>NC_067400.1:556281995-556881995 GCF_016432865.1 Antechinus flavipes | reverse complement strand
GAGAGAGAGAGAGAGAGAGAGAGAAAGAGAGAGAGAAAGAGAGAGAGAGAGTAAGAGAGAAAGAGAGAAATCAATGACAGAACCTATACTAAAAAAATAATGATTGGATTAGATTAGATTCTACCAAGGGCTACTTGAGGTCTGCATTTTACAATTCTAGAATTTTGTTCTCCTAAATTTTGGGAAGAGAAATTTTTCTATCACTCTGCAGTTTCCTCTACTCTTTACCACCATGATTATGGTAGAATATGAAAAAACAATAAGCTACCATACTGGAAAGTCGAAGAGATATCTATTGATCCATATTCTCCTAATAAATGACATTTATATGGCCTGTTCCTCATAGACAAACTCATAATCATGCTCTCCAGTTCACATGTGCTTACAAAGAGACATGCATACAATATAACAATATAAATCTTTTGGACACATACAAACTCATAAATAAGCATGCTGTCTTATAACATGTCATTACTTATTATGATGCTGATAAACATACAGATACTCACCAACTTCAGAAGAAGAGATTGATAGATGGACAAGTTACAGGCAGGGTCTAAAGTGGCTGCTTGCTGTGGGAGCCTTGACTGGGAAACTAAAGGCAACAAATTCATATAGTATTATGAAAAACCTTCCCCCTGAGACAGGTCTCTAGGGCCACAGGCACCTGCGTCTTTTTCGGGCATGTGTTTAACTCAGCATGACATGAAGCTCAGTCCCCTTGGAGAAAAAAAGGCAGAGAGCATCCATACCTCCACACACATATTCACACAGATATACTTAAATATGACATATACAAATAATATCTTAAAAGTATATACTCATACATCATTAAACATATAGATATATACATGTATATATGTGTGTATATATACACACACACATATGTGCAGGAATGCAATTTGTCTACCTCCATCCCTATCATCATCTTTCCAAAACTGGGATCAGAGTTAGAAATCAATCTAAGAAAGGATGAGGGAAAAAAAAAAAAAAAAACAGAATAGGTAAAGCAACTCCCCTGTTTCACAAGTGTCAGGCCTATAGGCCCAGACCTAGAAAGCTTATGAATAGGAAAAGGATACTATAGCTATTAGTACTTGAGGGAACTTCCATCCTTCTTCCAATCTTTCACTCAGGTTCTCCTCAGATGTCCCTTATTCTGTTTATCCTCAGAAGGTTCTCCGAGAATAAGTTCTCTTTCCTTTCCTCCTATTTATCAATTGTTATTCTTTTCTTTTGCTAATAATGTCTATGAGGATTCTGTGGGTTGCAGGAGTATATCTGTTTGCCACTTCTTCTTTTCCATTCATTCACTTGGAAATGGCAGTGAAAAGATGTTATTTCATTTGGGCCTCAATCCTTATTTGTTCCTGGATGTGTATGCAAGATTACATGGGGTAGGGTAGAGAAGGGTATGGATGGGAGAACTGACAAGCCATTACTATCTCCTCATCAATAATTGAAGGTAGAGAGATGGCTAAGTAGTCACAGTCAAGACCAATAAGCAGGAAAATAAGAGAAAAAAGTGCAATGGATGAATCTGTGAATGGGAGAGAATTAGATGGGGGAAAGGAAGGAGATGGTAGTCCCCCAGGTAGCAGGGAATATGGAGTAATCAAGATCACAGCTTCTTCTGCTCTAGTATCCTGCATGACTTAATCCAAGTTGGATAATCTGAAAGGGTCAGCAAAAAAAGCAGTTGTTCAAATGATTAAGAATAGAATTCCATAGAAGGATTTCTAGACAGAGAAGAGCTCAGTGACATGATCAGTCAGGTTTCAACTTTAAAAGTTCTCCAAAGATAATTAGACAACTCAAGATGCAGTTCTCAAAACTCTGATTACTGTAAAGATTCTGAAGCTGTATACTTTACAATCTTTTGTCTTGCCAATTGATTCATCTTGAGAGTCACTTTCAGCGGCTAATGGGCAAGGTTGGGATAAAGTGGTGCAGTATGATCATTCCCCCAGAGAGCATTTCAACAACATCCCTTATATTGTTCTTTCCTCTACTATCAAAGAGTTTTTGTTCATGCCTTTCTCTGGGATATTGAAGACCCTCTCTTCCTTCAGCTAGGTAGCCCAATAGATTGTTTGGATAGAGGATTGGAGTTGGAAAGACTCACCTTCCTAAATTCAAATATGGTCCCAACAGTAGCTGTGTGATCCTAGCCAAATCATTTAACCTTGTTTGCATCATTCTTCATTTGTAAAATGAGCTGGAGAAGGAAATGGCAACCATTCTGGTATCTTCACCAAGAAAAATCTAGATGGGGTGACAATCTGACATGATTGAAAATGATTGAACAACAACTCTCTTCTTTCACGACACAATCTTGAACCTACTACAGCTTTAAAGTATGACAGGATGGGGTAGATATGAGAAATTTTGTTGTTTTTCTTTTGTTGCTGTTGTCTCTTTCAGTCCAATAATCCTTAGATACTTCTATAGTGATAGAGAGCAGATTTCAAACCCTGAGGAGACTAAAAGCAGACTGTCTCTAGATGAAGCCCCAAAGTGGGATATGATCTGGTGCTCACCACACAAGGCTCTCAAAAAAGAAATTAAAAAGGATCTTAAAAGAGAGCTAGAAGAAGAATGGGGAAAAGAAAGAAAAACTTTGTAAGAAAGTCTGGATAAGGTATATAACTCATTAAAAGATAGAGTGGAAAAAGAAAACAACTCCCTGAAAAATAGAATTTGTGAATTGGAAAAAGAAAATAACTCCTTAAAAAAAATTAGCAAAATGGAAAAAAATTCCATAGAACAAAACAACTCATTTAAAAACTCAGTTGGACAAATACAAAAAGAAAAAAAAAGTAAATGAATAAAATAATTAATTAAAAATCAGAACTGAACAAGTGGAAATGAATGACTCAAGAAGACATCAAGAATCAATCAAGCAAAACCAAAAATTGAAAAAATAGAAAAAAATGTTTAATGCCTATTTGAGAAAACAACAGATCTGGAAAATAGATCTAGGAGAGATTATCTAAGGATTATTGGACGTCCTGAAAATCATGATTAAAAAAAGAGTCCAGACACTATTTTTCAGGAAATCATCAAGGAGAACTGCCCAGATATCATAGAATCAAAAGGTAAAATAGCCATTGAAAGAATTCCTCAATCACGTACTGAGACTCCAAAATTACGACTTCGAGGAATACTGTGACTAAATTCCAGAACTATTGGACCAAGGAAAAAAATATTACAAGCAGCCAGAAAAAAACAATTCAAATACCGGAAAGCCACAATAAGGATTATTCAGGATGTAGTAGCATCCACATTAAAGGATCAAAGGGCCTAGAATCTGATATTCCAAAAGACAAAGGAACTTGGAATGTAGCCGAAAATAAATTACCCAGCTAAACTGAGTATATTCTTCCAGGGGAGAAGATGGACATTCAATGAAATAGGTGAATAGATTTAATTAAAAGAGATAAGGAAGGGCACTATATCTTGCTAAAGGGTAGCAAATGAAGCAATACCAATATTAAACATATATGCACCAAGTGGTGTAGCATCTAAATTCCTAAAGGAGAAGTTAAGAGAGCTGCAAGAAATAGACAGCAAAACTATAATAGTGGGAGACCTAAACTGCACTCTCAGAACTAGATACATCAAACGACAAAATAAACAAGAAATAAATTAAAGAGGTAAATAGAACACTAGAAAAGTTAGGTGTGATACATCTTTGGAAAAAAATTGAATGGAGACAGAAAGAACTACATTTTCTTCTTGACAGTTCATTAACCTAAAAAAACCTGACCATGTATTAGGACATAAAGACCTCAAATTCAAATGCAGAAAAGCAGAAATAATAAATGCATCCTTTTCAGCTCACAATGAAATAAAAGCTACATTCAATAAAAAGCCAGGGAAAATACACCCAAAAGTAATTGGAAGCTAAATAATCTCATCCTAAAGAATGAATGGGTAAAACAGCAATCATAGACATAATTAATAATTTCACCCAAGAGAATGACAATAATGAGATGACATACCAAAATTTGTGGGATGCAGCCAAAGCAGTAATAAGGGGAAATTTTTTCTCTCTAAAGGCTTATTTGAATAAAATAGAGAAAGAGAAGATCAATGAATTAGGCTTGCATCTAAAAAAGCTAGAACAAGAGCAATTGAAAACCTCCCAATCAAACACCAAACTTGAAATTCTAAAAATAAAAGAAGAGATTAATAAAATTGAAAGAAAAAAAAACCTATTGAATTAATAAATAAAACTAAGAGTTGGTTTTATGAAAAAACCAACAAAATAAATAAACCTGTGGCAAATTCGATTAGAAAAAGGAGAGGAAGATCAAATTGTTAGTCTTAAAAATGAAAAGGAAGAGCTTTCCACCAATGAAGAATAAATTAGAGCAATAATTAGGAGTTATTTTGCCCAACATCATGCCAAGAAATTTGATAAACTAAATGAAATGGATGAATAGCTTCAAAAATATAGATTGCATGTATTGGTCAACCTGCCATCGGGGGGAAAGGATGGGGGGAAGGAGCGGAAAAATTGGAACAAAAGGTTTGGCAGTTGTCAATGCTGTAAAATTACCCATGCATATAACTTGTAAATAAAAAGATATAAAAATAAAAAAAATAATTGAAAACAGTACATCAGTAAGCATTGATAATGTGCCATGTACTCATATACTCAGTGTACCAAAAAAAAAAAAAAAGCAAAAACAAGATTTCTGTGAGCAGAACCAGGAAATCATTATACACTTCAACAACAAAACTGTATGAGGACATATTCTGATGGAAGTGGATATCTTCAAAAAAGAAAAGATCTAATTCAGTTCCAATTGATCAATGATGGGCAGAATCAGCTATACCCAGAGAAGGAACACTGGGAAATGAGTGTGAACTGTTTGCTTTCTTGTTCTCTTTCTCAGATTATTTTTACCTTCTGAATCCAATTCTTCCTGTACAACAAGAGAACTGTTTGGTTCTGCACACATATATTGTATCTAGGATATACTATAACATATTTAGCATGTATAGGACTACCTGCTATCTAGGAGAGGGGGTGAAGGGAGGAAAAGGAAAAGTCGGAACAGAAGTGAGTGCAAGGGATAATGTAAAAAATTACCCATGCATGTGTACTGTCAATAAAAGTTATCAAAAAAAAATTCATCTGAAAGAACATATATATATATATATGATGCTCAGATCAACAGAGGAAGAAATAAATTGCTTAAACAGTCCCATTTTAAAAAAAGAAATAGAACAAACTATAAATCAACTCCCTAAGAAAAAACCTAGGACCAGATGGATTTACAGGCAAATTCTACCAAACATTCAAAGAACAACTAGCCACAGTGCTTTATAAACTATTTGAAAAAATAGGGAATGAAAGAGTCCTACCAAATTCCTTTTATGACACAGACGTGGTACTGATACCTAAACTACATAGGTTGAAAACAGATAAAGAAAATTATAGATCAATCTCATTAATGAATAGATTGATCTATAATTTTCTTTATCTGCTTAATTAATGAATATTGATGCAAAAATCTTAAAAAAATGTTAGCAAAAAAGATTACAGAAAATGATCCCCAGGATAATACACCATGACCAGTCCAAGTAGGATTTATACTACAAATGCAGGGCTAGTTCAAAATTAGGAAAACTATTAGCATAAATAACTATATCTATAACCAAATTAACTAAAACCATATGATCATCTCAATAGATGCAGAAAAAGCATTTGATAAAATCTAACATCCATTCCTATTAAAAACACTTGAGAATATAGGAATAAATGGACTTTGCCTTAAAATAGTCAAAAGCACCTATTTAAAATCATTTGTAAGCATCATATGTAATGGGGATAAACTGGAATCATTCCCAATAAGATCAGGAGTGAAATAAGGTTGTGTAATGGGCTGAGGCTTGAGTTAATGCACTGAGGTCCCAAGCACATGAGGCTAAATAGTAATTGGACCATACTCTATTAATATATAAGCTTGGAGAAAGAATGGCCCCTGCCCACTCTTTGTGCAAGTCCTGATGTGTTGTATAGGAAATGACAATTCTGGTGGGTGGAGGCAGGGGAGTGAAAAAGAAGAAGAGGAGAGCTCAGATCTCTCGCTTTCTCTCTGCTAGCTGGCTTCCTGTTGCAGCTGCCCATATTGCTATCGTGATCTTTCTTGCCCATATTGCTATCGCAATCTTTTTTCACCTCTTCACTTCAATAAAGACTGAAGATTTTTCCCTTAACCTGAGTTCCTAACTCCGGCTGATTTTAAATACACAGTCATTACAAGGTTGCCCACTATCACCATTACTATTCAATATTGTAGTAGATATGCTAGCTTCAGCAATAAGAGTTGAGAGAGAGATTAAAGGAATTAGAGTAGGTAATGAGAAAACTAAATTATCACTCTTTGCAGATGATATATGATGGTATATTTAGAGAACCCCAGAGATTCTACTAAAAAGCAATTAGAAATAATCCACAACTTTAGCAAAGTTGCAGGATACAAAATAAATCCATATAAATCATCAGCATTCTTATATATCACTAACAAAATCCAGTAGCTAGAGATACAAAGAGAAATTCCATTGAAAATAACTGCTGATAATATAAAATATTTGGGAATCTATCTGCCAAGGTAAAGTCAAGAATTATATGAGCAAAACTACAAAACACTTTCCACAAAAATAAAGTTATATCTAAACAATTGGAAAAATATTAAGTACTCTTGGATAGATTAACCAAACATAATAAAGATCGCAATACTATCTACACAATTCTATTTATTTAGTGCTATATCAATTAGACTCCCCAAAAATTATTTTAATGACCTAGAAAAAATAACAACAAAATTCATCTGGAAGACCAAGAATTTCAAGGTCAAGAATTTCAAGGGAACTAATGAAAAAAGAAATCAAATGATGGTGGTCTAAGTCTACCAGATCTAAAACTATATTATAAAGCAGCGGTCACCAAAACCATTTGGTATTGGCTAAGAAATAGACTAGTTGATCAGCAGAAAAGGTTAGGTTCACAAGACAAAATAGTCAATAACTATAACAGTCTAGTGTTTGACAAACTCAAAGACCCTAGTTTATGGGATAAGAATTTACTGTTTTACAAAAACTGCTGGGAAAATTGGAAATTAGTATGGCAGTAACTAGGCATTAACCCATACTTAACACCATACACCAAGATAAAGTCAAAATGGGTTCATGATCTAGGCATAAAGAATGAAATTATAAATAAATTAGATGAACATAAGATAGTTTACCTCTCAAATTTGTGGAGGAGGAAGGAATTTGTGACCAAAGAAGAACTAGAGATCATTATTGATCACAAAATAGAAAATTTTGATTATATCAAGTTAAACAGTTTTTGTACAAACAAAACTAATGCAGACAAGATTAGAAGGGAAGCAATAAACTAGAAAACATTTTTACAGTCAAAGGTTCTGATAAAGGCCTCATTTCCAAAATATATAAAGAATTGACTCTAATTTGTAAGAAATCAAGTTATTCTCCAATTGATAAATGGTCAAAGGATATGAACAAACAATTTTCAGATGAAGAAATTGAAACTATTTCTAGTCATATGAAAAAATGCTCCAAATCATTATTGATCAGAGAAATGCAAATTAAGACAACTCTGAGATACCACTACACACCTCTCAGATTGGCTAAGATGACAGTAAAAGATAATGACAAATGTTGGAGGGGATGTGGAAAACCTGGGACACTGATACATTGTTGATGGAACTGTGAATGGATCCAACCATTCTGGAGAAGAATTTGGAACTATGCTCAAAAAGTTATCAAACTATGCATACCCTTTGATCCATCAGTGTTATTACTGAGCTTATATCCCAAAGAGATCTTAAAGAAGGGAAAGGGATCCATATGTGCAAAAATGTTTGTAGCAGCCCTGTTTGTAGTGGCTAGAAACTGGAAATTGAATTGATGCCCATCAATTGGAAATGGTTGAATAAATTGTGGTATATGAATGTTATTGTTATATAAGAAATGACCAGCAGGATGATTCCATAGAGACCTGGAGAGATTTACATGAACTGATGTTAATTGAAATGAGCAGAACCAGGAAATCATAATACACTTCAAAAATAATGCTGTATGATGATCAATTCTGATGGATGTGGCTCTCTTCAACAGTGAGATGATCCAAATCAGTTCCACTTGTTCAGTAATGAAGAGAATCAGCTACACCCACTGTATTATGGGAATTATGGGAAATGAGTGTGAACTACAACATAGCATTCCACTCCTTCTGTTCTGCCTTTTTGTTTTCCTTCTCAGGTTATTTTTGCTTTCTTTCTAAATATGATTTTTTTCTTATGCAGAAAGATAACTGTATAAATATGTACACACATATTGTATTTAACACATACTTTAACATATTTAACATGTATTGGACTACCTGCCATCTAGGGGAAGGGGGGAAGGGAAGGAGGGGACAAGTTGGAACAGAAATTTTTGCAAGCGTCAATGTCGAAAAATTACCCATGTATATGTTTTGTAAATAAAAATCTATAATAAAAATTATTTCATCTCCTGGGTTTTATTTTTTTTCATCTATAGATTGAGCATGCAGAATGACTATTCTCCTGGACTTCATCATTGTCTTCAGAAATTTATCAGTCTTTAAACTTACACTTTCTCAGTACCTTGTCCCTGAGGCAAATCTGCTTGGAGAGGGTGGAGAGTTGACATCACAGATATCCTCCATCATTTAAAGAGGGCACTCAGGGCTTTCACTTCATCATTTCTCACCTGGCTGCAGGACTTCATCATGCCTAGTCAATTACCTTCCCTTATATCTTCCTTCCCCACTTTTCATCTAAGTTAAAGTAAAAAACAAAGAACAAATAGGTATTTTTAGGTATTGTTTTGTCTATTAGATTGAGATCTCCTTGAGGACAGGAATCATTTGGTTTTTCTTTGTATTCCCAACACAATAAGTTACTGGAACACAGTAGGCTCTAATTAGTGTTTATTGACTAAATGACTTAGGGAACTGGACAAAATGAACTACTTCTTTTTTATTTTATTTTTTATTAAAACTTTTTATTTATAAAACATATGCATGGGTAATTTTTCAACATTGACCTTTGCAAAGTCTTCTCTTCCAAATTATCCCCTCCTTCCACCCCTCCCCTTCCCAAGATAGCAGGTAGTCCAATACATGTTAAATATGTTGAAAATATATGTTAAATCCAATATATGTATACATATTTATACAGTTATCTTGCTGCAGACACAAAAAAATTATATCAAGAAGGGAAAAAACTGGGAGAGAAAACAAAATGCAAGCAAACAACAACAAAAAGAGTAAGAATGCTATGTCGTGATCCATGCTCCACTCCCATGATCCTCTCTTTGTATATAGATGGGTCTCTTCATCATCAAATGATTGGAATTGGTTTGAATCATCTCATTGTTGAAGAGAGCACATCCATAAGAATCGATTCTCATATACTCTTGCTGTTGTCAAGTATAATGATCTCTTGGTTCTGTTCATTTCACTTAGCGTCAGTTCATGTAAGTCTCTCCAGGCTTCTCTGAAATCATCCTGCTGGTCATTTCTTACAAAACAATAATATTATATAACATTCATATACCATATTATTCATTCTCCAATTGATGGGCATCCATTCAGTTTCCAGTTTCTTGCCACTACAAAAAAGGCTGCCACAAACATTTTTGCACATGTGGGACCCTTTCCCTTCTTTAAGATCTCTTTGGGATATAAACCCAGTAGTAATATTGCTGGATTAAAGGTTTGATAACTTTTTGAGCATAGTTTCAAATTCCTTTCCACAATAGTTGGATCCATTCTCAGTTCCACCAACAATGCATCAGTGTCCCAATTTTCCTACAACCCCTCCAACATTCGTCATTATCTTTTCCTGTCATTTTAGCCAATCTGAAAGGTATGAAGTGGTAAATGAACTTGTTCTAAGGACTGCTTTAGTTTAAAATCCTATGAATCATGGGATGTTTGTCAATGAAGAAGGTTCTAATGCACTTATGAGGGAATGAGATTAAAGACACAAATGGAAAAGTTAATTTTTAAAAGGAAATGGAACACCTCATCCTCTGAGATAGGAACAAGGAAAGAAAAGCAAGGTAAAGACATAGTTATTAAGGTATGGAGAAATGAAGATAACTGATGACATCAATCTTCTCAGTAAAGTATAGGGCAAAGGTCTTCTGCTGAGAAAGAGGAGTCATAGTGAAATTAGGAGCCTGAAGAGAATAAATTTGATATAATCAATATGAGTCATCACAGAATCAATCAGAAATGAATAAAATTGCCATGCAATATTGATAGCCCATCTGAGGTTGGAAAAATTTTTTAAAAATATTTTAATCTTTTTTTGTTATTTTTAACATTAATCTCAAAGTAATATCCCCCCCTCCCCACATTGACTTCAGTTTCTCCATTTTAGTTTTCCCATGAAAGATAGTTAGGTGACACAGTGAATAGGGTGCTGTTGGACTTCAGGGCAAGAAGACCCGAGTTTAACTAGAATCTCAGATACTAAGTATATGATCCTGGACAAGTCACTTAATGTCTGTCTGAATCAGTTTCTTCAACTACAAAATAGGGATAATAATAATATCTACCTTGTAGAGTTGTTGTGAGCCTCAATGTAAATATTTGCAAAGAACTTTGCAAACTTTAAAGTACTGTATAAAATATTAACTCTTATTATTATCTCTAAAATAAAGGGTTGTACTATGGGATCTTTAAGGCCTAATCAAAAGGAACTTCAATATGTAGGTTGCATGTGGAACTAAGGAATATTTTTATTATATAGGGTTTTTTTTTGTTATAATTTGAGGTCTCCCAATTGATTGCAGTTTTTCTCAAGATCCTCTAGGCTTTGGGGAAGAGATCCCAGGAAATTAAGAAGGTCAAGGTCCCCTTTTATTATGCTCTCCTCATATGCTAGGAAGAGGTTCTTAAAGGTCTGAAATTTAAAAATATCTTGAAGGACCAAGCAGAACCAAATGACAAAATTAATATGCACATATAAGAGAGAATAAATTGAAAGTTTTTGTTTCAAAGTAAAATTATAATTTTTGCTTGTATCTATATTTAATGTATATTTGCATGTATTTCAAAAATTATAGTTAATTAAAAATATATTTTAAAATTCCTTGTAATAATTGGTCTTTTGTCTTGCTTTAATTGTGATCCTTCTGGTGTTGACTTTTAAAGCCTCTATCTGTGACATGACAATTTCTCTGAATTCTCTGGAGTTGTTTAAATTATTATTTTATGAATTCTATCAGGAAAAGATATTCAACATAGGTGATATCCCCACTAGGTGAGTTGATACTGATCTATAGGCTTTAAAAAAATTAGACTATATTTATTGTTTCCATTTTTTCTCCTCTCCACTCACTCACTTTTCAACCCTTTGAAATCTGGCTTCCAATTTCTTCACTCAATTTAATCTTCCCTTCAAATTTTCTTATCAGGTCTTAATTGCTAAGTCTGATGCCTTTTCTCTATGTTTTTTAAAAATATAACTTTTCTTCTCCTGGATATTGTCTCCTCTCTGGGTTTTTGTGATACTTCTATTTCCTGATTCTATTCTTACCTGTCAGATTACTTCTTTTTAGTTTCCTTAGGAGAGCATAATCTATATCACTCCTTTCCAACTGTGGGTATATCTCAGAGTTTCATCCTGTATTCTCTCTTAGTCTTTGTTTCTCTCTGTCTCTCTGTCTCTCTCTCTCTGCCCTCCTCTCTCTCTCTCTCTCTCTCTCTCTCTCTCTCTCTCTCTCTCTCTCTCTCTCTCTTCTCTCTCTCTCTCTCTCTCTCTCTCTCTCTCTCTCTCCCCCCCCCCGTCTCTTTAGCTGTCTGTCTTTTTCTCTGTCTCTTTCTTCATCATTTCTATGATGACAACTAAATTTGCAGCTCTAATCTCTTTCTTGAAGTTCAGTCCTAAATTATCAGTGCCCTAATGGACATTTTGAATTGGATGTCTTGGAGGCATCTTGAATTCAAAATGCTCCAAAGAGACCTCTATCTCTCCCTTCCCAAAATTTTCTATCTAGGGCACCTCCATTTTTCAAGTCACTTTGGTTTGTAATCAAGATATCATCTTCAACTCTTCACTCTCAGATACCTTACATATCTATTCAGATGACAAATCTTGTCAATATTATCTCCATAGAATCTTTTGCAATCAATAAACACTCACATGGATGCCATTCTAACTTAAATCCTGATCAAATCCTCTCATCTGTTTTAATAGTTTCTTACTCGTTTCTCCTGATTCTAATTTATCTCTCACACAGCTGCCAGTGATCTTTTCTTTTCTTTTTTAAAATTTTAATAGTATTTATTTTTCCCAATACATGCAAAGATAGTTTTCATCATTCACCTTTGAAAAATCTTGTGTTCCTAATTTTTCTCCCTCTTTTCCTTCTTCCCTCTTTCCCCAAAACAACAAGCAATTTAATATATGATAAATATATTTAATTCTTTTCCATATTTGTCATGCTGTGCAAGAAAAATTAGATCAAAAAGATAAAAAGCAAGATAAAGCAAAACAAACAAATAAACAACAACAATAAGCAAACAAACAACAATCAGTGGAAATAATGTGTTTTGATCCACATTTATTCTCCATAGTTCTCTCTCTCTGGATGTGGAGAGCATCCACTTTATATACAAAATGATATTTTCTAATGTACATTTGTTCTTGGGGACAAATAGTTTCACTTTTGTCTTTGCAAATCAGTGCCTAGCATAATACCTAGCACATGAAGAGGAAACTTAATAAATATTTGTTTATTTATTGAACGATTGAAAAACAAGTCTACTTTCCATCTCCCCCATGGTCTTCAGGATTTTGTTTTTGAAAGCTTCCATCTTTGCTCCTCTTTCCTTTTTCACATAGTAGAAATGCACTTTGTAAAGCCTATCCTCACATGTTTCCTTTTCTCTTTTCATAATGGTCTTCTCTAGAATTCTCTAGACCCTCAGATTTTCCTCTTGTGAATGAGACATATCAATACACATTTTCCTCATTTAATTTTTAAGGATGACAATATCCTCTGATATTCCTCTGAATAACACTATTCCTCTTTCATAACTTAGAAATTTTTCAGATAAAACAGAGAATCTACTCTAACATTATCATATCTTGGGAGAACAAGCTCAAAATTTCTCCATTTGTGAAATGAAGTAATTATATATGGGTCCTTAAAGTTGCTTCTAGCTATAAATTAAGTTTGCTAACCCTCTCTCTGTGAATGTGGTCTAGGACTGCCTTTTGTTTATCCCAAATTAACATTCTTGCAAATAAATGTGCTCACCATCTTCTTGATGTGTTCTTTTCACCAATATCTCAATTTCCTAAATTCTGGATTTAAGATTTTTGGAATATCTTGAGAAATCCCCGACGTATCTCCTTGGTCTTGACACTGTAGATGATGGGATTGAGCATGGGAGGCACAAAGAGGTAAACATTGGACATCATGACATGAACTACAGGTGGGGCTTTCTTCCAGAAGCGGTGGATCATAGAGACAGCAATAATCGGCACGTAAAATGCAAGAACTGCACAGATGTGGGAAATGCAGGTATTAAGTGCCTTGAATCTCTGTTCCTGAGAGGCAATGGCTAGGACAGCCTTTAGGATGAGTGCATAGGATAGGAGAATAAAGGTTGAGTCAACACCATAAGTAAAGATAACCACAAAGAGACCATAGATATTGTTGACATGAATATCTCCACATGCGACCTTCATGAGGTCAGGATGGAGGCAGTAGGAATGGTGCAAGACATTGCCTTTGCAGAAAGGCAACCGCTTCACTAGAAAGGGGAAAGGGAAGAGTGTGACAAAGCTCTTTGCAAGGATGGTGAGGCCCATGACTACAATCCGGGTGTTAGTGAGGATGGTGGCATAACGTAGAGGGTTGCAGATGGCCACAAAGCGGTCAAAGCTCATGGCCAGCAGGATCCCAGATTCCATGAAAGAGAAAGTGTGAATGAAGAACATCTGGACCAGACAGGCATCGAAGCCAACCTCACGGTAGTTAAAGCAAAAAGTACCCAACATAGTAGGCAATGTAGACAGGGAAACACCTAGATCATTGAGGGAGAGCATGGACAGGAAATAGTACATGGGCTGGTGCAAGGCAGTCTCTTGTGCCACAAGGCCCAGGATGGCAAGATTGCCCCCAATGGAGATCAAGTAGAGCCAGCAGAAGACAAGAGCTACCCAGCCTTCTCCTGTCTCTAGGCCCGGGATGCCCGTCAGCTGGAACTTAGCTGGCTGGAAATGTGAGTCATTGAAAGATCCCATAGAGGGTGAATTTAGGCAGCACCCAGGCGCTTTGGGGTCTCTTTTCAGGCTCCCTTTCTTCTAGCCCCTGTCACCAGAGACAAAAGGAACATGGGATCATTAGCCTGAAATCAGTCTCATTTACTTACTAGCTATGTGATTCTGGGCAAATCACTTCACTTCTGTCTCAGTTTTTTCATCTGTCAAATATGGATAATGATAGCACCCAATTCCCAGAATTGTGGGGATAAAATGAGATGATATATGTAAAACAGTTTGTAAACCTTGTAAACCTTATGCCACTGAAGGTTTAAGGACACTACACCTTAAAGATATCTTGAGTTTGGTCTTAGACCACTGCCATCAAACAAATATCACAATAAAAGTCATAAGAATGTTTTAATTTCCTAGTACATACAAAAGTGATATTTATATTATGCTATAGTCTGTTAAGTGTACAATAGCATATTATGTCAAAAATGTATATGTTGTAATTTGAAAAATACTTTATTGCTAAAAAATGCTAACTATCATCTAATCCTTTAACAGGTTGAAATCTTTTTACTTATAGAAGGCTCTTGCCTCAATGCTGATGGACAGCTGATTAGTGTGATGGCTACAGAAGGCTAGGGTTAGGGTAGCTGTGGCAATTTCTTACAATAAAACACCAATGATGTTTGCTTTATGGATTAACTCTTCCTTAGACTTGAACATTTAAAGGCCATTGTATGGCTATTAATCAGCCTAATTTCAATATCAAAGTGGCTCAGGGAACAGTGAAGTTGAAGGAGAGGGAGAAGAATGGGGAATGGCCATTTGGAAGTCAGAACTTTGTCTTATATGGACACAGTTCATGTTGCCCCAAAGCAATTATAATAGTAACATTAAAGATCACCAATCAAAGGTCATAATAACAGATATAATAATAATGGAAATGTTTGAAATATTGTTAGAATTAACAAAATGTGACACAGAAGCATAATGTAATCACATATTGGAAAAATGATGCCAAGACTTGCTTGAAGAAAAGTTGCTACCTTCAATTTGTAAAAACATGCAACTATCTGTGAAGTATAATGAAGTGAAGCACAATAAAACAAGGTATGCCTGTAGATGAGTGGTTTGGCCAGAGCACTGGGATCAGGTAGCAGTAGGAATCAGGCAGACTCATCTTCATGAGTTCAAATCTAGTCTCAGACTCTTACTTGCTGAGTGACCCTGGGCAAATTACTTAATTCTGTCTTACTTTCCTCATCTGTAAAATGAGTCAGAGAAGGAAATGGAAAACTACTCCAATATTATTTTCCAAGAAAATTCCCAAATAGGATATAGAGAGTTGAACATGACTGAAATAGTTGAACATAAGAATAATAACATGCCTGTATACAAATACTATTATTATTATATTCATACACTTAACTTCATGGATATATAGGGAGCAGAGAGGGAGCAGAAATGACAAGCACATCTAACCTTACTCTAATCTGGCTGTTTCACCTTCTCTCCCAACATGTACTCAAAATGACCTGTCATGATCAGGGGGATACTATGTTCTTCCTGTTAAGAGACTATTATAATATTCTCTAGATTCTTTCTTTGAGATTCTAGAGACAAGGGAAGAGAAGAGACTCAAAGGTACACTTTAATATCAGAACCTTGAAAGAACAGATTAGGACTAGTTTATAATACTTTCTGTTATACATATGAATTTAAGTAAGCCAGTCCTTTGATTCTTTATGTATATTTTCAGTCCTAATTTCTTAGCCTGATTTTTTTTCCTGAGCTCTGAGTCTGCATCCCAACTTCCTGTTGTCATCCCATAATCAACTCAATTAGTTCAATAATAGTTCAAATTTAGGAAGAAATTTTACATTAAAAATTTAATATAAAGAACTTTGAGAACTACAAACAAAGAAGTATATCTAAGGGGGAAGGTAAATCAGGATGAGGAAAATCTTCCTGGAGGAATGAACATTTGAATTGGGCTTTAGGAATGGGTGAAAATTCAACAGGAGGTAGGCAGGCATTGACACGGATTCTTTGCTTGAGCAAAAAATATCATACATGAATTCATAGAGCATATTTGGGTGTAAAGAATTGTTTAGTTTGGTCAGCATAAAGTTTTCATACAAATACATAATCTGTAATGAAAAGTAATCAGAAATGAGGATAGATACATGGCACAGTGCTAGGTTATGGAATGCCTTGAATGAGAGGCAAAGTAATTTCTGGCTTTTACTTAGTATACAGTAGAAAATCACTAAAAATTTTATATCAGAGATGTACCAAGATAAAATCTCTTCTAAAGGACTTTTGTTTTCCCTTAGAACTATGTAGAAGATAGGGGCAGATAATGAAGTTATGAAAATATGCAAGTAGCTATTGCAATAGTCAAGGAATTTGATAATAAGGGCCTAGATGCATATAACAACACTGCAAAATTTAAGACATTTTACATATGAGGAAATCAAGTCTTAGGAAGTTTTAGACTTAACCAAGATTACATGACTAAATAATTGGTAAACTTAAGACTCAAACTTAGATGATTCAATGCCAAGTCCAATGCTCTTTCCACTATTTCCTATCACCATCCTTGTGTACTTATAACAATGTGCCCTGTATCATACATAGCTAATTGTATCCATGGAATATCTGTCTTATTAGGAGCTACATACGTTATTTATCTCTATAAATCCCCAGGACTTAGTTCTAGAATTTACATATAAAAGGCTATTGGAGCATCTTTCTCTAATTTAATGGAATCATTAAAATGAGAAGGATTGAAATAGAAATTTATGAAAAAATTCTATTCTGTTCTAAAGTTCTATGTTCCTATGATCCTTAATACATACATGTAAAAAAGACATACAGCAGAAAACTCCCAATTACTCAAACACAAACTTCAGGCATTTTCATTTATACATATCCATATATGTGTGTGTATATATATTTTACACAAATATTCTCATGCAAACACATCTGCAATTATGAAAACATTCATGAACATATAGATACATACAACTATAGAATACAAAATCATATTAACTGATGTGCAAATACATACTTACATTTTAATGCCTCCAATCCCTTCATACATAAATATTTACATAAATATTTAATTTTAATAGTTTTATTCTTGATTGCTATTCTCATACCACAGCCATTTTCTTGATATACAACTTTATACCTAACTTTTAGTGCATAATAAAAAATAATAATTTATAATATAATAACAATAAAAATAAATGTAATAAGAATAATACATAATAAAATTGTTTATAATAAATGTAGTAACAATAATAATGGTAGTGATGATTTTATTATTTATATCAATAAAATATTGATGTTATCAATAAAAAAATTAAGCAAGACCAAATAACATGGAGACTGAGTTTAAGAGCACATATGACATTGTCAGCCTATTCTTAACCCTTAGGAAGTTCCCTACCTTTGTATAAAGTAGGAATATAGATTCTCATTCACTCACCTCTCCCACCCTGACCCTACAGGTGTGGTACTGTTTTGAAGTGACTTAGGAAGAATCAAATCAATCCTCTGGTATTTCACATTCTGACAACTAGCTTCATTTTGCGTGTTTTGTTTTGGTAGACATGGATCACGATTAAGGCTGATAGTAGAACAAGGTTCCAAAATTTAGGATTGAAGTTTATATTAGAATTGGGATTACAATTAAGGTCACACTCTTTCAGAGTGGAGATTGACTCTAGAGCCCAAGATCAAGATCTGAGTCTGGATTGTGTTAAAGGCTTGGATGGGATTCTTAGGATTGAAGGATGGCAACACTGGATTGTGAGAGGAGCTTTCCTCTCCTGCATGGGGAGACCAGGCAGAATGGTCTCTCCTTTTTGGGAACCATAATATTTATGGAATTTCTATTCCTCCTTGGAGATGGGATATGGGGATAGAGGAAGACTCCTTAGGGATCAAATCTCTTGAGCAGTCTATTTGATGCCAGCATCAATATTGACCCTTTCATGGCCAAAGGTATGCAAACACAATTTTAAACATGCTGAGATTTACACATCCAGTTCAAACTCTAAAATATATATAAGCATGTACATGGTTCTTTTATGTATATGGTATCTAAGGCACATATTTAAATAACACTAATTAATATATATCCCAACATACATATAAACATGGACACATGTATAAAAGAAAAGACATTATCAATTATAGATTTATACATAAAAGCAGATCAATATATTACTATTATATATGTATATATAATTTGACAAATTAATAATTAAATCAAGTAAAATGACATAAATTTAAACTCTAAGAGGCAGAATTAGGACTGAAATGAGGTCTTATTACTTGAAAGAAATGATTATTAAATAACCAGATATTAGGGATAGCCAAGATATTTTTCCTTTTTCCTACTTCCTCATTCAAAGGTCAATCTTTCAAGGACATCTCTGACCTTGCTCAAAAACTTGCCTCATATATCTAGATTAAAATTGTTGCCGCACCAAAATCTTATGAAAACCTTAAAAAGAAAATGTATTCTGGATGAATTATGATCCCCATTGTGCTCTACTTAGGCTTTGATGGAAGGTAGAGCCTTTGTCTAGACTGCCCAAGCCTGGGGGTATAAAAGTGATATATTCACTCATGTTCTCCTAATCCCTCATTAGAATAAGCCCACCTCTCATTTTAATTTTCATTCTTTTTATTAATTGTTAACCAATCATTTTTGATTGCCATCTGTCAGGAATGCCCATCCTTCCAGGGATATATAAGCATCAAGAAGTTATCATGATCCATCTTTAGTTTAGGAAAGTAGGCCAAATGGCCATCTTTTTATTAATTACTAACTGGCATAATTATTAAAATTATTAAGTATCTAAAAACTATGTTTCTTAAAGTTTTTATATACTACAAGCTTAAAATACACGTGTTGAATTTCTGTTATTGAGGTCTCTGTGTTATTGGAGCCTCTGCGATAAATAGGGTATGTATTTTTCAGGCCATTTGAAAGTATATATATATATATATATATATATATATATATATATATGTGTATATATATTTAAAAAGAAGCCTCTAGATGAATTACCTTTCAACTTCTCTTTCTGAAAAATTATTACTTATTTTTAACTTTTATTTTTAAAATTTGAGCTCTGAATTCTCTCCTACCCCACTATCCATTCTGAAGGCAATAAATTTAATATTTATTATAAATATGAAATCATTCAAGGTACTTCCATATTAGCAATGTGCCCCCCCCCCCAAAAAAAAAAAAGCAAGAGAAGTTAAGTGAAAAAGAATATACTTCAGTCTCACTCAGACCCCATCCACTGGATAGAATTTTCCATCATAAATCCTTCAAAATTGTTATGGATCATTGTGTTTATAAGAATAACTAAGTCTTTAACAGTTGATCATCATCCAATATAACTGTACTCTGTCCACTGTTCTACTGGTTCTGTTCAATTCACTTTGTATCAATTTATATGAGTCTTCTTAGGTTTTTCTAAGAGCACTGTGTTTGTTGTTTTTTGTAGTACAATAGTTATTTCATCACAATCATATACTACAACTTGTCCAGGGCAAATCATCCTCTTGATTTGCCACCACAAAAATAACAGCTATAAATATTTTTGCAGGTATAGGTCCTTTCACTTTTTCTTTGATTTCTTTGGGATATGGATCTAGTAGTGTTATTGCTTGATCAAAGGATTTGCATAGTGTTAGATGCCTTTGGGTATAATTTCAAATTATTTTCCAGAATTCTTGTTCAGTTTACAACTTAAACAACAGGGTATTAGCGTCTCAGTGTTTCCATATTCTCTCTAATATTTCGCATTTTCCCTTTCTGTCATGTTAGCCCATCTGAAAGGTGTAAGGTTGTACTTCGGGGTTGCTTTAATTTGCATTCTCTAACTGATAGTGATGGAGAACATTTTTTTCATATGAATGTGCCCTTCATCCTCATGCCCTTCTTCACTTCTGGAAGTACAATGATGCATCATTAAATCCACTCAAATATCTAGAGTTTAGCTCAGTACATATTAATTGCTTAATAAATGCTATATGGTAAGTTCAAAATTTAAAAAAAAGTAAAATTACTGGAGTAATTAACAAGTAATAAAAACCAAGAAGAGAAGTAATAATAAAACCATACATGAAGAACATAGTCAATAAAGTAAATGTCTAGAAATCTTAACTCAAGGAGATATATTTTATCTTATTGGTATCACTGATTCTTGATGGGGTGTAGGGTACATATTAGTCCAAAATTACAGAATCAGGGAGATATGACAATAACAATTTGTGAGAAAAGACTAGGGAATTCATAAGCCATAGATTTAATGTGAATCATTTTATTATGACATAGTAGCCTCCCCCACCCCAAACAAAGCAAAACACCTTAGGCTGAATTAATAGAGTAGCAACCAGAACAAGATAAGTGATAAAAGTGATAATCCTTTTATACTCTGCCCTGGGTATATTATAATCAGATCTCAGAGCTGCATTTGGAGAATGGTGAACATCTGGAGCATGTTCTGAGAAATGTAAACAGCATAATGAGAGATGACATATGAGGATTGATATGAAAGACAGTAAGACAGAGTAGAACATGGAACTTAATTTATGAGCCCTTAAACCTCTCTCACACTCAGTTTCCTCATCTATAAAATGTAATTAAAATAACTGAAGAAATTACTTCACAAGGTTATTGGAAAAAAGTGTGGAAATGATGTATACAATGTACATTGCCAACCACAAAATGTTAAAGAAATGTGAGCACTTGTTAATGTTATTTATGGAAGGAATTGGGTGTGTTTAACTTTCAGAAGAGAAGACTTGGGATAATATGATCATTTTATTCAAATATGCACAGGGTTGTCAAAAAGAAACTTGTTCTTCCTGGCCCTAAAAGAAGACCAAAGAGTACAGGATATGAGCTATCACAATGTATGTTGTTTGAATCGAGGCAACAATCTGCCTGTTATTCTCCAGTTAATCTTGGGGCTTTCAGTTGCATTACCTTCATAAGAGTATGACAAAACTAAGAGAAAGATGATAGAAAAATGGAGACTCCTTTTAAAACTGTATTTACTTTATTTTTATTTATGTAATAAAGCATTCCTATAATAGAGTATAACACAAAAAAGATGATTGTACATGAAACTGCAAATCTATTTTATACAACTTGGTATTCCTTTTAAATATAAAATGAAGTTATCATGTAAATATATTTCTTTTTCTCTATCCTAAAGATGGTTATACCATCAAATATGTATGTTATAAATTATGTATATATCAATATGCAATATCAATATATGTATATATCAATAGATATATATATATATATCTATTGATGAATGTGTATATGTATATGTGTAATGTGATTATATAAATACTTTTTATCAGTTCTTTCTCTGGATGCAGATAGCATTTTTTCTTATGTCCTTTGTAGTTAATTTGGCAGTCAAAATCTATTCATTCAATGTTGTTCTTGAAACAATATTTCTGTTACTGAATACTAACATTCTCTTGATTTTGCTCATTGTGCTCTTCCTCATTTCATGTAAATCTATCCATGTTTTTCTAAGATCATCAAGCTCATCATTTTTATAGCACAGTAGTATTCCATTACAATCATACATCTATTCCAAAACTGACTGGCATCCCCTAGTTTCCAGTTCTTTACCACTATAAAGAGAGATGCTATAATTTAAAAAAAAAAAAAAAAACATAAGGGGCTTTTCTTTTTCCCTTAATAATTATCTTTGGAAATAGGTTTGATAATAGTATTGCAGAGTGGTATTCCTCCCCATTAGCATTTGTCATTTTCCTCTCCGTTTTGTCAATCTGGTAGGTATAAAATGATATATCAAGGTTGCTTAATTTGCATTTCTCTAATCAATACTTATTTGGAGCATTTATTTCTTCACTGGAAAACTTCCTGTCCATATTCTTTGACCATTTATTAATTCAGGAATTATTTGTATTCTTATAGATTTGACAAAATTCCTTATATATTTGAGAAATGAGGCCTTCATCTAAAAAATATCTACAAATTTCCCTCCAATTTTCTGCTTTCCTTCTGATATTGGTTGCTTTTTTTATTTGTACAAATCTTTTAAAATTTAATATAATTGAAACAATCCATTTCACATCATATTCTCCTCTGTATCTCTTCTTTATTCCATGAATTTTGATAAGTAATATATTCCATGTTCTTCAAATTTTCTCATAACATCTATTTATATCTAGGTCACATATCCATTTTAGCCTTATCTCTGTAAATGGTATAAAATATTAGTCTATGCCCAGTTTCTGCCATGTTGCATTTTAGTTTTCTCAACAATTTTTGTCAAATAATGGATTCTTATCAAAAAATCTTATTAACACTTGTCAAATGCAAGGTTAAGATATTTATTTTCTTTCCATTTAAAGTAACTACCAATAATATAAAATCTGCCAAGGGAAAATCAGAAACTATATGAGCAAAAACTACAAAACACTTTCCACACAAATTAAGTCTGATCTAAACAATAGGAAAAATATTAAATGCTTTTGGATAAGGCAAGCAAATATTATAAAGATGACAATACTACCTAAGCTAATCTGTTTATTTAGCATTATACCAATCAGACTCCCAAAAAATTATTTTAATGACCTAGGAAAAATAACAACAAAGTTCATGTGGAAAAACAAAAGGTCAAGAATTTCAAGGGAATTAATTTAAAAATCAAATGAAGGTTGCCTAGCTGTACTAGATCTAAAATTATATTATAAAGAAGCAGTTACCAAAACCATTTGGTATTGGCTAAGAGATAGACTAGTTAATCAGTGGAATAGGTTAAGTTCAAAGAACAAAACAGTCAATAACTTTAATAATCTAATATTTGAGAAACCCAGAGACCTCAGCTTTGGGATAAGAACTCACTGTTTGACAAAAATTGCTGGAAAATTGGAAATTAGTATGGCAGAAACTAGGCATTACCCACACTTAATACTGTACACCAAGATAAGGTCAAAATGGGTTCATGACCTAGACACAAAGAATGAGATGATAAATAAATTAGACTAACATTGGATAATTTATCTCTTAGACCTGTGGAAGAGGAAGGAATTTGTGACCAAAGCAAAACTTGAGATCGTTGTTGATCACAAAATAGAAAATTTTGATTATATCAAATTGAAAAGTTTTTGTACAAACAAAACTAATGCAGACAACATTAGAAGGGAAGCAATAAACTGGGAAAACACTTTTACACTCAAAGGTTCTGATAAAGGCCTTATTTCCAAAATATATAGAGAATTAACTCTAATTTATAAGAAATCAAGTCATTGTCCAATTGATAAATGGTCAAAGAATATGAACAGACAATTCTCAGATGAAGAAATTGATACTATTTATAGATATATGAAAATATGCTCCAAGTCATTATTAATCAGAGAAATGCAAATTAAGACAACTCTGAGATACCACTACACACCTGTCAGATTGGCTAGAATGACAGGGAAAGATAATGCAGAATGTTGGAGGGGATGTGGCAAAACAGGGACACTGATACATTGTTGATAGAATTGTGAATATATCCAGCCATTCTGGAGAGCAATTTGGAACTATGCTCAAAAAGTTATCAAACTAAGCATACCCTTTGATCCAGCAGTATTACTACTGGGCTTATTTTTCAAAGAGATTTTAAAGAAGGGAAAGGGACTTGTTTGTATAAGAATGTTTGTGGCAGCCCTCTTTATAGTGGCCAAAAACTGGAAACTGAGTGGATGCCCATTATTGGAGAACGGCTGAATAAATTGTGGTATATGAATATTATGGAATATTATTGTTCTGTAAGAAATGACCAGCAGGATGATTTCAGAAAGGCCTGGAGAGACTTACATGAACTGATGCTGAATGAAATGAGCAGGACCAGGAGATCATTATATACTTCAACAACAATACTATTAATCCACTATTGATGGACGTAGCCTCCTTCAACAATGAGATGAACAAAATCAGTTCCAATAGAGCAGTAATGAATTGAATCAGCTATACCCAGTAAAAGAACTCTGGGAGATGACTATGAACCACTACATAGAATTCCCAATCCCTCTATTTTTGTCCAACTGAATTTTTGATTTCCTTCACAGGCTAATTGTACACTATTTCAAAGCCCAATTCTTTTTGTACAGCAAATTAACTGTTTGGACATGCATATTTATGTTGTATTTAATCTATACTTTAACATATTTAACATATATTGGTCAACCTGCCATCTGGGGGAGGGGGTGGAGGCAAGGAGAGGAAAAATTGCAACAAAAGCTTTGGCAATTGTCAATGCTGTAAAATTACCTATGCATATAACTTGTAAATAAAAAGCTATAATAAAAAAAGATATTTATTTTCTGCTGCAAATTATGTTTACTCTGTTCCATTGATCTAGCTTTTTATTTCTTAGTCAGTATCAAACAGTTTTGATAACTATTGCCTTATTCTATAGTTTAAAATCTGATACTGTTAAACTTTCTTCTTTTACATTTTGTATTATTGACTTTTTGTTTTTCCAAATGAATTTTATTATTGTTTTTCTAATTCAGAAATTTTCTGGTAATTTAATTGGGATGGCATTGAATATAAAAATGAGCTCAGGTAAAATTGTCATTTTTATTATATTGACTCTGCCCTATCCCTTAAATAATTGATATTTCTCCAATTATTTTAATCTAATTCTATTTGTATAAAATTTTTTTTTGCAATTTCATTTATATAGTTCCTGGGTTTGTTTTGTCAGTATACTCTTAGGTATTTTATACTATCTAGAATTACCTTAAATGATATATATCTTATTTAGTCTTACAGTGTTTTGTCTGTGATATATAGAAATACTGGTGAGATATATGAATTTACTTTAAGTCCTACTACTTTGCTTAAATTATCAATTGGTTTACGTTAACTTTTTACTTGAGTGTTCAGGATTTTCCAATATATAATCATATGATTTACAAAAAGAGATAGCTTTATTATCTCATTGCCTATTCTTTTATTTATTTTTCTTCTCATTCCTATTGCTGGGATTTCCAATACAATATTGAATAATATTGATGAGAAAGGGAATAGTTATTTCATAGCAGATATTACTGGGAAAGCTTCTAGATTATGCTGATGATTTTAGAAAATTTTTTATTAATTTAAGGAAAAATCCACTTATACCTATACTTTTCAAGTGTTTTTAATAGCAATTGATATTATACTTTATACTTCTTTTTTCTGCCTTGTTATTTCATCAGAAAAGGATCTGAAGACACGTGTTTGATAATTGAAATGAAAGTGAATTAATTTCACATTATCTTCCAAACTGAGATGAAGATCATCACTTGACCAGTTTCAGTTGTGAAAGGAATGTCCCATAAATGTCTGGATCATATTCTACCCTCTCACTTAGAATTTTTAGCCTCAAGAATACCTCTTCAGTAAGGGAAGAGAGCATGAATCCCAAGAGAGTTCTGAGTCCCACATCATCACTCACTTCCAACTGTTCCCATTCTGTCCTTTCCCTGGAGCCTCAGATCACACTATAAATGTAGTAAGGACAGACCTGTTCACATTGTGACAGGGAGGGAAAAGAATCCACACAGTTCTGTGTATAAGGATATGTTTTCATCTATGTACTTCCCTAAAAAAATCCAGTGAGTTCTAGGATCCTCCTGGGTTGATGAAATCCGTGGTCTCTTCTATTTTTTTTTTTTTTTTTTGGTCCTATGAGTGCAGAGGGTAAGTCCTGGGGATGGAGCAATGAAGGTGGACATTGTAGAATCTCAAAGAAGATAGTGAACATTGGATTGGAAGCTGGGAAACCTGGTGAAATTCCAATTTTGTCACCACTTAATTGTGTGACCTTTGGTAAATCCCCTTCTCTGAGCTTTTGTATCTTGTGTTTGTGTATAAGTATGTATGTGTATTGTGTGTGTGAAAGAGACAGAGACAGAGAGAGACAAAGATACAGAAACAGAGACAGAGAAAGACAGAAGCAGAGAGAGCCACACACAGAGAGATTGGATTAGATTAACCCCACTATTCCTTCTAGTTGGGACATAATTGAAAGAGCTTAAGGAGGCAAATAGGAAGAGAAAGATAAAAATCTAGAGGATAATTCAGGGTTTGAAGACATCAGTTTTCCAGAGTGAAGGAAATAGAAGCAGAAAGAGAACTGAGTATGAAATCCATCCTCCCAGAGTACTTAATAAAAGACATTTGTACTACCCTAAAACAAAATACTTTCACAATAACACTCTGCTTGTAAAGTAAATAGTAGAGATATTATCACTTCTATTTATAGCTAAACTGAGATTGAGAGAATAAGTGACTTGTTCTTTACTACATAGCAAATTTATGTCAGAGCTAGGATTTAAATCTATAGGTTCTTTACTCAGTATTCAGTAACATTTGCATTAAATCACAGCTCTCTCGTATGATCATATAGTTGATCTCTTGGATTTCTTTCATTAAAAGCTACAGTTCAGGTGAGCTCTAACACTGTTTAGCACAGAAGTAGTGGAATAGAGAAGAACATAATTTTGTAGCATTGAGAACAAACAGGAAATCTAGACCTGGGAATAGGGAGCAATTCTCCAAGAAAAGTAGAACTACAGAAGACTAACTTTTTAAGTTGAGAAACCCCGCTTTAAAGTTACTTTCTATCTGAGGATTTAAAGATGTAAGAAAAAGAATGCAAGAAGAGGGGAATATCATTATGACAACCACCCAGGTAACTATTGTACCCTCAGTGGGAACTCCACAGATATTCTACAAATGCAGGTTTTTGACAGCCTGCAGATCAAAGACACTTTAGACCAACTGAGTTCAATCTTGTACAGCATCTTATTACTTTTCTACAGTTACATTCCATAACCAGAATGGAAGAATTGTTAAACAAATAACTCTATTTTCCATAATGCAAATTTATTTGGTCTCAGGACCACTTTACATTCTTAGAATTATTGAGACCCCAAAAGCTTTTGTTTCTAGAAGTTAAAACCACTAAATTTTTTTTTTTGTGAAAGTAATTTTGATCTTTTAGACATTATGAAACGATCTTGTGTACCTTCAGGGGTTTCCAGAAGACATTTTTGAGAATACCTTATCTAGATGCTCCTAAGTTTTACTTTCAATTTTGATGTACTATGTTTCTTTTGGTTTTCTCCTTTTGTGTCCACTCTTCTGCATTCCTGCTGAAAAATTAACTTCTTCATTACTAGATATCAAGATCTTTGCAACATAAATAGATTTTCTAGAAGAAGAATTTCCTGGTACCTTTTAGATCCTTGATTGACAAGCCACAAGCTCTTTTTTCCCCCAGAAATGGTGTTACATTCAAGTCACAGTAGAAGGACAGCCATATTTTGACTCTGGTTAAGATGTCTTCTTTTTTTTTTTTATTACACCTTTTTATTTACAAGATATATGCATGGGTAATTTTTCAGCATTGACAATTGCAAAACTTTTGTTCCAACTTTTCCCATCCTTCCCCCCACCCCTTCTCCCAGATGGCAGGTTGACCAATACATGTTAAATATGTTAAAGTATAAATTAAATACAATATATGTATACATTCCAAATAGTTAATTTGCTCTACAAAAGAATCAGATTTTGAAATACTGTACAGTTAGCCTGTGAAGGAAATCAAAAATGCAGGTGGACAAAAATAGAGGGATTGAGAATTCTATGTAGTGGTTCATAGTCATCTCCCAGAGTTCCTTCACTGGGTGTAGCTGGTTCAATTTATTAATGCTCTATTGGAGCTGATTTGGTTCATCTCATTGTTGAAAGGGGCTACGTCCATCAGACTTGATTAATAGTATTGTTGTTGATCATTTCATTCGGCATCAGTTCATGTAAGTCTCTCCAGGCCTTTCTGAAATCATCCTGCTGGTCATTTCTTACAGAACAATAATATTCCATAATATTCATATACCACAATTTATTCAGTCATTCTCCAATAATGGGCATCCATTCAGTTTCCAGTTTCTGGCCACTATAAAGAGGGCTGCCACAAACATTCTTATACAAACAAGTCCCTTTCCCTTCTTTAAAATCTCTTTGAAAAATAAGCCCACTGCTGGATTAAAGGGTAAGCACAGTTTGATAACTTTTTGAGCATAGTTCCAAATTGCTCTCCAGAATGGCTGGATGTATTCACAATTCCACCAACAATGTATCAGTGTCCCTGTTTTCCCACATCCCTTCCAACATTCTGCATTATCTCTCCCTGTCATTCTAGGCAATCTGATAGGTGTGAGATCTTTTCATATGGTTAGAAATAGTTTCAATTTCTTTGTCTGAAAATTGTCTATTCATATCCTTTGACCATTTATCAATTGGAGAATGACTTGATTTCTTAAAAATTAGAGTCAATTCTCTATATATTTTGGAAATGAGGCCTTTATCAGAACCTTTGAGTGTAAAAATGTTTTCCTAGTTTATTGCTTCCTTTCTAATCTTGTCTGCATTCATTTTGTTTGTACAAAAACTTTTCAATTCAATCAACATTTTTCAATTTGATATAATCAAAATTTTCTATTTTGTGATTAATAATGATCTCTAGTTCTTTTTTGGTCACAAATTCCTTCTTCTTCCACAGGTCTGTGAGGTAAACTATCCAATGTTCCCATAATTTATTTATAATCTCCTTCTTTATCCCTAGATCATGAACCCATTTTGACCTTATCTTGGTAGGACTCCTTCATTGCCTATTTTATCAAATAGTTGATATAGCATTGGAGCTAATTTTCCTTTAAATGTTTGGTAGAATTCACATGTAAATCCATCTGGTCCTGGGGATTTTTTCTTAGGGAGTTGATTAATAACTTGTATTATTTCTTTTTCTGAAATGGGACTATTCAAGGAATTTACTTCCTCCTCTGTTAATCTGGGAATATTTTTGGAGGTAGTCATCCATTTCATTTAGGTTATCAAATTTATTGGCATAAAGTTGGGCAAAGTAACTCTTTATTATTTCTCTAATTTCCTCTTCATTGGTGGAAAGTTCTCCCTTTTCATTTTTAAGACTAATAATTTGTTTTTCCTCTCCTTTTTCTGATCAGATTTACTAAAGGTTTATCTATTTTATTGTTTTTTTCATAAAACCAACTCTTAGTTTTATTTACTGATTCAATAGTTTGGTTTTTTTTACTTTCAATATTATTAATTTCTCCTTTTAATTTTAGAATTTCAAGTTTAGTATTTGATCGGGGGTTTTTAATTTGGTCCTTTTCTAGCTTTTTAAGTTGCAAGCCCAATTCATTGATTTCCTCTTTCTCTATTTTATTCAAGTAAGCCTCTAAGGATATAAAATTTCCTCTTATTACCCCATTTGGCTGCATCCCACAAATTTTAGTATGATGTCTCATCATTGTCATTATCTTGAGTGAAATTATTAATTGTGTCTATCACCCAACCATTCTTTAAGATGACATTATTTAGTTTCCAATTACTTTTTGGTCTATATTTTGAATGTAGTTTTTATTGCATCGTGATCTGAAAAGAAAGTATTTACTATTTCTGTCTTCCTGCATTTAATTTTGAATTCTTTATGTCCTAATATATGGTCAGTTTTTGTATAGGTTCCATGAACTGCTGAGAAGAAAGTATACTCCTTTCTGTCACCATTCAGTTTTCTCCAGAGATCTATCATACCTAATTTTTCTAATATTCTATTTACCTTTTTGACTTCTTTCTTATTTGTTTTATGGTTTGATTTATCTAATGCTGAGAGTACAAGGTTGAGATCTCCCACTATTATAGTTTTGTTGCCTATTTCTTCTTGCAACTCTCTTAATTTCTCCTTTAGGAAGTTAGATGCTATACCACTTGGTGCATATATGTGTGATATTGATATTGCTTCATTGTCTATGCTACTCTTTAGCAAGATATAGTTTCCTTCCCTATCAGTTTTAATTAGATCAATTTTTGCTCTTGCTTGATCTAAGATACAGATGGCTTCTTTGATTTCACCTGAAACATAATAAATTCTGCTCCAGCCTTTTACCTTTACTCTGTATGTATCTCCCTGCTTTAAATGTGTTTCCTGTAAACAACATATTGTAGACTTTTGATCCAGACAGTTTCCCCTTTTTGTCTCACCTTTTCCCTTTTTCTGACACTATCGCCTTTCTATTTCTACTTCCCTTTTTTATGTTATTTCAGTAAAATCACATTGTACATGTGGTCTTTATGTATATCCACAACAGAAATACAGTTCTCAAGAGTTCCTTTTACTTTTTTCTGTTTCTCTTGGGTCCTATGGTTGGAGATCAATTTTTTTGTTTAGATCTGTTTTTTTTTTCCTTAAAAACAAATAGAATTCACCTGTTTCATTGAATGTCCATCTTCTTCCATGGAATAAAATGCTCAGCTTAGCTGGGTTTTGGCTGTATTCCCAGTTTTTTTGCCTTTCAGAATATCAGATTTCAGGCCCTCCGATCCTCTAATGTGGAGGCAGCCAGATCTTAAGTGATCCTTATTGTGACATTTCAGTATATGAAATGTTTTTTTCCTGGCTGCTCGTAATATTTTTTTCCTTAATCTGATAGTTCTAAAATTTGGCCAAAATATTTCTTGGAGTTTTTATTTTAGGGTCTTTTTCAGAAGGTGTTTGATGCAGTCTTTCACTGATTATTTTACCTTCTGATTCTATTACATATGGGCAGTTCTCTTTGATGATTTCCTATAAAATAGTATCTAGGATCTTTTTTCATCATAATTTTCTGGAAGTCCAATAATCCTCAGATAATCTCTCCTAGATCTATTTTCCAGGTTTGTTGGTTTTCCAAGTAGATATTTAATGTTTTTTTTCCCTAATTTTTCATTTTTTTTTTTTTTTTTTGGTTTTGCTTGACTGATTCTTGATGTCTCAATCAATCATTCATTTCTATTTCTTCAGTTTTGGTTTTTAATGAGTTATTTTCTTCATTAGCTTTTTTTACTTCTTTTTGTATATGTCCAATTGAGTTTTTAAATGAATTGTTTTGTTCTATGGAATTTTTTTTCCATTTCACTATTTTTTTAGTGAGTTATTTTCTTTTTCCTACTCACAAATCCTACTTTCCTGGGATTTCTTTAACTTTTCCAATTTGCAAATTCTGTTTCCCTGCACTTCCTGGGAATTCTTTACCTTTTCCAATTCATATTTCAGGAAGTTGTTACTCTCTTGCATAGCTTCTCTTTCCTTTTCCCATTTTTCTTCTGGCTCTCTTTTACAATTGTTAATAAACTCTTCTAGGAGAGTGTTATGTGATGAGGGCCAGGTAACATTCCCTTTTGGGGTACTGTCTGGAGACTGTTTGCTATTAGTTTACTTGGGATTGAAAACCTTCTCTCTTTCTGTATAGAAGCCATCAATTGTTCTTTTGATTTTTTTACTCATTTATTTTTAAAGCCTGTAGGGTCTGCTTTCAGGGCAAGGAGGTTACCAGCTTACTCTGCAGAACAGGGATAGGTGTATAGACAGTAGTTGTCCTGCAAACGGGCTGCAAAGAGCAGAGAGGTATGGGAGTGCTCTGGAAAAAAAGTTCCCCCCCAGAAGTGATTCAGACCTGGTTAGCACAGGTTGAGCTGCAGAAGTAACCAGTGAAGAACCCCACTGTGCAGATTAGTGACTGCCCCTGGGGCTAGAGACTGAGCAGCAAAAGTGTCACTATCCCAAGCCAAAGCCCTTGTGGAGTTGTGGGTATTATCCCCTAACCAGCGATTAGCCCTGCTCAGACAGAAAGTGTCTCTATCCAGGGGAGCACAGTTGCACTGCAAAAGTTCTATTGCCCCCAGGCCAAGCCCCCCACTGTGCAGATTAGAGGCTGCCCTGGCCCGTGCTGCAGAATGCAACTGCACAGCTGTGCTATAGTCTGTACTGAATCACTTCTGGTTTTGGGTGGGTTTAGCCAGATCTTGTTAGGTTCTGGCATTTTTTAGAGTACCCTTTACCTTTGGCTTTAATTTCTCTGCTGATCTGCTGCTTTGCAAGCAGAGCAGAGCAGTCAGCCTATGGCAGAATCATCTCCGTATATTTTCTAACCACAAAGGCCACCCGCATTGGGGCTGCTCAAAATGCTAGCCTCTAGTTCTATCCCTGCCTGTGCTGGTCTTTTCCCACCCCTCAAGACAAATCTTTTCTGACAAACTTCAAGATTATCTTTGGCTGATAAATTGTACTTCTAATCTTCTTGAATTTTACCAGTCAAGTGCTATTTTTGAGGCTGAATTTAATAATTGCTTGTGGGGGTATAAGAGGAGCTTAGAAAGTTGCATGTGCCTTCTCTGCTATCTTGGCTCTGCACCTGAACCAACAAGATGTCTTCTTTTAGCTGCTAATCTCTATTTAGGCAGTCAGCCTAAAAGCATTAAATATGTGTTAATCATGTACCTCCTCCCAGTCCTAAATACTGAGAACTATTGTTCAGTCCTTTCAGTCATGTCTAACTCATTGTGATTGCTTTTGGGGTTTTCTTGGCAAAGATACTAAAGTAGCTTGCCATGTCCTTCTCCAAATCATTTTACAGATGAGGAAACTAAGGGAAATAAGTCTATGTGTCTTTACCAGGATTACATAGCTAGTTCAATGTTTCACATCCTACTGTATTCCTCCTGACAGGGATCCCTGTCACAGTGTCTCAGGTCAGATTTGAATTCAGATCTTCCTAATTTAGGGCTTATTATTCTTATTATTCTATCCATTGTGCCACCTAGCTATTATGGGAATAAAAAGAAAGACAAATATATGTTCCCTGTCCTCACGAAATTCACATTTTAACAGAAAAGGTAAAATGCAAATAAACATATACACATAAGATATCTACAATGCCAATGCAAAGTAATCTCAATAGAAAGGGAAGGGCATGGCTATATCTACTCTGCTGAGGGGAGGGAGACAGGAAGAGACTGGGAAAAGTGTCCTAAAAGGTGTGATTTACTCTGAGTCTTCAAGGAAATTTGGGAAGCCTGGAGAGTATTCTAAAACAGGAGAAAGTTAGGGAAAAGAAACATAATGGAAGAATGCTAGAGAAGTCTGGGAAGTGCTCCTTACAGTTTGATTCTCACATTATTCCCTGGGAAATACTTTTACAAAGACTCTCCATAATCTAACTCTGCTTTCAGAAAAACCACTAAGTTATTACTAAACCCTGAGATTTCCTTATTATCATTGGGCTTATAATGCTCCCGGAGCACATGCATTCTAAGCTTAAGCTCTCCTGGGAAGAAAAGATTGTATTGGCAATAGTAAGAAGTAGCAGGGATAAGGGGTAGAAGCCTTTCCTTGTTGCCAGTGATGGATCATACAGTATTAAGGTCCTTCAGGAATTTTTTTTGTGTGTGTGTGTGTATGTGTGTGTGTGTGTGGGGGGGGGTGTAGGGGTGTATTCAAGTGAGATTATTGGTTGACTAAAGCTCAAAGAGAATAATTAACTATGATTTATCAGTAGTGAATATCAATTTGAATTGGAGTTGGGAATAAATCCATTGATTCCAAATATTCTATTAAGCATTCTATGTTACCCCATGCCTCATGTCCCATCTAAACATAAGGAGTTAATATGGATATAAAGCACAGGGTCTTTAATCCTTGCTAATAGATATTGTGATTGAAAACCCTTGTAGAATGTACTAATCTAGTGAAAAGAGACATTTCTTCCCCAAAACAGGTAGGTACAAACACCATTTGTATTCAATTGATGAATGTATCCAACATTCTGTCAGTTCTCTATCCATTATCCAGTACTAGATAGCAAGATAATATTGGAGAGCTATAAACTCATAATCCTAGTAATCAAGAACATTTTGAAAAGATCTGTTGAACTGACAGTATGTATGAAGGTATTTTATGCTATTTGTTGTATTTTTCTCTTTTTTATTTATTGAGTTTTCTTTTTCTACAGGATGAGAAACTAAGTGAATTTTTAACATTTGGACTGAGATAAGGGAATTGAAGGGGGATAGGGGACTTGTGATCACTATATGCAGTAAAATAAGTCCTATTAAGGTTTTTCAGGTAAGGAATACCTAAATTGTTTAGAGCTCTATAACACTGAATATAAATCTTTAATTTCCACATTTCTTGATTCTTTTCTAAAAGGATTTTTTTCCTGATCTCTGTGATCAAAGATCTGGCTGTGAAGATTTTCCTGGTGTCTCACCATGGGACTGTTCAATGTTTCACATCCTACTGTATTCCTCCTGACAGGGATCCCTGGCTTAGAATATACTCAGAAGTGGCTAGCTGGGCCCCTCTGCATGATGTACACAGTAGCTCTTGGGGGCAACACTATGATCCTGCTGGCTGTGTGGGGGGAGTCCAGCCTCCATGCACCCATGTACTATTTTCTGTCCATGCTTTCTTTCAGTGATGTGGCCATGTCACTGGCTACATTTCCCACTGTAATCAGAACTTTCTGTCTCAATGCTCGGGCCATTGCTTTTGATGCCTGCCTCACTCAGATGTTCCTCATTCACTCATTCTCCATGATGGAGTCTGGCATTCTGCTGGCCATGAGTTTTGACCACTATGTAGCTATCTGTAACCCACTGCGCTATGCCTCTGTCCTCACCAACCAAGTCATTGCTGGGATGGGCCTGGCTGTGACTGCCCGAAGCTTCATAACCCTCTTTCCCTTGCCCTTCCTCATCAAGAGGCTTCCCATTTGTAGATCCAATGTGCTCTCCCATTCCTATTGCCTGCACCCAGACATGATTAAGTTAGCATGTGCTGATATTACTATAAATAGCATTATTGGGATGTTTGTGTTGCTATCTACCTTTGGCCTGGACTTTCTTTTCATTATCCTCTCCTATATTCTGATCCTGCGCTCTGTACTAGCAATTGCCTCCCATGAGGAGAGGCTCAAAGCTCTCAATACATGTGTGTCCCACATCTGTGCTGTGCTCATCTTCTACATACCCATGATTGGTGTTTCCACTGTGCATCGCTTTGGCAAACATGCTCCTCGGTATGTGCATGTGCTCATGTCAAATATCTACCTCTTTGTTCCACCTGTTCTCAACCCCATTATCTACAGTGCCAAGACAAAGGAGATCAGACGAAGCATTGTTCGCATGTTTCACCGACTAATAATGTAATCTACATGGATTTAGAAGTTGTGGTACTACTCTGGAAGTCGTTAGTGCTATTGACATCATTATAATCCATAAACATTAATAAAAGCTTATTATGTATAGAATGCTAGAGAAAGAATGACTTATACAAGCCTGCTTTGGCTGAGCTTATAGGCTAATAGGGAGGTAGGATACACATTTAAATGAATACTTAACCATACATGGGAGAATAAGGACATATCATATGAGTGAAATAAAAATTAGTGTTTCAGGTCTTCAGAGAAAGAAGATAGGAATGGTAACTGAAAACCTCCAGGAGAAGTAGAGGAGCTGGCCATTAATACTTTCACTATCATTGTCATCATTATCACAATCACCATTCAATATCATAATCACCATCATCACATCAATTCCATCAATCACCAGTTTTGGTGCTGTGTGTAGCAAGTGTTAAAACTGAAAGACTGTTTCAGGAAAATCATCAGTTAACATGTACTTTGAATAGATACAAACTTATTGGCTCCCATTATAAATCAAGATGTCTTCAATTTATCTTTGCTTATAATGATCTATTTTTCTTTACAGTAACAAGTGATAGTTTTATTATCTGGTTAAGCATATACTATGAATGTTATTATGTAATTTGGGAAATAATGTATCCTGTCCTTCAATTAGCTTCCAAAGTATATATTCATCCATCTCTTTATATTGTGTTTCGTTAGCTAGATATTTTTATATAGTTATTTCTGTTTTTCCATTTTCATAAAATTTGTATTCTTTCATTTGTAGTAATATAACCAAATGATTAATATTTATTTGTATATGTATATATAACCTGTATATGTATGTGTATATGTTTGTGTGTATGTGCATATGTTTAGAAGAAAGAGAAATCTCTCTTATTGGCCTAGAAACTAATGGACATGCTAGACAAAGGCTTAATATGAAGTCACCAAAAAGTGCGCAAAAGAGGGGAGCTATTATATTCCAGCCTTTTGAGTTAAAAATGTCAGCACTCCCTATCTCCAATTGCATGAATCTGCCACATATGAGTTGAACATCATGAAATTCAGAATGGATCTCAAATACTTCTATATCTTTTCTCTATTTTATCAATTAAATGAGTTAATTTTTGTGATTAGTATGCTGAAGAGCTCCTTTCTTCTTTTTTTCTTGTACAATCACTCAGTTGTCAGGATGATCATCATATTCATTGCTACCACCATTCACACCAGCATCACTGAATATTGACAGACCTCTGCAGGAAAACGCTGGACTTTTTATTTAATTTATATTTTATTGTTTATTATACCTGTTTATTTACAAAACATATGCATGGGTAATTTTTCAACACTGACTCCTGCAAAACATTCTGTTCCAAATTTCTCCCTCCTTCCCCCTCCCCCCTCCCCTAGATGGCAAATATCCCAATACATGTTAAAATATATGTTAAATGTATTGGTCATCCTGCCATCTGGGAAGCGGGTAGGGGGAAGGAGGGGGAAAATTGGAACAAAAAGTTTGGCAATTGTCAATGCTGTAAAATTACCCATGCATATAACTTGTAAATATTAAGTTATTAAAAATTTAAAAAATAATAAAATATATGTTAAATCCAATATATGTGTGTGTATATATATCCAAACAATTATCTTGCTGTACCAGAAAAATCGGACCTAAAAAAAAAAAAAAAAAAAAAAACAAAAAAACAAAAACAAAAAAAAAAAAAAAAACCTGAGAAGGAAAATAAAAATGCAAGCAAACAACATCAGAAACAGTGAAAATGTTATGTTGTAGTCCACACTCAGTTCCCACAGTCCTCTCCCTGGGTATAGATGGTTCTATTCATTACTGAACATTTGAAACTGATATGAATCAATACATTGTTGAAGAGAGTCATTCCATCAGAATTGATATTCATCTAGTCTTCTTGTTGCCATATACAATAATCTCCTGGTTCTGTTCATTTCACTTAGCATTAGTTCATGTAAGTCTCTCCAGGCCTTTCTGAAATCATCTTGCTGGTCATGTCTTACAGAACAATAATATTCCATAACATTCATATACCATAATTTATTCAGCCTTTCTCCAATTGATGGGCATCCATTCAATTTCCAGTTTCTAGCCACTACAAAAAGGGCTGCTACAAACCTTTGCACATGTGGGTCCCTTTCCCTTCTTCAATATCTCCTTGGGAGATAAAAGCCCAGTAATAACACTGCTGGTCCAAAGGGTATGCACAGTTTGATAACACTTTGAGCATAGTTCCAAATTGCGCTCCAGAATAGTTGGATCTGTTCACACTCCAATAATAATGCATCAGTATCCCAGTTTTCCCACATCCCCTTCAACATTTTTCATTACATTATCCTGTCATCTTAGCCAATCTGAGAGGTGTGTAGTGGTATCTCAGAATTGTCTTAATTTTCATTTCTCTAATCAATAATGATTTGGAGCATCTTTTCATATGACTAGAAATAGTTTCAATTTCTTCATCTGAAAATTGTTCATATCCTTTGACCATTTCTCAACTGGAGAATGGCTTAATTTCTTATACATTAGAGTCAATTCTCTTATATTTGGGAGATGAGGCATTCCAGAACCTTTAGCTGTAAAAATGTTTTCCCAGTTTATTGCTTCCCTTCTAATCCTGTCTGCTTTATTTTTGTTTACAAAAGCTTTTTAAGTTAATATAATCGAAATTTTCTATTTTGTGATCAATAATGACCTGTAGTTCTTCTTTGATCACAAATTCCTTCCTCCTCCACAGGTCTGAGAGGTAACCTATCCTATGTTGTAATTTATTTATTATCTCATTCTTAATGCGTAGATCATGAGTCCATTTTGACCTTATACTGGTATATGGTGGTTAAATGTGAGTCAATGCCTAGTTTCTGCCATACTAATTTCCAACTTTCCCAGCAGTTTTTGTCAAATAATGAATTCTTATCCCAAAAGCTGGGGTCTTTGGGTTTGTCAATAACTAGATTGCTATAGTTATTGACTATTTTGTCCTTTGAACCTAACCTATTCCAATGATCAACTAGTCTATTTCTTAGCCAATACCAAATGGTTTTGGTGACCACTGCTTTGTAATATAGTTTTAGATCAGGTACAGCTAGGCCACCTTCATTTGATTTTTTTTTCCATTAGTTCCCTTGAAACTCTTGACCTTTTTTTTTTTTTTTTTTGCTTCTAGATGAATTTTGTTGTTATTTTTTTCTAGGTCATTAAAATAGTTTCTTGGCAATCTGATTGGCATAGCATAAAATAAATAGATTAGTTTAGATAGTATTGTCATCTTTATTATATTCAGTCTACCCATCTGGTGGCACTTAATATTTTCCAATTGTTTAGATCTGACTTTATTTGTGTGGAAAGTATTTTGAAGTTTTGCTCTTATAGTTCCTGACTTTCCCTTGGCAGATAGATTCCTAAATATTTTATACTATCAACAGTTATTTTAAATGGAATTTCTTTTTGTATCTCTCACTGTTGGATTTTGTTAGTGATGTATAAAAATGCTGATGATTTAAGTGAATTTATTTTGTATCCTGCAACTTTGCTAAAGTTGTGGATTATTTCTAACAGCGTTTTAGTAGAATCTTTGGAGTTCTCTAAGTTTACCATCATATCATCTGCAAAGAGTGACAATTTGGTTTCCTTTTTACCTACTCTAATTCCTTTAATTTCTTTTTCATCTCATTGTCAAAGCTAGCAATTCTAATACAATATTGAATAATAATGGTGATAGTGGGCAAACTTGTTTCACTCTTGATTTTACTGAGAATGGTTCCAGTTTATCCCCATTACATATGATACTTACTGATGGTTTTAAATAGATGCTACTGACTATTTTAAGGAAAAGTCCATTTATTTCTATACTCTCTAGCGTTTTTAATAGGAATGAGAGTTGGATTTTATCAAATGATTTTTCTGCATCTAGTGAGATGATCATATGATTTTTGTTAATTTGGTTATTGATGTAGTAAATTATGCTAATAGTTTTCCTAATATTGAACCAGCCCTGCATTCCTGGTATAAATCCTACTTGGTCATGATGTATTATCCTGGGGATGATTTTCTGTAATCTTTTTGCTAATTTTTTTCTTTTTTCTTTTTTAATTTTATAATAACTTTTTATTGACAGAACCCATGCCAGGGTAATTTTTTTTTTTATAACATTATCCCTTGCACTTGCTTCTGTTCCGATTTTTCCTCTCCCTCCTTCCACCCCCTCCCCTACATGGCAAGCCTAGATGGCAATACATTTAACATATGTATGTTAAATATGTTGCAGTATATCCTAGATATAATATATGTTTGCAGAACCAAACAGTTCTCTTGTTGCACAGGGAGAATTGGATTCAGAAGGTAAAAATAACCCAGGAAGAAAAATAAAAATGCAAATAGTTTACATTCATTTCCCAGTGTTCTTTCTTTGGGTTTAGCTGCTTCTGTCCTTCATTTATCAATTGAAACTGAATTAGGTCTCTTTGTCAAAGAAATCCACTTTCATCAGAATAGGTCCTCATAGAGTACCATTGTTGAAATATATAATGATCTCCTGGTTCTGCTCATTTCACTTAGCATCAGTTCATGTAAGTCTCTCCAAGCCTCTCTGTATTCATGCTGCTGGTCATTTCTTACAGAACAATAATATTCCATAACATTCATATACCACAATTTACCCAGCCATTCTCAAATTGATGGGCATCCATTCAATTTCCAGTTTTTAGCCACTACAAACAGGGCTGCCACAAACATTTTGGCCCATACAGGTCCTTTTCCCTTCTTTAGTATTTCTTTGGGATATAAACCCAGAAATAACACTGCTGGATCAAAGGGTATGCACAGTTTGATAACTTTTGGGGCATAATTCCAGATTGCTCTCCAGAATGATTGGATTCTTCATAACTCCACCAACAATGCACCAGTGTCCCAGTTTTCCCACATCCCCTCCAACATTGATCATTATTTTTTCCTGTCATCTTGGCCAATCTGACAGGTGTGTAGTGGTATCTCAGAGTTGTCTTAATTTGCATTTCTCTGATCAATAGTGATTTGGAACACTCTTTCGTATCAGTGGTAATAGTTTCAATTTCATCATCTGAAAATTGTCTGTTCATATCCTTTGACCATTTATCAATTGGAGAATGGCTTGATTTCTTATAAATTTGAGTCAATTCTCTATATATTTTGGAAATGAGGCCTTTATCAGAACCTTTAACTGTGAAGATGTTTTCCCAGTTTGTTGCTTCCCTTCTAATCTTGTTTGCATTAGTTTTGTTTCTACAAAGGCTTTTTAATTTGATATAATCAAAATTTTCTATTTTGTGATCAGTAATGGTCTGTAGTTCATCTTTGGTTACAAATTTCTTTCTCCTCCACAAGTTTGAGAGATAAACTATCCTATGTTCCTCTAATTTATTTATAATCTCATTCTTTATGCCTAGGTCATGGACCCATTTTGATCTTATCTTGGTATATGGTGTTAAGTGTGGGTCCATGCCTAATTTCTGCCATACTAATTTCCAATTAACCCAGCAGTTTTTAATAAATAATGAATTCTTATCCCAAAAGTTAGGATCTTTGGGTTTGTCAAACACTAGATTGCTATAGTTGACTATTCTGTCTTGTGAATCTAACCTATTCCACTGATCCACTAATCTATTTCTTAGCCAATACCAAATGGTTTTGGTGACTGCTGCTTTATAATATAATTTTAGGTCAGATACAGCTAGGCCACCTTCATTAGATTTTTTTTTTCATTAATTCCCTTGAGATTCTCGACTTTTTATTGTTCCATATGAATTTTGTTTTCTATTTTTTTCTAGATCATTAAAATATTTTCTTGGAAGTCTGATTGGTATAGCACTAAATAAATAGATTAGTTTAGGGAGTATTGTCATCTTTATTATATTCGCTTGGCCTATCCAAGAGCACTTAATATTTTTTCCAATTATTTAAGTCTGATTTTATTTGTGTGGAAAGTTTTTATAATTATGCTCATATAATTCCTGACTTTCCTTTGGTAGATAGATTCCCAAATATTTTATGCTGTCAACAATTATTTTGAATGGAATTTCTCTTTGTATCTCTTGCTATTGGATTTTGTTGGTGATGTATAAAAATGCTGAGGATTTATGGGAATTTATTTTGTATCCTGCTACTTTGCTAAAGTTATGAATTATTTTTAATAGCTTTTTAGTAGAATCTCTGGGGTTTTCTAGGTATACCATCATATCATCTGCAAAGAGTGATAGTTTGGTTTCCTCATTGCCTACTCTAATTCTTTTAATCTCTTTCTCGACTCGTATTGCAGTGGCTAGTGTTTCTAATACAATATTGAATAATAATGGTGATAGTGGGCAACCTTGCTTCACTCCAGATCTTACTGGAAAAGGTTCCAGTTTTTCCCATTGCATATGATGCTTACTGACGGTTTTAAATATATGCTCCTGAATATTTTAAGGAAAAGTTCATTTATTCCTATGCTCGCAAGTGTTTTTATTAGGAATGGATATTGGGTTTTATCAAATGCTTTTTCTGCATCTATTGAGATGATCATATGGTTTTTGTTTGGTTGGTTATTGATATAGTCAATTATGCTAATAGTTTTCCTAATATTGAACCAGCCCTGCATTCCTGATATAAATCCTACTTGGTCATAGTGTATTATCCTGGGGATGATTTTCTGTAATCTTTTTGCTAATATATTATTTAAGATTTTAGCATCAATATTCATTAGGGAGCTTGATCTATAATTTTCTTTCTCTGTTTTCAACCTACCTGGTTTAGGTATCAGTATCATGTCTGTGTCATAAAAGGAGTTTGGTAGGACTCCTTCAATACCTATTTTTTCAAATAGTTTATTTAGCATTGGAGCTAATTGTTCTTTAAATGTTTGGAAGAATTCACATGTAAATCCATCTGGTCCTGGGGATTTTTTCTTAGGGAGTTGGTTAATACCTTGTTTTATTTCTTTTTCTGAGATGGGACTGTTTAGGATATTTTACTTCTTCCTCTGTTAGTTTGGGCAAGCTATATTTTTGGAGGTATTCTTCTATTTCATTTAAGTTATCAAATTTATTGGCATAAAGTTGGGCAAAGTAACTCCTATTTATTGCTCTAATTTCCTCTTCGTTAGTGGCAAGTTCTCCCTTTTCATTTTTAAGACTAACAATTTGGTTTTCCTCTTTCCTTTTTTTAATCAGATTTACTAAGGGTTTGTCTGTTTTGTTGGTTTTTTCATAGAACCAACTCTTAGATTTATTAATTAATTCAATATTTTTTTTAACTTTCAATTTTATTGATCTCTCCTTTTATTTTTAAAATTTCAAGTTTAGTGTTTCACTGAGGGTTTTCAATTAGTGCCTTTCTAGCATTTTTACTTGCAAGCTCAATTCATTGACCTTCTCTTTCTCTATTTTATGCAAGTAGGCCTCTAGAGATATGAAATTTCTCCTTATTACCGCTTTACCTGAATCCCATACATTTTGGTATGATGTCTTATTTTTGTCGTTTTCTTGGATGAAGTTATTAATTATGTCTATAATTTGCTGTTTCACCCATTCATTCTTTAGTATGAGATTATTTAGTTTCCAATTATTTTTTGGTCTACTTTCCCCTGGCTTTTTGTTGAATGTAATTTTCATTGCATCGTGGTCTGAAAAGGATGCATTTACTATTTCTGCCTTACTGCATTTGAGTTTGAGGTTTGTATGTCCTAATATATGGTCACTTTTTGTATAGGTTCCATGAACTGCTGAAAAGAAAGTGTACTCCTTTCTGTCTCCATTATGTTTTCTCCACAGATCTATCATATTTAATTTTTCTAGTATTCTATTTACCTCTTTGATTTCTTTATTATTTATTTTGTGGTTTGATTTATCTAATTCTGAGAGTGCAAGGTTGAGATCTCCTACTATTATAGTTTTGTTGTCTATTTCTTCTTGCAGCTCTCTTAATTTCTCTTTTAAGAATTTAGATGCTATACCAATTGGTGCATATATGTTTAATATTGATATTGCTTCATTATCTATGCTACCCTTTAGGAAGATATAGTGTCCTTCCTTATCTCTTTTAATTAGATCAATTTTTGCTAACGCTTGATCTGAGATCAGGGTGGCTACCCCTGCTTTTTTTGACTTCACTTGAAGCATAGTAGATTTTGCTCCAACCTTTTACCTTTACTCTGCATGTATCTCCCTGCTTCAGGTGTGTTTCCTCTAAACAACATATTGTAGGATTCTGGCTTTTAATCCATTCTGCTAACCACTTCCTCTTTATGGGGGAGTTTACCCCGTTCACATTTATGGTTAAATTTACCAATTCTATATTACTTGCCATCTTGTTAACCCCTGTTTATGTTTTTCTCCCTTCTTTCCCTCTTATCCCCCTTCCCAGTATTACGCTTGTGAGCACCACTTGCTTGTCACAGTCCTCCCTTTTTAGTATCCCTCCTCCCGCTTTAGAGTTCCTTCCCTTATCTTACTCCTTTCCCTCACATTTTCCATATTCCCTTCTGCTTAGCTTATTCCTTCCCTTTTCCCTTTTCCCTTCTCACTTTTCAATGAGGTGGGAGAAGTTTCACCATAAATTGAATATGTCTAAATTTTTTCTCTTAAAGCCAATTCTGAAGGCAGTAAGATACCCACTATATTCATCCCCCTCCATATTTCTCTCAGATGTAATAGGTTTCCTTTGCCTCTTCATGAGATGTAGTACCCCCACTTTATCCTTTTTCTGGTACAATGTCCCTTCCACATCTAGTTTCTAGAATAAGGTATACATGTATTCTTTATACACCTTTATAGCAAAATATAGTTCTCAAGATTTATTTTTACCTTTTTAGGTTTCTTGAGTTCTATATTTGTAGATCAAACTTTTTGTTAAGTTCCGGTATTTTCATCAAAAATAGGTGAAATTCACTTATTTCATTGAATGTCCATCTTCTTTCCTGGAAAAAAGATGCTCATTCTGGCTGGGTAAGTTATTTTTGGTTGCATACTAAGTTCCTTAGCCTTTCAGAATACCATATTCCAGGCTCTTCGATCTTTTAATGTGGATGCTACTAGATCCTGGGTGATCCTTATTGTGGCTCCTCTATATTTGAATTGGGTTTTTCTAGCCGCTTGCAATATTTTTTCCTTCATCTGAGGGTTCTGGCATTTGGCCACTGTATTTCTTGGTGTTTTGATTTTAGGATCCCTTTCAGTTGGGGATCGATGAATTCTTTCAATGTCTATTTTACCCTCTGTTTCTATGACTTCTGGGCAGTTCTCTTTGATAATTTCCTGGAAAATAGTGTCCAGGCTCTTTTTTTAATCATACTTTTCTGGGAGTCCAATGATTCTCAGATTGTCTCTCCTGGATCTATTTTCCAGGTCTGTTGTTTTCCCAAGAAGGTATTTCACATTATTTTCCATTGTTTGACTTTTTTGGTATTGCTTGACTGATTCTTCTTGTCTCCTCGAGTCATTTAATTCCATTTGTCTGATTTTGATTTTCAATGAAGTATTTTCTTCATTCACTTTTTAAATATCTTTTTCTAATTGTCCAATTGAGTTCTTTTGTTCTATGGAATTTTTTTCCATTTTGCCAATTTTATTTTTTGAGTGCTATTTTCTGTTTCCAGTTCACTAATCCTATTTTTCAAGGATTTGATTTCTTTATCCACTTTGTCTTTAAATGAGTGGGATGACTTCTCCAGACTCTCTTAGCAAGCCCCCCTCTCCTTTTCCCATTTTTCTTCTAGCTTTCTTGTGAGAGCCTTTTTAATTTCTTCTATGAGATTCATCTGTGCTGAGGAACAGATGATCTCCTCCTTTGGGGATTCACTTGGAGACAGTCTGTTTTTAGTCTCCTCAGGCTTTAAAGTCTGCTCTCTATCCATATAGAAGCTGTCAAGGGTTAAGGCCCTTTTCAATTTTTTTGTTCATTTTGTCAGAGAAGAATCAAAGACAAACTAGCAAAGAAAAAAAAGAAAAACCCCCTAAATGGAGTCTGCTTCTTTGGAGGGAGGGACTGGGTGGTGTTACAGAGCTTGCTCTACAGACTGTGGGGGCAGCAGCGATGCACTAGGAGGACTGTGCTGCTCCTGAGCTCTGAGACTCCTAGAGCATGCTGTGACAATGTGGGGGAGGGGTGGCCAGGTCCCAAAAGACTCCAGCTGTTTGGGGTTGTATTCTTCACACTCCCCCCCCCTTCCCCCACGGTGCTTTTAGCTTCTCTGCTGGGCTACTGACTTGCTGCCAGGGCAAAGTATCCAATCCTGTAGCAAAGCTCCCCCTTCACAGACGGCTGAGATCACACCCCACCCCGCTCCAGTCTACTCGGATGTGAGCTGCCTACTCAGCTCTCGCTGCTGCTGCCTGCTCTCAGCCTGTGCCCAATCTAAGACCCTCCCCACCCTCAAGCAAAAACAGACCTTTCCTGGCAATTTTCAAGGACGTCTTCTCTTGATAATTATTTGTGGGTTTTTTTTTTTTCAGTCAAGCATTAATTCAGAGGCTTGTAATGAAATGGATTCTTAGAGAAAAAGCAGAGTTTACACAGCAATGTGCCTCCTCTCTGCCATCTTGGCCAAAAGTCTTTTTGCTAATATTTTATTTAAGATTTTTGCATCAATGTTCATTAGGGAGATTGGTCTATAATTTTCTTTCTCTGTTTTTGTCCTACCTGGTTTATGTATCAGTACCATGTCTGTGTCATAAAATGAATTTGGTAGGATCCCTTCATTCCCTATTTTTCCAAATGGGTTACATAGCATTGGAGTTAATTGTTCTTTAAATGTTTGGTAGAATTCACATGTAAATCCATCCTGGGGATTTTTTCTTAGGGAGTTGATTAATAGCTTGTTCTATTTCTTTTTCTAAAATGAGACTTTCTTTAAAAAAAAGTTTAAGCAATATACTTCTTCCTGTGTTAATCTGGGCAACCTATATTTTTGAAGGTATTCATCCATTCCATTTAAGTTATCAAATTTATTGGTATGGAGTTGGGCAAAGTACCTCTTAATTATTGCTCTAATTTCTTCTTCATTAGTGGAACTTCTCACTTTTCATTCAAACTAATAATTTAATTTTCTTCTTTCCTTTTTCTAATCAAATATGCCAAAGGTTTATCTATTTTGTTCATTTTTTCATGAAAACAACTCAGTTTTATTTATTAATTCAATAGTTTTTTTTTAATTTCAATTTTATTAATGTCTCTTTATTTTTAGAATTTCAAGTTCAGTGTTTGTTTGAGGGTTTTTAATTTGCTCTTTTTCTAGCTTTTTTAGTTGCAAGCCGAATTTATTTATTTTCTCTTTCTCTACTTTTTTGCAAGTAAGCCTCTAGAGATATAAAATTTCCCCTTATTACCACCTGGGCTGTAATCCCCCACATTTGGGTATGATGTCTCATTATTGTCATTCTCTTAGGTGAAATTATTGTGTCCATGATTTGCTGTTTCACCCAAAGAACTGTTTATATGTACAGGAATATTTATATGGGGATTAAAATTGGAAATTGAGAGGATGTCAGTCAACTAAGGAATGGCTAAACAAGCTGCAGTGTGTAGTTGTAATGAAATATTATTTTGCTATTAAAAATTACAGGGAGGATGATTTTTTTTAATTTAAATTTTATTTTATTTAATAATAACTTTGTATTGACAGAATCCATTCCAGGATAATTTTTTTACAACATTATCCCTTGCACTCGCTTATGTTTTGTTTTTTCCCCTCCCTCCCTCCCCCCCCCCAAGATAGCAAGCAGTCCTATATATGTTAAATATGTTGCAGTATATCCTAGATACAATACATATTTGCAGAACTGAACAGTTCTCCTGTTGCACAGGGAGAATTGGATTCAGAAGGTAAAAATAACTCGGGAAGAAAATCAAAAATGCAAATAGTTCACATTCATTTCCCAGTGTTCCTTCTTTGGGTGTAGCTGTTTCTGTCCATCATTTATCCATTGAAACTCAGTTAGGTCTCTTTGTCATAGAAATCCACTTCCATCAGAATACATCCTCATACAATATCGTTGTCGAAGTGTATAATAATCTCCTGGTTCTTTTCATCTCACTTAGCATCAGTCCATGTAGGTCTCTCCAAGCCTCTCTGTATTCATCCTGCTGGTCATTCCTTACAGAGCAATAATATTCCATAACATTCATATACCACAATTTACCCAGCCATTCTCCAATTGATGGGCATCCATTCAATTTCCAGTTTCTAGCCACTACAAACAGGGCTGCTACAAACATTTTGGCACATACAGGTCCCTTTCCCTTTTTTAGTATCTCTTTGGGGTATAAGCCCAATAGAAACACTGCTGGATCAAAGGGTATGCACAGTTTGATAACTTTTGGGGCATAATTCCAGATTGCTCTCCAGAATGGCTGGATTCGTTCACAACTCCACCAACAATGCATCAGTGTCCCCGTTTTCCCGCATCCCCTCCAACATTCATGATTATTTTTTCCTGTCATCTTAGCCAATCTGACAGGTGTGTAGTGATATCTCAGAGTTGTCTTAATTTGCATTTCTCTGATCAATAGTGATTTGGAACACTCTTTCATATGAGTGGTAATAGTCTCAATTTCTTCATCTGAAAATTGTCTGTTCATATCCTTTGACCATTTATCAATTGGAGAATGGCTTGATTTTTTATAAATTTGAGTCAGTTCTCTATATATTTTGGAAATGAGGCCTTTATCAGAACCTTTAATTGTAAAGATGTTTTCCCAGTTTGTTGCTTCCCTACTAATCTTGTTTGCATTCGTTCTGTTTGTACAAAGGCTTTTTAATTTGATATAATCAAAATTTTCTATTTTGTGATCGGTAATGGTCTCTAGTTCATCTTTGGTCACAAATTTCTTTCTCCTCCACAAGTCTGAGAGATAAACTATCCTATGTTCCTCTAATTTATTTATAATCTCGTTCTTTATGCCTAGGTCATGGACCCATTTTGATCTTATCTTGGTATATGGTGTTAAGTGTGGGTCCTTGCCTAATTTCTGCCAGACTAATTTCCAGTTATCCCAGCAGTTTTTATCAAATAATGAAATCTTATCCCAAAAGTTAGAATCTTTGGGTTTGTCAAACACTAGATTGCTATAGTTGACTATTCTGTCTTGTGAACTTAACCTTTTCCACTGATCCACTAATCTATTTCTTAGCCAATACCAAATGGTTTTGGTGACTGCTGCTTTATAATATAATTTTAGATCAGCTACAGCTAGACCACCTTCATTTGATTTTTTTTTTCATTAATTCCCTTGAGATTCTCGACTTTTTATTGTTCCATATGAATTTTGTTGTTATTTTTTCTAGATCATTAAAATATTTTCTTGGAAGTCTGATTGGTATAGCACTAAATAAATAGATTAGTTTAGGGAGTATTGTCATCTTTATTATATTCGCTCGGCCTATCCAAGAGCACTTAATATTTTTCCAATTATTTAAGTCTGACTTTATTTGTGTGGAAACTTTTTTGTAATTTTGCTCAAATAATTCCTGACTTTCTTTTGGTAGGTAGATTCCCAAATATTTTATGCTATCAACAGTTATTTTGAATGGAATTTCTCTTTGTATCTCTTGCTCTTGGATTTTGTTGGTGGTGTATAAGAATGCTGAGGATTTATGGGAATTTATTTTGTATCCTGCTACTTTGCTAAAATTATGAATTATTTCTAATAGCTTTTTAGTAGAATCTCTGGGGTTTTCTAGGTATACCATCATATCATCTGCAAAGAGTGATAGTTTGGTTTCCTCATTGCCTACTCTAATTCCTTTAATCTCTTTCTCGACTCTTATTGCAGAGGCTAGTGTTTCTAATACAATACTGAAAAATAATGGTGATAGTGGGCAACCTTGCTTCACACCAGATCTTACTGGGAAAGGTTCCAGTTTTTCCCCATTGCATATGATGCTTACTGAAGGTTTTAAATATATGCTCCTAACTATTTTAAGGAAAAGTCCTTTTATTCCTATGCTCTCAAGTGTTTTTATTAGGAATGGATATTGGGTTTTATCAAATGCTTTTTCTGCATCTATTGAGATGATCATATGGTTTTTGTTTGGTTGGTTGTTGATATAGTCAATTATGTTAATAGTTTTCCTAATATTGAACCAGCCCTGCATTCCTGGTATAAATCCTACTTGGTCATAGTGTATTATCCTGGGGATGATTTTCTGTAATCTTTTTGCTAATATTTTATTTAAGATTTTAGCATCAATATTCATTAGGGAGATTGGTCTATAATTTTCTTTCTCTGTTTTCAGTCTACCTGGTTTAGGTATCAGTACCATATCTGTGTCATAAAAGGAGTTTGGTAGGACTCCTTCAATCCCTACTTTTTCAAATAGTTTATTTAGCATTGGAGTTAATTGATCTTTAAATGTTTGATAGAATTCAGATGTAAATCCATCTGGTCCTGGGGATTTTTTCTTAGGGAGTTGATTGATAGTTTGTTCTATTTCTTTTTCTGAGATAGGAGTGTTTAGGATATTTACTTCTTCCTCTGTTAGTTTAGGCAAGCTATATTTTTGGAGGTATTCTTCTATTTCACTTAAGTTGTCGAATTTATTGGCGTAAAGTTGGGCAAAGTAACTCCTAATTATTGCTCTAATTTCCTCTTCGTTAGTGGTGAGTTCTCCCTTTTCATTTTTAAGACTAACAATTTGATTTTCCTCTTTCCTTTTTTTAATCAGATTTACTAAGGGTTTGTCTATTTTGTTGGTTTTTTCATAGAACCAACTCTTAGTTTTATTAATTAATTCAATAGTTTTTTTTTACTTTCAATTTTATTGATTTCTCCTTTTATTTTTTGAATTTCAAGTTTAGTGTTTGACTGGGGGTTTTTAATTTGTTCCTTTTCTAGCATTTTTAGTTGCAAGCCCAATTCATTGACCTTCTCTTTCTCTATTTTATACAAATAGGCCTCTAGAGATATGAGATTTCCCCTTATTACCGCTTTGGCTGCATCCCATACATTTTGGTATGATGTCTCATTATTATCGTTTTCTTGGATGAAGTTATTAATTATATCTATAATTTGCTGTTTCACCCAATCATTCTTTAGTATGAGATTATTTAGTTTCCAATTATTTTTTGGTCTACTTTCCCGTGGCTTTTTATTGAATGTAATTTTCAATGCATCGTGGTCTGAAAAGGATGCATTCACTATTTCTGCCTTACTGCATTTGAGTTTGAGGTTTTTATGTCCTAATATATGGTCAATTTTCGTATAAGTTCCATGAACTGCTGAAAAGAAGGTGTACTCCTTTCTGTCCCCATTACATTTTCTCCAGAGATCTATCATATCTAGTTTTTCTAGTATTCTATTTATCTCTTTGACTTTTTCTTATTTATTTTGCAGTTTGATTTATCTAATTCTGAGAGTGCAAGGTTGAGATCTCCCACTATTATAGTTTTACTGTCTATTTCTTCTTGCAGCTCTCTTAATTTCTCTTTTAAGAATTTAGATGCTACACTACTTGGTGCATATATGTTTAATATAGATACTGCTTCATTATTCATTCTACCCTTTAGCAAGATATAGTGCCCTTCCTTATCTCTTTTAATTAGATCAATTTTTGCTTTAGCTTGATCTGAGATCAGGATGGCTACCCCAGCTTTTTTGACTTCACCTGAAGCATAGTAGATTTTGCTCCAACCTTTTACCTTTAACCTGCATGTATCACCCCGCTTCAGATGTGTTTCCTGAACAACATATTGTAGGATTCTGGCTTTTAATCCATTCTGCTAACCACTTCCTCTTTATAGAGGAGTTTACCCCGTTCACATTTATGGTTAAAATGACCAATTCTGTATTACTTGCCATCTTGTTAACCCCGGTTTATGCTTTTCTCCCTTCTTACTCCCTTACCCCCCTTCCCAGTATTTAGCTTGTGAGCACCACTTGCTTCTCACAGCCCTCCCTTTTTAGTATCCCTCTCCCCTTTAGAGTCCCCCCCCCCTAACTTACCCCTTTCCCTCCCAGTTACCGTATTCCCTTCCACTTAGCTTATTCCTTCCCTTTTCACTTTTCCCTTCTCACTTTTCAATGAGGTGGGAGAAGTTTCACCATAGATTGAATATGTCTAAAATTTTTCTCTTAATGCCAATTCTGAAAGCAGTAAAATACTCACTATATTCATCCCTCTCCATTCTTTCTCTCAGATATAATAGGTTTTCTTTGCCTCTTCATGATATGTAGTACCCCCACTTTCCCCTTTTTCTGGTACAATGTCCTTTCCACATCTAGTTTCTAGAACAAGGTATACATGTATTCTTTATACATCTTTATAGCCGAAATATAGTTCCCAAGATTAATCTTTACCTTTTTAGATTTCTCTTGAGTTCTGTACTTGTAGATCAAATTTTTTGTTAAGTTCTGGCTTTTTCATCAAAAATAGGTGAAATTCGCTTACTTCGTTGAATGTCCATCTTCTTCCCTGGAAAAAGATGCTCATTCTCGCTGGGTAAGTTATTTTTGGTTGCATACCAAGTTCCTTAGCTTTTCGGAATATCATATTCCAGGCCCTTCGATCCTTTAATGTGGATACTGCCAAATCCTGAGTGATTCTTATTGTAACTCCTTGATACTTGAATTGGGTTTTTCTAGCTGCTTGCAGTATTTTTTCCTTTGTCTGAGGGTTCTGGAATTTGGCCACTATATTTCTTGGTGTTTTGATTTTAGGATCCCTTTCAGTTGGGGATCGATGAATTCTTTCAATGTCTATTTTACCCTCTGTTTCTATGACTTCTGGGCAGTTCTCTTTGATAATTTCCTGGAAAATAGTGTCCAGGTTCTTTTTTTCATCATACTTTTCTGGGAGTCCGATGATTCTCAGGTTGTCTCTCCTGGATCTGTTTTCCAGGTCTGTTGTCTTCCCCAGAAGGTATTTCACATTCTTTTCCATTGTTTGATTTTTTTGGATTTGCTTGGCTGATTCTTCTTGTCTCCTCGAGTCATTCAATTCCATTTGTTCGACCCTGATTTTCAGTGAAGTATTTTCTTCACTCACTTTTTAAAGATCTTTTTCTAATTGTCCAATTGAGTTCTTTTGTTCTGTGGAATTTTTTTCCATTTTGCCAATTTTGTTTTTTAGAGAGCTATTTTCTGTTTCCAGTTCACCAATCCTATTTTTCAAGGATTTGATTTCTTTATCCACTCTCTCTTTAATTGAGTGGGATGACTTCTCCAGACTCTTTTGCCAAGCCTCCCTCTCCTTTTGCCAAGTCTCCCTCTCCTTTTGCAAAGCCTCACTCTGCTTTTGCCAAGTCTCCCTCTCCTTTTGCAAAGCCTCCCTCTCCTTTTCCCATTTTTCTTCTAGCTCCCTTCTGAGAGCCTTTTTAATTTCCTCCATGAGATTCATCTGTGCTGAGGAACAGATGATCTCCTCCTTTGGGGATTCACCTGGGGACTGTTTGTTTTTAATCTCCTCAGGATTTGGAGTCTGTTCTTTATCTGTATAGAAGCTGTCAAGGTTTAAAGTCTTTTTCAGTTTTTTGCTCATTCTGTCTAATAATCAAAGACAAACTATCAAAGAAACAGAAGCAAAAAAAAAAAAAAAACCCTTGGATGGAGGCTGCTTTCTTTGGGGCAGGGGCTGGGTGGTGTTGCTGAGCTTTTTCTACAGACTGCAGGGCAGTAGTGAGGCCCTAACAGGACAGCGATGGCTGTGCTGCGCCTGCGCTCTGAGATCCGAGAGCGTGCTGAGACACTGTGGGGGAGGGGTGGCCAGGTCCCGAGAGACTCCAGCTGTTTGGGGTTGTATTCTTCACCCCCGGTGTTTTTAGCTTCTCTGCTGGGCTGCTGACTTGCTGCCGGAGCAAAGTATCTATTCCTGTAGCAAAGCTCTCCCCGCAGAGACTGCTGCAATCACGCCCCACTCCCTCTCCGCTGTGCTCGGTTCTGAGCCGGCTTCAGTGCTCTTGCTGCAGCTGCTGCCCGCAGACTGCTTCCGATCTAATAACCGTCCCCGCCCTTGCACAAAAACAGACCTTTCTTGACGAGTCTCAAGGATGGTTTCTCTTGGTAAGTAATTGTATGTTTTTTTTCAGTCGAGCATTAATTCAGAGGCATGAAATGAAATGGATAGTGAGAGAAAGACGCGGAGGTTACACAGCAGTGCGCCTCCTCTCCGCCATCTTGGCTGGAAGTGGAGGGAGGATGATTTTAGAAAAACCTGACAAGAGTTACATAAACTGCTGCAAAGTAAAGTGAACAAAACCAAGAAAATATTGTACACAGAAAGCAATATCATATGATAAAAAATTGTGAATGACACAGCTTTTTTCAATATTCCAGTAATCCAAAATAATCTCAAAGGACACACAATGATATTTTCATTCAGACAAAGAACTAATGTTTGAATACAAACTGAAGTGTGCTATTTTTTTACTTTTTTCTTTGATTTTTTTTCAAGTCTTCTTTTATAAAATAAATAATATGGGAATGTTTTTACATGAAAACATACATATATATACATATATAAAACATATATAATATAAAACACACACATATATGTGTATATATATATGTATGTATGTATATATATGTTTTGTGTGTGTATATATATATATATATATATATATATATATATATATATATATATATATATATATATATATATATATATATATATATATATATATAACTTCTATCATTTTGCTCACCACCTCAGGGAAGGGATAGTGGATGGAGAAAAAGAAGAATGAAATTTGGAATTCAAAACATTAAAAAATAACATCAAAAATTGTTTTGACATGTAATTGGAAGGAAAACATTATTAAGAAAAAAAGTAGGAATTGGGTGGTGTTAATGTGGAGAGTGTAGCTACACTGCAGACAAAGCTTATTAATCATTGCCTTCTTTTTTCTTCCTTCTTTTAATTTGTAGATTTTACAAGTTATAATATAAAAAAGAGTTTTATCCTTCTTTCTTAGACAAGGTTTTTTAAATCCATGTGGTTAGTAAGTAAATAAACACTTTTTAAAAATTGCCTACTATAAGCTTTCTATTATACCAGAGTTAATTTTATAGAAAAAGTTAAAAGTATAACCACCATAGTTGAGAGCCCCCAATTAGGAAATATTCCTAACATTTGCTTGAAAGTTTGGTTCGGTCCTGTTTTAGATTTATTTATTTTCATCTTTAGATAACCCATCATTCCCTCACAATGGAGAAAGCAAAATTCAGGTTGTAGAAATGTTTGGGTAAAGAAGCTTCTTTATATACCAGATATATAACCAGAGAGATTATAAAGTTTATTCTCAGGAAAGCTTATCAAGGGGAAAAGAGACTTCTCTCAGTCTTTGAAAAGGTATGAACAACTGATAGATTCAGTAGCTTCTGTCCTCTGAGATTTCTAGAGGAGCCAATGATCCTCCTTGATTTCTCAGCTTTTTTATCATTGCTCAGCCCTACTTCTTCTGTCTTCTTTTTCTTATTTCCCCTGTCATCAGAATGTTTCTTGCTAACCTCACTAAGGCTTGTTCAAAATGGAAAGATTGAGCCTTTTAAAGTCAACTATTGAGATTTTCTTTCATCTAGCATTAAACCCAGTGTCTGACACATAGTACATACTTAATAAATGTTTATTGATTGACTGATTGATTACTCTTAGTCATTTTCCTTAGGCATATCTCTTAAAGAACTTTGGGTATGGCTTTATTCTGCCCTCTGTCTCAAGGATCTCCATAGTAACCCTTTACTCTCAAGACTAAGAGAGGAACATTTGTCCTTTTGAACTATAAATAGCAACATGTCAGTCAATTCTCCAATCCTAATATAAGTATGGTATTTGCGAGCTTAAACTAGATTACAGTCATTTTATTTTGGCTAGATATAAAGTAGTATTCATAACTAAAGATTCTTTGGAATCAAGTCCTTGCTCAGGAATTTCCCTGCTGGGAACTTTAGTTTTGTGGAAAAAATACAACCTAGTCTATGACATAATTCACATTATGATTATTATGATTAAATTAATTTGCTATACAAATCTGGGCTAGTGTAAGATTTATAGTAGCATGTAGACAAAAAGTAGAATGTAGTACAAATCATTCCAAGTCTATGACTCAGAGACATATGAGAATTAGTGGTATGAGCAGTTGCTCAGAACATCATGTTCTGACACATATTCTCCAAGACATCCATTGTTAGTGCTTATAAAAATGGTAGCCACCAGGATCTTTGAAAAGATAATATATTATATTATAGTTATTATAAAAATACTTAAGTAAATAATGAAATAGATGGGATAATTTTGAATGCAATAGGTGTTTTATTTTCACTCCAATTTCTATAGTTCACAGTTTAATCACAGAAAATGAGCTTTTTACGTATCTCCTTTGTCTTGATAGAATAGATGACAGGATTGAACATGGGAGGAACAAATAGGTAGATAAGTGACATTAATACATATGCATATGGTGGTGCATATCTCCCATAACGATGCATCCTGGATACACCCAACATGGGCACATAAAAGATTAGTACTGCACATATGTGAGATACACAAGTGTTGAGTGTTTTAAGCTTCTCTTCTTGGAAGGCAATAGCCAGGACAGAGCAAAGGATGAGAATGTAGGAGAGGAGGATAAGTACAGAATCCAGTACAAATGATAACACAAAGGCCAAAGATGTTATTGACACTGATATTCCACAGGGTAGGTGAATCAGATCTGGATATAAACAGTAAGCATGAGACAAGATGTTGGCTTTGCAGAAGGGAGACGCTTCAGAAGGAAGGGCAATGGAAGAACCACCAATGGTGGTACCAATAAACAGGCCCATTTGTAGAACTCGAGCATCAGTGAGAATGGTAGAGTACCTCAGTGGGTTACAGGTAGCTACATAATGATCAAAGCTCATGGCCAGTAGGATCTCAGACTCCATGAAAGAGAAGAGGTGGATAAAGAACATCTGTGTCATACAAGTGTCAAAGGCAATCTGCTTGATATGGAAGTAGAAAGTGGCTAACACTGAGGGCAGTGTGGACAAGGACACAACAAGGTCATTGACAGAAAGCAAGGACAAGAAATAGTACATAGGCTGGTGCAGACTCTGTTCTTCTTTGACAATGAAAAGAATTAGGCCATTTCCCACAATAAAGACAGTGTAGAGGGCTCCACGCAGCAAGAACACCCAGTGTTGGGAGGCTTTAAGACCTGGAAGACCAATTAGAGTGAAGGGAGGTAACCCTGTGTCATTAACAGAAGGACTTTTCATGCTTGGAGCTTTGCTTAGGCTATATAGTCAAATTTCATGGAAATAAAATAAGGGGTAGGTTACTGTTGATAAAATTCCTCAGTCTGGCATTCAGGACTTCCATAACCTAAAACTTCCCTATTCAAAATTCTTTCTCATTCTATTATTTAATATAATATTTTCCATTCTATTGAGTTAGGTCTCCTCAATCTTTCCTGCCCTTCACTTCTGCCAACTACCCCTTATTTTCTTTAAGGTGAATTTACTACTCAACTCATCCAAGAAAACTTTCTTATTAACCCTAACCTCTATAGATCTCTTAGCCTTCCAGATTGATAATAGCAAATATTAACAATATCAATTATTAATATAGTGCTTTATTTACAAACAGACCCTACGACCTTACAATTCTCCAACTTTCTCATTCCTTCATGTGGTGTTCTCTTCTTTTATATAATATATGATGGTTCTCTCTAGATGCAGGTTTCTTGGGGAGGTTTTCAGAGGCAGCATTAGTTTCAGTTCCAAGTAATAATCACTTCAAATACAGCCAGCTGATAAAATCCAAACGTTTATTTTCTCCTTCCAAGTCTTATCTGTTTCCTTGGGTTTGGTTAGCTTTCTTAGAGGCCTCTCTCCCTCCTTGGTTCCAAGAGCTCTTGCAGGTTGTCTTTTGGCTCTTCTAGCTTCTGCCTCTAGCTCAACTCCGACTCAGTCTCCTCCATTGACTGACTAACTGACTGAGCCTCTGTAATCTTCTTATATATGACCTCTTAAAAGTGTGAACCTAAAGGTTGACTCTTTCTCTGAGAGAGAGAATTCCTTCTCTGGAATTGTGGGTTTCTGACTTGTGAATCTCCTGAACTTGTGAACTCCAATGTGTGAGCTAATGTGTGAACTCTCAAAGATGTTAACTTAAGCTTTATTTCTATCAATATTAGTGACAACACCTTGTAAGGATTTGCTCTAATGTGTGAACCAATAAGCACTGTATCAATTCCATTGAATTAACACTAAGATTCTAACCCCTTCATTCATACTAAAGAACAGGGAGCAGAAATTTCTCTCCTAACTTTTTTCTCTACATTGTCAGACCCAACTCGATTCTTCTTTCTTCTTTCTTCCTTCTTCTCCTTCTCCTTCTTTTTCTTCTTCATCTTCTTTCTTTCTTCTTCTTTCTTGTTCATTGTCTTCAATTTCATCTTCATTTTCATTGTCCTCTTCTTTTTCTTAATCTTCTTTGTCTTCTTCATATTCTTCTCCTACTACAGCTTTTTCTTTTCCTTCCTCTTTCTTCTTCCCTTTGCCCTCCTTGCCTCATCTTGCCCTCTTCCTATCTAACTTTTTTTCTTTTCTTTTTGTGCTTTTACTCTTCCTTTTCTCATATTCTTCCCTGAAGCACAGAAAGCCATACCTTGTGTGTTTTATTCCCTTCAAATAGACCTTTGTCTCAAATACTTTGAGGTTACAGAGAATGAATACTACCTTGCTGTCTAAATTTCTGTAATCTACTATAGTTTATGTGGTAGAATATCTTAAGGAAGTTGGGTTAGTTATGTTTAAAAAGCTTTACTTGGAGCAACTAGGTGATACAGTGGATTGAGCACAAACCTAAGAGACATGAGGACCTGAGTTCAAATGTGACTTCAAACATTTTATAATTACCATCTGCGTGACCATAGGCAAATCACTTAATCCCAACTGCTTCCTCTCTCCCCCCAAAAAAACCCAAACTAAAAAGCTTTATTCTTGAATTAATGAGAAGTAACTTAAATATAAGGTACAAAAATTATAGTTATTGAGTCTCAGAGATGGAATCATATAATTTCACAACTTTAGAATTGGAAGTGACCTCAGTGATCATTTAACCTAACCCATAACTCCAAATGAATCTCTCCTTCACAAACTTGAAAAGAATCATCCAAGTACTGCTTAAAGAAGCCTAATAAGAGGAACTCCATTACCTTTAGCAGCTTTTGAATAATTTAGGTGATGGATAACAAGTTAAACCCATTGATACTGAAATACAGTTATGAAAACATTTCTTAAAACAAGTTCATGGCTCCCAGGTTAAGAATTCCCACTTGAAAAGGAAGTATAAATTCCTCTGTTTCATATTTAAGGTCCTTTAAAACTGATCCCCAATATGATAGAACATCATTCCCTTCCTCAATTCAGTCAAACTGATTTTATTTTTCTTTATGTATGGCAAGAAAGTTGAATTCATAAATGGAAACTAAGGGTTCTTTAACTGTCTTCCTACTACTTTTGTTCTTTTTTTTTTCCTCCTGATCCCCTTGAGAGAGAAAGCAGAAGCAAAATTAAAATGCAATTATCTCTGACTTTTCCCTGTTGTCAATTATTCCTTCTTTAATGCTCCTTTTACCTCCAATATAACCAAAAATAAAGACATTGAAAGGTGGAATAAAAAGCCATTTTTTGTCATTATTTTTCCTCATCCTGCTCATCTCATTTTTTAAGGAAGAGATTAGTACTCAGCTCTATTTTCACTATTCACTATATTCCTGTATTCTATATTCACTATATATTCCTGGTATGTTCTCTGCCCTTGTTTCATATATAGTACTCAGCTCTATTTTCACTATCCAGCTTTTATATTCCTGGTATGTTCTCTGCCCTTGTTTCATATATAGATAGATATAATTATGAATATATATATATACATACACATACATTTGTATACATTCATGCATGTGTATATGTTTATATATATTTGTGTATACATAAATTTGTATGTATGTGTACATATATAAACTTCTATATATAGATGTGTATGTGTGTATATATTGTTCAATGTAATTTTAATTCTAATTTTTAACTGGAACCTTTAATTTAATTAATTCATGAAAAATAATCACCTTAAAACAACCCCAAATTTGTCATGCAACTTCTGCTCATATCTTTGTAACATGGGGAAATGACAGTAACAGAAAGAAATATCAATTAATTCCAATTTTGGACAATTATAATTGTTACCAAGTATTCCTTACATTGCATTAAAATCCCATCTTTTTTTCTGAATGTAGATAAGGTTTCACCTTCATTTCTTAGGAAGACTCAGACTTTTTCCTTTAATTATTCCTTCAGCATTGTCTCTGCCTGGTTAACATGAAGATAAAAATAAAAATTAAAAAAAAAACTGCTCTATTTTGGAGACTTTGGAGCCAAACATTTGTACAGTTCTTTTACTAGGAAAATTGCTTTTTATTTTTCACACAAGTCAAATGGACAGCTTTAAATTTTGTGAACTTAGGTTATACTTGCCCTGTCTTTGGCTTTTACATCAGCTAATCCTTATTAGTGCAATATAATCATTGTCAACCCATTTCATTACCTGTCAAAATATGATTTATTTAAGGTTTAACTCAATGCTCTTCTACATTGGAAACTTCCTATGATTTTCTAGCCAGAAGTATTCTTACTCTCCTATGTTCTCCCAGATTACTCTTTCCAGTGACTTCTTACTACATCTTTGTACTGACCGCATATTTAAAATCAGCTGGAGTCAGGAATTCAGGTTAAGGAAAAAATCTTCAATATTTATTGAAGTGAAGAGGTGAATAAAGATTGTGATAGCAATATGAGCAAGAAAGATTGCTATAGCAATATGGGCAGCTGCGACAGGAAGCCAGCTAACAGAGAGCGATCGGAGCTGAGCAAACCGTTGCAATAGCAATTCCCAAATCCTCTCCTTCCCCTTCCTTTTCCACTCCCCTGCCTCCACCCACCAAAATCGTTCCTATACAACACATCAGGACTTGCACAAAAAGTGGGCGGGGGCCATTCTTTCTCCAAGCTTATATATTAATAGATTATGGTCCAATTACTATTTAGCCTCATGTGCTTGGGACCTCAGTGCATCAACTCAAGCCTCAGCCCATTACACATCTTTCCTTGTTTTCTTCTTAAATCTATTCCTGTTTTCTCTCAACCATTGGAATATAAGCACCATGTAGACAGAGACCATTTCTTGTTTATCTTCAAATCTTTCTTAGTGTCCAAAAAAGAACAGCATATCTAGTGAATTGAGGGGAAACTTGAGCAAAGGAGTGAGTAACATAATGCTCTTTTTAATAGTAATTCACATTTCTATAATGCTTTAAGGTTCTCAAAAAGTTTTCCTGATAACTATGAACAGATTTTTAGGTAGTATATGGACACCATGATTAATAACTTTTATATAATATATTAGCATTCCCAAGTCCTTTCTCATAGTAGAAACACCAGAAATATCATAACCTCCATCTCATAGATGATGAGGCTAATGTCCATTTTCTACAATGTTACAAGTGCTAATATAAGCAAACCTGTATCTTTAAGAAGGTAGCTCTGATAGAATGTGCAATGTGAATTGGAAAGATAAAAGAAAGATTGAATGGTGCCAAAGATACTTGTTAGGAAGCCATTCCAGTCATTCAGATTAGTGGCACTGAACAGTTGAAACTAGACTGGTGACAATGAAAATGTAAGAGAGAAGACAAATGAGAACACTAGAAATTAGTGTAGCCTGAGTTGATGTAAGCTGGAATTGGAGAGGTATAAAAAGACAATCTTGAGATTTGAAACTTGTATGACTAAGAAGACAGCAGTATAATCCATACGATTATTAACTGAATTAAGTAATCAACCAATCAACTATCATACATGTTAAGGAAGGACTATGTATCTGGAACTAAACTGGGATCCAGGCATAAAAAACTTCTTTACTATCTCGTGTTTGTGTGAGAAAGAGAGAGGAGGGAAGGGAGCCAGACACAGAGAAACAGAGACAAAGACACAGAGAGATTGAGAGAGATAGATGGATAGATAGACATATATAGACACAGAGACACAGAAGCAGAAAGATAGATAAATGTAAGCCATTCCATCAGATCAGGTCTCAGGATATTAGAAATAGCTTTAGATAGGAGGCTTTTACATTTCCTGGGATGACTTTGCAGGTATTCTCCAAATCATTCACTGAAGGAGGTAGGATTAAGTTTAGAGTAAAAGGTTTAATGTTTTATTACAGGAGAACATCACAGGGTTTAAATGCTTGGAGAATCATAGGATAATAGATTTAGAGATGAGTCTCTCATCAATCTCTGGGCTGGGCCCCTTGATGTGATGGCCCATTTAATAAGCCGATTAAAAAAAATCTTACCGGGTCTCTTCTCCCTTTCCTTCTCCCCAGGTTACTGAAGGAACTCTGGGATGATCCTACTCATGAACAGATCTTGAGCGCTACTGCTTCTTATATTCCACATTTGGGCACCATATGTTGTGATACCGGAGCATCTGCCAGTGGCTGCTGGAGATCTAACTCATATCTGTAGAATGGATCTCTCCAGGTGAGCGGATGATGATGATACAAGGAGACTGAAAAGCAGTTGCTATTGTCTCACATCAGTTATCCTGACTGGGCCCTTGATGTGTTGGCCCATTTAACTAAAGTTCATCATGTAACTTTTATGGATGATTCCTATGTCAGAAAGTCAATGCTGAAGTTTATAATTTGGAAAATTTCCCTCCTGCACGGGCTTCTCTAAGAGGTTTCTATATTCTATAGGTGTCACTAAATTAATCTATAAGTCATTTCTCAGTACATTTGTACTATTGGTCAATCACTATCATAGCATTTCTGGTTTTTTTCTAGAAAATTGCATAAAAATAATTTTTTATTTGTATTTATTTAACGATTAATAATTTTTGTTATATTTAATTGTGCATTCTTCTCTGGACCTGTTATTGCATCCTAGACCTGCAATAATCACCTCTGAACTTATGATTCCCTTCATTTTCCTTGCTTTTTGGGCAGGGGTAGATTGAGGTGGGATGAGGAGATTCATCACTGTTGTGGTGGGAAGGTGTTTTTTTTTTTTCTTTATAGATTATCCTGGACACAATCTATTGGCTATTTTTTTTTCATTTTTATGAAAATTGATTCAGAAATTTTACTTCAGCTTCTCTTTTTAATCCATTTTTCCTGATAATTTATTATGTTCAAGATGTGATTTTTATTTAGGAATTGAACTTTTCTTTCATTATTGGATCTTTATTTTTTAAATTAATGCCTTTTTTCTACTTTAATTTCAAAATGTTGGTATTCTTTCCTTCTGGTGTCTAATATTGTTATTATTTAACATTGGTCCTTTCTAGTTTAAACCTTAGCTCAAAGGACCAATTTCATAGGACTCTCCCTTCATTGGTGGAGATTGATTAGTCAATCCCCTGTGCCTTTAAGAGGAGCAAGTGAATTAGTGAGAGAGGGAGAGAAGAAAACTCTATTTTTTCCAGCTTAACACTTGACAGAGAAAATATGCAGTTTCTTTTTTTTTTTTTAATTTTATTTTATTTAATAATAACTTTGTATTGACAGAATCCATGCCAGGATAATTTTTACACGACATTATCCCTTGCAATCACTTATGTTTCGTTTTTTCCCCTCCCTCCCTCCTCCCCCCCCCCAGGATGGCAAGCAGTCCTATATATGTTAAATATGTTGCAGTATATCCTAGATACAATACATATTTGCAGAACCGAACAGTTCTCTTGTTGCACAGGGAGAATTGGATTCAGAAGGTAAAAATAACTCGGGAAGAAAATCAAAAATGCAAATAGTTCACATTCATTTCCCAGTATTCCTTCTTTGGGTGTAGCTGTTTCTGTCCATCATTTCTCCAATGAAACTCAGTTAAGTCTCTTTGTCAGAGAAATCCACTTCCATCAGAATACATCCTCATACAATATCGTTGTCGAAATGTATAATGATCTCCTGGTTCTGCTCATCTCACTTAGCATCAGTCCATGTAGGTCTCTCCAAGCCTCTCTGTATTCATCCTGCTGGTCATTCCTTACAGAGCAATAATATTCCATAACATTCATATATCACAATTTACCCAGCCATTCTCCAATTGATGGGCATCCATTCATTTTCCAGTTTCTAGCCACTACAAACAGGGCTGCTACAAACATTTTGGCACATACAGGTCCCCTTCCCTTTTTTAGTATCTCTTTGGGGTATAAGCCCAATAGAAACACTGCTGGATCAAAGGGTATGCACAGTTTGATAACTTTTTGGGCATAATTCCAGATCACTCTCCAGAATGGCTGGATTCGTTCACAACTCCACCAACAATGCATCAGTGTCCCCGTTTTCCCGCATCCCCTCCAACATTCATCATTATTTTTTCCTGTCATCTTAGCCAATCTGACAGGTGTGTAGTGATATCTCAGAGTTGTCTTAATTTGCATTTCTCTGATCAATAGTGATTTGGAACACTCTTTCATGTGAGTGGTAATAGTTTCAATTTCTTCATCTGAAAATTGTCTGTTCATATCCTTTGACCATTTATCAATTGGAGAATGGCTTGATTTTTTATAAATTTGAGTCAGTTCTCTATATATTTTGGAAATGAGGCCTTTATCAGAACCTTTAATTGTAAAGATGTTTTCCCAGTTTGTTACTTCCCTACTAATCTTGTTTGCATTCGTTCTGTTTGTACAAAGGCTTTTTAATTTGATATAATCAAAATTTTCTATTTTGTGATTGGTAATGGTCTCTAGTTCATCTTTGGTCACAAATTTCTTTCTCCTCCACAAGTCTGAGAGATAAACTATCCTATGTTCCTCTAATTTATTTATAATCTCATTCTTTATGCCTAGGTCATGGACCCATTTTGATCTTATCTTGGTATGTGGTGTTAAGTGTGGGTCCTTGCCTAATTTCTGCCATACTAATTTCCAGTTATCCCAGCAGTTTTTATCAAATAATGAAATCTTATCCCAAAATTTAGAATCTTTGGGTTTGTCAAACAGAAAATATGCAGTTTCAATTTCTCTTTTGCTGTCTGAAAGGAAAGAAGGCTATTCTGAGAAAAAGCCAATATGGAGAGTAATTGGCAATCACCATATCAACATGCTACAGACTTTGAGGAATTTTCCCTTGGTTAAGATTTGAGACTGTCTCTTGGGCCAAATATATATATATATATATATATATACTGTCTGGTATATACTCTCTTATATATCATTCCTCTGAATTCTTTTTTATTATTGACTTGGATAAATGGGTTTATTGACTATTTGCTATGTGTATATTCATTGTAGAACTAGTATTTAGTGGAAAGAGAGTCAAACCTTAAATATCTAGATTGACACACCCCTTCTTTTCTTTCTAAGGAATAGTGATTAAAGCGAAACTTGAATTTAAAATTTATTTTCACTAGACTTCCTTGGGGAGTTGGGAGAAGAAGAGTAGATTCCAGAAATATTTTTGCTTCTCTGTAAGTCAGATCTAGACAGATCTAAGGGGGCATATATAAAATACATGGGTAAAAACAAAATAGCCCACACACACTAAATCTGCTTGACTAGATTTTATTTTATTTTTCCCCCTTTCTTCTTTTTAAAAATAATTGTCTTTAAATGTACATATAATATGTATAATTTATACATATAAAGTATTGAGCTGAGGTTAATATAGTTATGCAATAGCTTTTATGAGGGGCTAAGTTTAGGGAAAGGATAAAATTAATGAGAATGATAGAATTCATTTTAGAGGTAAGGTTAAGGTTTAATGATGCAAAGAATATTAAGAATAAGTATATATAGATTTAGATTAATATTGGTGATGAATTAATATTAGGGAATTATGATTTTAACATTTTAAAGTTAGATTTTAAAATTGAAATTGGCTCTTGCCTGGTATTAGACAAAGATGATGCTTTTCTGGAAAATTATATAGAATGTTTTCCATTGGTAGCAGATTTAAGTGTCAGATATGTGCTCCATTACTCACATATGTACATTAAAATATATTACAAGCTTGATTTTAAATGCCAGGTCATATTCAGTTGACAAGTACAAGAAACACCAAAAGGAGCTACAGTTTGCTCCGATTTAAAACCAGTTCTGGAATCAATAATCCCCAAAATGCCATTAACTCTGAGGAGGCTTCACCTTGTAAAAAGCTCTCATAATCTTTTTCACTACAGAGCATCTTTCATTTTCTTTGATTCCTCTTCAGGCAGCCATAGAGAGTTAACAGCCAGGGGGTTGCAGACTTTGGTTCAGAAGTAATGTTTATGAGAATAGAAACTGATCTAAATGAACTTCCTTAGTGGTGGCCCAGACAAAGAGATATTAGACAGCAGTATGACCAAATTAAAAGTGAACTTGGCACAGGCTAGTCCTCTAACTAAACAGAAAGAAATAATAAAATTGGTGAGAACTCATGAATTTGGATATCGCTCATATATTTTTAACTGATTTGGTAGATGCACCATTGAATAGCAAATCCAATGAAGAATTTTAAATGATTCATCATCCATAACTAATTATTTTAATCCGCACATAATGAATTTTATTTTATTTCCCTAGCACTCAGCAGATTTGGTGTTTAAAAAGCATTTGTTGACTTTTGCCACACTGCGTAATTCTCATGAAAATTACTATCTTGGAAAGAAGTAAATAAGGCCCAGAGAATAAAAGGAAAGCAGCTATCTCCTTCATAACTTGTCAGAGGCCATTTTTCTCCCACCTCCCTCAGTAAATATTAAGGACTCCACCTTGAAATTACCATGTGGTTATTTTGTAAATATTAAATGTTGGTTTTACACGATTTGCAAAAAATTTAAAGTAAATATTTGGGATATTTTTCTATTTTGGGGGGGACATTTTTCCATTCTTTTGGAAGAAAAATGTATTTAAACTCCTAGAAGACAGGGACTGCTTTATTTATGTCTTTTTATTTCTAGCACCAAAGAATGCCTGGAAATTTACTTGTTGATTAAGAAAAGAAAAACTGAAATGGGAGTGAATTAATTCTACAAAACCCTCCAAACTGAGATGCAGATCATGGCTCACCAGTTTCAGGTGTGAAACGAATGGTCCTATAAATGCTTTGATCATAGTTTATCCTCTCACTTGGAACTTTTAGCCTCAATGATACTTCTTAAGGGAGGGAATGGAGCATGAATCCCAAGACAGTTCTGAGCCTCACCTCATCATTGATTCCCATCTGTTCCCATTCTGTCCCTTCCCTGGAGCCTCGTATAAGACTATAAATGCAGTGAGGATGGATCTGCTCACAGTGACAGGCAGGGAGAAGGATCCATAGAGTTCTATGTACAAGGATATCTTTCCATTAACCTACTTCCCTAGGAAGATCTGGTGAGTTTTGGGATCCTCCTAGGCTGGTGAACTTCTTGATCTCCTTTGCTTTCTTCTGGTCCAATGACTGTACAGGGTAAGTCCCAGGGATGGAGCAATATTATGAATATGGACATAGCAGAATTGCATAGCAAACATTGGATTGGAACCTGGGAAACCTGGTGCAACTACAATTTTGTCAACAATTCATTATGTAACCTTTGGTAATTTCCCCTCTGGGCTTGTGTGTCTGTGTGTGTGTGTGTGTGTCTGTGTGTCTGTGTGTGTCTGTGTGTGTGTGAAAGAGAGACAGACAGACAGACAGAGACACAGAGACACAGACACAGAGAGATAGAGATAGAGACAGCAAGAAACAGAGAGAGACAGAGAGACAGAGAGAGAGAGACAGAGACAAAGATAGACAGACACACAGAGAGATTGAATTAGATTAACTCCACTATTCCTTCTAGCTCGGATATAATTTAAAGATCTTGAAGGAGAGAAAGCTAACGGTCCAGAGGATGATTCAGATTTTGAAGACATTAGTTGCCAGAGGGAAGGAACAAGAAAGTAGAAAAGGGATTGAGTATAAAATCCATCCTGCTTGAATCCTTGATAAAAGACATTTGTACTACCCTAAAACAAAATACTTTTATGATAATACTCGTCTAAAGTAAATAGTAGAGATATTATTACTTTTATTTTTATAACAGTTCTGAGGTTGAGAGAGTGACTTGTTCATGATAAACAGCAAATTAACGTCAGAGCCAGAATTTAAATCCATGTGTTCTTGACTCAGCATTCAGGAATGCTGGCTAAGTTTTAGGACCACATAGCTGATCTCTTGAATTACTTTCATAAAAGCTAGAATTCAGGTCAAGCCTAAGGCTATTCGGCACAGAGGCAGTGGAATGGAGAAGAACATAGCTTTGTAGCATTAAGAACGGAAGACCTGCGGATAGGGAACAACACTCTTAGAAAGGTAGAACTAAAGAAGACTTACTTCAAGTTGAGAATTCCTGCTTTAATGTTATTTACCACCTGAGGATTTAAAGAAGTCAGAAAAAGAATGCATGAAGAAAGGAATGTCATTATGACAACTGCCCAGGTGAGTATTGTGCCCTCAGAGGGAACCTCACAAATATGCTACAAATTCAAGCTCTTTCCACTCTGGAGATCAGAGACACTTTAAATAAACTAAGTCCAATCTTGGACAACACCTTATTGCTTTTCAGCAGCTATTCATAACCAAATAAAACTGGAAGAGTTGTTTAACAAGTAACCCATATTTTTCATAATGCTTGAAGGTTTACAAAGTACTTTCCTTACAATGATCTGATCAAAGTAAGAGTAAATGTTATCCAGCTTTTACAAATGAAGAAATTTAGACCTAAATAAGTTATGGGACTTACATAATGTCACACAGATTAAGAAATATCAGATACAGGATCCAAATTCAAGGACTTGAACCTGAAAACTGGATCTTTTATAATTATGCCCTCTTATTACTTGGAAAACTTCCAGAAATTAGAGACTATCGTTTGCCTTCAACTGTATACCCAGCACTCAACATAGTTCCTGAAATACAATAAGTGCTTAATAAATATTTGTGGACCTTTGCCAAGGTATGAGTTCCTGTTAAATGCCATCATTTTGGGGAGAAAAAAAATGGAAAGAAAAAAGAACCCAGATTTCCAGATTCATAACCAATTTAAAACTAGTTCTACTCTTCCCCTTCCCTGACCCCATTCTAATGTCCCATCCCCAGGTTCTAGTGACTGTGCCCCAAAATGACATTGTTTTTATTTATTTATGTGGATTTTGTATATATTGCTATTCTTTTGCAAGAGACATGTATATAATTTTCTTAAAGGTAAGGACTGTTCTATTTTTGTCTTTATATTTCTAGCACCAAAGAATGTTTGCCAATTCATTTGTTGATTGATTAGCTGATCTTTCATTTATTCTGATTCTTTCTTCACTAGGTTCCTAAATTCTAGGTTTCCCTTTGGGCTGATCACCTTCATCACTTTTAAGAAAACTTCTACTAAAAGTCAGGAGGACTCCTTAACTCAGGAGGAGTCAAAAATACATGCAGGGTGGGTTAGTAAGATGACTGTTTGGACAAGGCAATTTTTTGTGGCACAAAGAACATTGGCAATAGGAATCAGAAGACCACAATTCATAGTTTGAATCTGATACAAATTAGCTGCATGATTTGAAGACATAATTTTCCTCCTCTGTTAAATGAGCAAATTGGTCTAGATCAGGAGTTTTCAAATTTGTTTAGTCTCAGGACCACTTTACATTCTTAAAATTATTGATTCCCTCAAAAGCTTTTTTTGTGTGTATATCTGTTGATAGTGACAATGTTAAAAATTAAAACTGCTTAATAGTTTTGTGAAAGAAGTTCTGACAATTTGGACATTCTGAAAAGGTTTTGAGCATGTTTGGGGGTTTTCAAAAGACATTTTGAGGACCCCTACTCTAGACGCTCCTAAGTTTTGCTTCCAGTTTTGATGTGTTGGAATTAATCTTCTCCTTTTGTTTTCACTGCTCTGCATTCCTGCTGGTAAATTACCCCTTAATTTCTAGATATCAGGAACTATGCAACATACACAAATTTTCTAAAGGAAGAATTTCCTGGGATCTTTTGGATCCTTGATTGTCAAGCTTAGAAGCTCTTTCTTTACCAGAAATGGTAATACATTCCAGCCATAGCTGAGGGACAGCCATATTTTGACTAGTTAAGATGGCTTCTTCAAGCCTCTAATCTCTATTCACGCAATCAGTCTAAAGGCATTAATGATGTGTTAACCATCTGCCTCCTCTCAGTAGTAATAGTAAGAATGTTTTTGTTCAGTCATTTCAATCATGTCTAACTCATTGTGATTGCTTTTGGGGTTTTCTTAGCAAAGATAATGGAGTAGTTTGTCATATCCGTCTCCAGATCATTTTACAGTTGAAGAAACTGAGGCAAACAAGGCCAGGTATTTTTACCAGGGTCATAGAGCCAGTAATTGTCTCAGATCAGATTTGAGTTCAGGTCTTCCTAACTCTAGGTTTGTTGCTCTATTCATTGTGCCACCAACCTATTATGGGAATATAAAGAAAGATAAAATTATGTTCCCTATTCTCAAGAAATTCACATCCTAATGAAAAAAGCAAAATGCAAATAAACATATACACATAAAATATTAACAATGTCAGTAATCTCATAGGGAAGGTGGATGGCCATGGGATCTACTGGGTTGTCAGGAAAGAGACAAGAAGAGACTGAGAAAGATCTATCCTAAAATGTATGATTTAACCTGAGTCTTCAAGAATGAGAAATCTGGTGCCTGAGGTGAGGGGAGGAGAGTATTCTAGCATAAGAGATAGTTAGAGAAAAGGCACAAAATGGGGGGGAGGGGAATGGTATACTGAGGGCAAGAATAACAAAGAGGACAAGATAAATGGTAGAATTTACCTAGGGAAGAATGCTAGAGAAAATGGAAAGTGCTCTTAATAGTTTGATTCTCACACTACTCCTGGGGAAATCCTATTGAAAAGTCTCTCCACAATCTAAATCTGCTTTCAGAAAAGCCACTAAATTATTAAACAAATCCTGAGATTTCTTGACTATCATTGTGATTATAATGCTCCCAGTGCACCTGCATTCTGAGTTTGAATTCTTCTGGGGAAAAAAAAAAAAAAGACTATTGGCAATAATAAGAACTAGGAGGAATGATGGGCAGAAGCCTTTCCTTGTTTTCAGTAATAAAATTGGCAATGCTAAAGTACTTAGAGAATTGTGTGTGTGTGCGTGTGTATGTGTGTGTGTGCGTGTGTGTGTGTGTGTATTCAAGTGAGAGTATTGGTTGACTAAGATAAAGGTCACAGAGAATAATTAACCATTATGTATCAATAATGGGTATGAAATTGTTTGGACTTGGCAATAAATTCAGTGTCTCCAGATATTCTATTAAGCATTCCATGCATTTAGCAAATTGATTGAATTTATTCTTCCAATTAAAATGCTTAGTGAAATAAGTTTATTGAAATGGGAGTCTTGGATTCTAGTCTTTGTTCTGCCTTATTTAGGAAAGTTCCTTTATTTTTCGCAAACTCTATTTATTATTTTGGTTTGTATTAGAAGCTCTAATGGAATGAGCACCACCATTGGACTTAAAGGACCTGGATTCCAAATTTGCCTCTGAAGACTACCATCTCTATGACCTTGGACATGTCACTTATCATTCTGAGGCCTCAGCTGTCTTATCTATAAAATTAAAAGACTGGACTAGTAGACTTCTTAGATTTCTTCCAATTAAAAATCTATCCTCTTTGATCCTATGATCACATTCTTTTTCACCACCTCCAATTTTCTAAATTCCATGTGGCTTCTAGGCTGATTTCTGTTTAGGTAGAAAAAAGACACTCTTTAGATTATATTTCCTTGGGCCAATGAGCATGATCCTTGAGAAAAGAACCCTGAAGGTGACTTTTCTTAAGCTGTCTATGAAGAATGTCTCTAGTCATGAGAATTTTAAAAAGAATAAGGGAGATAAAAGAGAAAAAAATGATGAAATGAAATTTGGAGAAAAGAGCAGTGATCACAAGGTGACTTTCTGTTTCCCCATGAGTCATGTCCCATCTAAGCATAAGGAGTTAAAATGGATATAAAGCTTAGGGTTTTTAATCCTTGCTAATAGATTTTGTGAACTTTTGTAGAATGTACTCATCTAGTGAAAAAATATATTGCTTCCCCAAGACAGGTACAATATCATTTGTATTCAGTTGATGAATATGTCCAACATTCTATCAGTTCTCTATCCATTATCCAGTACTAGATAATAAGATAATACTGGAGAGCTATGAACTCATAATCCTAGTAATCAAGAACATTTTGAAGAGATCTGTTGAACTGACATTATGTATGAAGGTATTTTATACTGTTTGTTACAATTTTTTCTCTGTCTTAATTCTTTTATATTTATATTGAAGTTTTCTTTTTCCACATGATGTAAAGCCAAGTGATTATTAACACTAGGACTGAGAGAAGGAAATTGAAGGGGGATAGGGGACTTGTGATCACTGTATGAAGTAAAATAAGCCCTATTATAAGGTTTTTCAGGTAAGGAATACCTAAATTGTTTAGAGCTCTATAACACTGAATATAAATCTTTAATTTCCACATTTCTTGATTCTTTTCTAAAAGGATTTTTTTCCTGATCTCTCTGTGATCAAAGATCTGGCTGTGAAGATTTTCCTGGTGTCTCACCATGGGACTGTTCAATGTTTCACATCCTACTGTATTCCTCCTGACAGGGATCCCTGGCCTAGAATATACCCAGAAGTGGCTAGCTGGGCCCCTCTGCATGATGTACACAGTAGCTCTTGGGGGCAACACTATGATTCTGCTGGCTGTGTGGGGGGAGTCCAGCCTCCATGCACCCATGTACTATTTTCTGTCCTTACTTTCCTTCAGTGATGTGGCCATGTCACTGGCTACATTTCCCACTGTAATCAGAACTTTCTGTCTCAATGCTCGGGCCATTGCTTTTGATGCCTGCCTCACTCAGATGTTCCTCATTCACTCATTCTCCATGATGGAGTCTGGCATTCTGCTGGCCATGAGTTTTGACCGCTATGTAGCTATCTGTAACCCACTGCGCTATGCCTCTGTCCTCACCAACCAGATCATTGCTGGGATGGGCCTGGCTGTGACTGCCCGAAGCTTCATAACCCTCTTTCCCTTGCCCTTCCTCATCAAGAGGCTTCCCATTTGCAGATCCAATGTGCTCTCCCATTCCTATTGCCTGCACCCAGACATGATGAAGTTAGCATGTGCTGATATTACTGTCAACAGCATTTATGGGATGTATGTGCTTGTATCTACCTTTGGCCTGGACCTTCTTTTCATTATCCTTTCTTATATTCTGATCCTGCGCTCTGTATTACTAATTGCCTCCCATGAGGAGAGGCTCAAAGCTCTCAACACATGTGTGTCCCACATCTGTGCTGTGCTCATCTTCTACATTCCCATGATTGGTGTTTCCACTGTGCATCGCTTTGGCAAACACGCTCCTCGGTATGTGCATGTGCTCATGTCAAATATCTACCTCTTTGTTCCACCTGTTCTCAACCCCATTATCTACAGCGCCAAGACAAAGGAGATCAGACGAAGCATTGTTCGCATGTTTCACCGACTAATAATGTAATCTACATGGATTTAGAAGTTGTGGTACTACTCTGGAAGTCGTTAGTGCTATTGACATCATTATAATCCATAAACATTAATAAAAGCTTATTGTGTGTAGAATGCTAGAGAAAGAATGACTTATACAAGCCTGCTTTGGCTGAGCTTATAGGCTAATAGGGAGGTAGGATACACATTTAAATGAATACTTAACCATATATGGGAGAATAAGGACATATCATATGAGTGAAATAAAAATTAGTGTTTCAGGTCTTCAGAGAAAGAAGATAGGAATGGTAACTGAAAACCTCCAGGAGAAGAAGAGGAGCTGGCCATTATTACTTTCACTATCATTGTCATCATTATCACAATCACCATTCAATATCATAATCACCATCACCCCATCAATACCACAATCTTTTTGGTGCTGTGTGTAGCAAGTGCTGAAACTGGAAGACTGTTTCAGGAAAATTGTCAGTTAACACGTACTGAGAATAAATACAAGCTTACTAGCTCCTATTGTAAATCAAGAAGTCTTCAATGTATCTATCCTTAGAATGAATGGATGACAGATTTATTTTCCTCCATGACAGTAAGTGATAAAATTTTCTTATCTTGTTATATATACAATATGAATGTTATTAAGTATGTCATTTGGGGAATATTGGTGTATCCTGTTCTTCAATTAGCTTCTAACATATAATTTTATTATTTGTCTATATTATATTTAGTTAGCTAGGTATATTTCATATAGTTATTTCTGTTTTTCCATTTTCATAAAGTTTGTATTCTTTCATTTGTAGTAATATAACCAAATGATTTATGTGTATGTATATATCTTTTTATATGTTATATATATATACACATACACACACACACACACACATACACACACACACACACACACACACACACACACACACACACATATATATATATATATATATATAATATATTCAGAAGAAAGAAAAGAAGTCCAATTCTCCTATTGGCCAAGAAACCAAAGCACATTCTAGTCAAAGTCTTAAATGAATTCAGCAAAAACATGGAGTTCAAAACTGTGATCCTTTAGATATTTATCATCCACTATTATAATAAAGGGACTAACCCATAATTTGTACTAACCAATGCTGCCAAGTTGTGTGTATTTTTGCTTAGTAAAATAATCATAATGGCAAGCCAAAAAGGGGAGCTACTACATTTCAAATTTTTGTGTTAAAAATACAAGCACTCCTTGTCCTCAATTGAATGGGCATGACACATACATGAATTGAGCATCATTGGATTCAGAATGGGTCTCAAATATTTTATATCCTTTCTCTATTACATCCATTAAATGATTTAATTTTGTGATTAGTGTGTTGGAGAGTTCTTTTTTCCTTGATATCTTTATTTTTCTATGTAATCACTATCATTTGTCAAGATGACCACCACATTCACTAATACAACCATTAGCACCAGAGTCACTAAATGCTAACGGATAACATCTGCAGGAAAATATTGGACTTTTTATGAAATGAATTATGCCAACTATATTCTTCATATGTTCCCAAAGCTCATTAGAAAAGACATAGTTATAGATTTGTATGCTGAGAACATATAAAATGAACCACTGTAAGTAGAAACTCAACTATTTCCAAGCACAGTGCTCTATCCATTATGCTACCTGTATCCTTTAAAAGTTTTAACAGTGGGGCAGTTAGGTGGTGCAATGGATACAGCATCAGCCCTGAAGTCAGGAGGGCCTGAGTTCATATCTGCTCTCAGACACTTAATACTTCCTAGCTGTGGGTTGCCCTGGGCAAGTCACTTAACCCCAAAATGCCTTAGTCAAAAAAAAAAGTTTTAACAGAATATAATCCTCTGATTGGAATGAACCTTCATTTTAATAAAGTAGCTGGGACGCCATGTCCTCCTTCATCTTCCATCTCCACTCCTAACTCTTCAGACTTTTTTATCTTTCCCCCAAATGCACAACCTCTCCCAATCTAACCCCTTACTGCTTCATTTTAAGAGTTGCCTTTCCAAAAGAAGAATATAAACTCCTTGAAGGTACAGAATCTTTTTTACTTGTATTTTTATTCCCAGTGCTTAGTACAGTGCCTGGAACAGAGGAAGTATTTATTTAATTAATGCTTATTGACTTAACTTGACTAGAATCTATACCTGGAAAAAAATGGAAGGCTATGGGATCCTGGCTTTAAATCCTGTCTGTCTCCTTTTCTTCCTCAGAATTTCTTGATGACTGTTTCTCTATTCCCTTCCTGATGTCAGAACAGATTCACAGTTCTTTGAAGGCACAAAGTTCAAAGTTCCTACATTCTTCTGCATAACTTCTCTATCAGACTTTGTAACTCATCAAGCTTTTCTCAGGGCTGTACAAGATTCATTTTCAATATTGGCTAGTTGTATGTTTTGTTAGTTATTTACATACTATTTCAAGAAGAAGAATAATAGATATTTAGGTCATTTTAAATTTTGCAAAAGAATTTAAATTCCTTATTTCATTTTAGTCTTCACAAAACACAGCCAGGTAATTATTATCTCTACTTTACAATGAGGAAACCAAGTCACAGAGATGGATATTGCTTTTAAATTCAATTTTAATGAACCAGAGTTGTATGTCAGCCTCTTTCTTCTCCGGATTCATTAAATTCCAGAGCCAAGACAAAAGCCAAGATGAATAGTAAAGGCTTAGGATGTAATGAATGACCTTGGGATCTTCAATGTCTGGCAAAACTCTAAGCTATCCACAGGGCCTATTTCCATCTCCTTCTTCTCCAATTAAAATAAATTGTTCTCAATTGTTTGTTTTGCTAGGAAAGTCTTTATATACTTGAAATAGATATTCCCCCTAACTAATCATCAGGTTTAAGATATGTTGGTCACCTTCAACCTCATTTAGCCTGCTTACAAAGATATTTTTACCAGGGTGGCACACATGAAACAACTTCATAGAGCCACAGATTAGAGCTAGGTGACAGGTGAACACCAAACACAGAAAACAACCCTGAAAAACTTTCAACTAGCCTTCATATCAGACATGATAGTCCTTCTGAACACTCCAGAGACGTATAGTAATTCATCCATGGTAGAGCACTTGGGATTGTTAATGTCAGAGATGAAGTCAAATTCAGGTCTTCTAGATTTTAATACTATTCACTATATGTGTATTATTTTGTTTATGCCTATTTTATGTATCTAGATTTGTAGTTGTGTAACAATATGTTCTAGAAATTAATTTTGAACTATGCCCTAAAGGTTTATACTACTGAACATATTCTTTGATCCAATAATACCACTGCTAAATATGTATCTGAAAGAGATAAAAAGAGTGGGGGGATTAAAGAGTGGGAGAAGATTTATTTACATAGGAATATTATTATGGGGATTAAAATTGGAAATTAAGAGGATGACAATCAATTAAGGAATGGCTAAACAAGTTGTGGTGTGTAATTGTAATAAATATTATTTTGCTATTGGAATTACAGGCAGATATGAAAAGATACTCCAAGTCATTATTAATGACAGAGAAATGCAAATTAAGACAACTCTGAGATACCACTACACACCTGTCAGATTGGCTAGAATGACAGGGAAAGATAATGCAGAATGTTGGAGGGGATGTGGAAAAACAGGGACACATACATTGTTGGTGGAATTGTGAATACATCCAGCCACTCTGGAGAACAATTTGGAACTATGCTCAAAAAGTTATCAAACTGTGCATACTTTTTGATTCAGCAGTGTTACAATTGGGCTTATATCCCAAAGAAATCTTAAAGAAGGGAAAGGATCCTGTATGTGCAAGAATGGTTGCGGCAGCCTTCTTTGTAGTGGCCAGAAACCGGAAACTGAGTGAATGCCCATCAATTGTAGAATGGCTGAATAAATTGTGGTATATGAATATTATGGAATATTATTGTTCTGTAAGAAATGACCAACAGGATGATTTCAGAAAGGCTTGGAGAGACTTACATGAAAAGATGCTGAGTGAAATGAGCAGGACCAAGAGATCATTATATACTTCAACAACAATACTATATGATGATCAATTCTGATGGACCTGGCCATCTTCAGCAATGAGATGAACTAAATCAGTTCCAATGGAGTAGAAATGAACTGAACCAGTTACACCCACGAAAGAACTCTGGGAGATGACTAAGAACCATTACATAGAATTCCCAATCCCTCTATTTTTGTCCATCTGCATTTTTGATTTCCTTCACAGGCTAATTGTACACCATTTCAGAGTCTGATTCTTTTTGTACAGCAAATTAACTGTTTGGACATGTATACTTGTATTTAATTTATACTTTAACATATTTAACATGTATTGGTCAACCTGTCATCTGGGGGAGGGGGAAGGGGGAAGGAGGAGAAAAATTGGAACAAAAGGTTTGGCAATTGTTAATGCTATACAATTACCTATGTATGTAACTTCTAAATAAAAAGCTATAATAATAATAATAAAAAAAGAAATTACAGGCAGGATGGTTTCAGAAAAACCTGAAAAGACTTACATAAACTGATGCAAAGTGAAGTGACCAGAACCAAGCAAATATTGTACACAACAAGAGCAATATTATGTGATAAAAAACTGGATAGAAAATAGTATTCATAACTAAAAATTCTTTGGAACCAAGTCCTTGCTCAGGAAATTCCCTGCTGGGAACTTTATTTTTATGGAAAAAATACAACCTGGTCTATGACATAATTCACATTATTATTATTATTATTATTACATTACATTGCTGTAATAATCTGGACTAGTGTAAAAATAATAGTAGCATATAGAGAAAAAGTAGAATCAAGTGGAAATCAATGCAAGAGTCTATGACTCAGAGAGTTAACCTAATATGAGAGAGAGCTCAAAAAATGATGTTGTGACCCATATTCTTCAAGACATCCATTATGTTAGTGCTTGTAAAAATGTCACTCACCACAATCTTTGTATAGATGTTATAAATCCAAAACTTAAGGGGATAATGAATTAGATGGGATGATATTTTAGCAGTTGGTGAAACTCCAGTTTTATTTTCCCTCTAGTTTCTACTGTTCACAATTTAGTCACAGAGAATAACCTAATGAGCCTCCTATGGATCTAGACCATCTAGTGGAAATGAATGCGAGAAAAGAGTGCAATAATTCGGTGAATTTAATCTTTTATGAGGAGCCTGTCTTCTCAGAACATGATGTCATAAGCCATATTTTCCAGACCATCCAGTTTATTAAAGCTTACACAAATGATAGCCATTAGTGGGTTTTTTTTTTCATATTTTGTAAAACCAACACTTAAAGTCACAGTGAGCAAGATGGGATGATTCTCTGTGTGTCCAGTGTTTTATTATTTTTTCCAGCTTCTACTTTTTAGGGTTTATTCACAGAGAATAACTTGATGAGCCTCCTACGGATCTCTTTTGTCTTAATAGAATAGATAACAGGATTGAGCATGGGAGGGACAAAGAGGTAGACAAGGGACATTAGTGTAAACACATATGGTGGTGCATATCTCCCATAACGGTGCACCATGGATACACCCACCATGGGCACATAGAAAATAAGTACTGCACATATGTGAGATACACAAGTATTGAGTGTTTTAAGCCTCTCTTCTTGGGAAGCAATAGCCAGCACAGAGCGAAGAATAAGAATATAAGAGAAGAAGATAAGTATAGAATCCAGGGCAAAGGTAGAGATGACAATGCAAAGACCAAAGATATTATTAATAGTGATGTCCCCACATGGTAGACGGATTAGGTCTGGGTGCAGGCAGTAAGCATGGGACAAGATATTGGCTTTGCAGAAGGGCAGACGCTTCAGAAGGAAGGGCAATGGAAAAACCACACAGAAACTGCGTATACCAATGAACAGGCTCATTTGTACAACTCGAGTGTCAGTGAGAATGGTAGAGTACCTCAGTGGGTTGCAGATAGCTACATAACGATCAAAGCTCATGGCTAGTAGGATCCCAGACTCCATGAAAGAGAAGAGATGTATAAAGAACATCTGTGTCATACATGCATCAAAGGCAATCTGCTCAATATGGAAGCAGAAAGTGGCTAACACTGAGGGCAGTGTAGACAAGGACACACCAAGGTCATTGACAGAAAGCAAGGACAAGAAATAGTACATGGGCTGGTACAGACTCTGTTCTTCTTTGACAATGAAGAGAATTAGGCTATTTCCCACAATGGAGACAGTGTAGAGGACTCCAAGCAGCAGGAACATCCAGTGCTGGGAAGCTTCAAGACCTGGGAGACCAGTTAAGGTGAAGGGAGGTAACCCTGTGCCATTGGCAGAACTTCCCATGCTGGGAGTTTTGTTCAGATTGTATAGTCAGATTTCATAGAAATAAAAAGAAGAGATAGGTTACTGTTAATAAAATTGCTTAGTCTAGCATTCAAGACTGCCATAATCTAAAACCTCTATATTAACATATACTTTCTATTCTAGTGAGTTAGGTCTCCTCAATCTTTCCTGTCCTTCACTCCTTGCCAACTGTTCCTTATCTTCTTTAAGGTAAATTTACCACTCAATGCATCCAAGAAAATGTCCTTATTTACCCTAACCTACAATTTCTTGGCCTCCCTGACAGATAATAATAAACATTAAAATGTCAAATTATTAGTTTAGTGCTTTGTTTGCAACCATAGCCTATATTTTTACAATTCTCGAGCTTCCTCATATCCTAATATATACTAAAGAACAGGGAGAAGACATGTCTCCCATATTTCTCCTTGACATTGTTTGTCTTACCCGCCTCAATTCTTCTTTTTTTCTTCTTCTTCTTTGTCTTCTTCATCCTCTTCTCCTACTACAAGTTTTTCTACTCCTTTTCTCCTTCCTTTCTTTTCCCCTTTCCCTTCTTTTCTCTTTCTCCTCTTTAACATCTTTCTTTTTCCCTTATTCCTTCTTGCCTTCTCTCCCCCATTACTACCTAAGTTCTTTTATTTTTCCTTTTCCTTCCACGCTTTTCCTCCTTTTCTCATAATCCTTCCTGAAGCACAGAAAGTTACATCTTGTGTTTTTCATTATTTCTAATAAACTTTTATCTCAAATCCCTTCCTTCTAAGTTTAGAGAGAATGAATGCTTGTTGTCTAAATTTCTGTAATCTATGGTGGGTGGGATAGAAAGTCTTAAGCAAGTTGGATTACTTATGTCTAAAAAGCTTTACTTGGAGCAACAAGGTGATGCTGTGTATTGAGCACTATACTTGCAGTCAGGAGGATTAAGTTCAAATCTGGCCTCAGACACTTGACACTTACTAGCTATGGAACTATAGGCAAGTCATCTAATCCTAATTGCCTCCCCTTACACCACCACCTCCCCCCCCCCAAAAAAAAAAACAAATTAAAAAAATTTACACTTGAACTTATGAGAAATAACTTCAAAATTAGCATTCAAAAATAATAGTTATTGAATCTCAGTGATAGAATCATATAATTTCACAATTTTAGAGGTGGGAGGGAGCTCAGCGACCATTTAACCTAAATCATAACCCCAAATAAATCTCTCCTTCACAAACTTGAAAAGAATCATCCAAGTATTGCTTGAAGAAGCCTAATAAGAGGATCTCCATTACCTTTAGCAGCTTTTGAATAACTTAAATGATGGATAACAAGTTAAATAAACCCACTGACACTGAAATACAGTTATGAAAACATTTTTAATAAGTTCATGGCTCCCAAGTTAAGAATTCCCACTTGAGAAGGAAATATTAATTCCTTTGTTTCATATTTAAGATCCTTTAAAACTGATCCTCAACCTAATAGGACATCATTCCCTTTTTCAAGTCAATCAAACTGATTTTATTTTCCTTTATGTGTGGCAAGGAAGTTGAATTCATAAATGAAGACTAAGGGCTCTTTAACTGTCTCCTTACTACTTCTGTTCTTTTTTTTTTTCCCTCCTGATTCCCTTGAGAGAGAAAACAGAAGCAAAATTAAAATTGAGTTATCTCTTGAGTTTTCTCTCTTGTTAGTTATTTATTTTTGTTTAGTCTTTATTTTCTCTCCAATAAATAAAAATAAAGACATTCAAAGATGGACTAAAAAGGCTCTTTTTTAATCCATATCTTCCTTCATCATGCTTATCTCATTTTTGGAGGGAGAGATTAGTACTCAGCTCTCATTTCAGTGTCCAGCTTTTATATTTCTGGTGTGTTCTCTGCCCTTGTTTCATATCTATATAGACATACATATATATATGCATGTATATATGTAAATGTATGTATGCATAAATTTATGTGCATATATTTTTAATTTATGGGACCTTAGAAGTAATCTAGTCAATTCATGAACAAAAATCACCTCCAAAAAAACCCCAAATTGTCATGCAACTTCTGCTTAGATCGCCATAGCATAGAGAAATGGCTGTGACATAGAGAGAAATGTCAATTAATTCCAGTTTTGGAAAATTCTTTCCATGTATTCCTTAAGTTGAATTGAAATTTCCTCTTTTTCTTTCACCAATTTTTTTCAGTTCTGTTCTATGCAAAGAGAACAAATCTAATTCTCCTCGCATAGGACATACTTCTAATACCCAAAAACAATCTTTTTAACACTTTCCAACTATACCAACTCTTCACCAAGCTCACAATCTCTATTCACTTTAATGAATGCTAATATATCATGATTACTAATGCCCTCATCTGAATATGCTTTGTATTTTCAATGTCCTTCCACAAATATGGTGCCCAAATGAAAATATTTCAATTTATCTAAACATGTAGATTTTTAAATTTCTTTTACTGCTATTTCACTGTATCTTCAAAATCTCACTCCCAATTTTTTTTTTTCATTCAGTCTGGGTCAGAAGTATTTTCCTATGCTCAAAGAATGTTGATAAGGTTTCATCTTCTTTTCTTAGTACCACTCAGACTTCTTTTTCCTATAAGTATTCTTTCAGTATTGTCTCTGCCTGTTTAACATGAATATAAATAACAACTTTCCTTTGGAGAATTAGAGCCAAACTTTTGTATGGTTTCTTTACTGGGAAAACAGCTTTTTTATTTTTCATACTAGTCAAACTGGACAGCTCTAAATTCTGTGAAATAGTCTAAACTTGTTCTTTCCTTGGCTTTTATATCAGCTAATCCTTACTAGTACAACACAATCATTGCTCACCCCTTTCATTATCAGTCAAAATATGATTTATTTAAGGTTTAGTTCAAATGCTCTTTTACCTCCGAAACCTCCCATGACTTTCTAGCCAGAAGTATTCTTATCCTCCTGTGTTCGCCTAGATTACTCTTTCCATTAATTGTGACTTCTTACTACATCTTTCTTTGTTTTTTTTTTCTCAAATCTATTCTGTTTTCTCCCATCCATTAAAATACAAGCATCATGTGAACAGAGACCATTTCTTGTTCATTTCCAAATCTTTCTTAGTACTCCCCCAAAAAAGCATATCTAGTGAACTGAGTAGAAAACTTTTGGGCAAAGGAGTGAGTAACATAATACTCTTTTTAATAATAATTCACATTTCTATAATGCTTTAAGATTCACAAAAAGTTTTTCTGATAACTATGAATAGGTTTTTTATAGTATAGGGACATCATAATTAATTATTTTTATATAGCATGTTAGAATTCCCAAGTCCTTTCTCATAGTAGGAAGAGCAGAAGTATCATCTCTGTCTCAATGAACAATTTATCCACAATGTTAAGGTTTTTCCTTCAGGTGCCAGGATAAACAAGCCTGTCCTTTGGGATCACAGTGTGATAGAGTATGAGTATGATTTGGAGAGGTGAAAGGAAGACTGAATGGCACCAAAGACACTTTTTAGGAAGACATTCCAATCGTTCAGTTTAGTGACAGTGAACAATTTAAACTAGGCTGGTAACAAGGAAGAGGTAGAAGGGAAGACAAATGAGAATACTGGGAATTAGGATAGACTGAGTTGATGAAAGCTGGGAGTGGAGGATTATAAAAGACAATCCTGAGATTATACCTGGCACATAGTAGAAAATTAATATATGTTTATTGATGATTGTTACAGAAGGATCCTTTGATCCATTGGCTCAAATGTTCAATTCTGTCACTGACATCTGGATACATAGGAAACTCACTACACTAACAGAGACATTACAATAGAAAGGAATCTGCTGAGAGATTAAGCAAGAAGATCAGGCTAGACTCACATTCATAGGATACAGATTCAGGGAAGTCCATAACCCAACTATATTTGGTACTGGTCAGAACTCTGAGGAGTACTCTTTTTTGTTCTATTTGATTAAGAAAGATTGATAGGACCAAAGAAGGGCAATAAGGGCAGAGGTGCATGAAAATACTGTCATGGGAGGACAACACTGAAGGGCTGAAATTTGTTTTTTTATCTAGAAATCAATCCATAGTAGTCCATGATATTTGCCTTCAAATATGTGAAGGACTTTCAGTGAAAGAGGAAGGATACATTTTGTGAGGTCCTAGATGATACAAATAGGGTCTCTGGATCCACATCATAGAATCTTGTGTGTGTGTGTGTGTGTGTGTGTGTGTGTGTGTGTAACATAAGAGTAACCTTGTTGCTATTTGTGCTGCTAAGGAATGAAACTGGTTAATTCAATAGTGAGTCATCACTATGAGTACAGGTTGGATGAAAACCCATAAGAAGTGCTGCAGTGCTGGGGGGGGGGGGGCTGGGGAGAGGGGAGGAGAGAACTCTGCATTGTTAAGGACTAATTAATGACCATTAAGGGCTTTTATTATTATTATTATTTTTTAATTATGCCATTCTGTGATGAGGCAGGGAAAGGTCTTTCTTCCTAGTAAACTGCAAGACTCTCCTGTCAATCTGGCAAGAGGGGACTTAAGATCCCCAGACAGGAGTTAATTATTCTGGGAGTAGGGGTTGATTAGGGGGATTGAGGACCCAGGACTTACCTACTTCATTGGCACCACTATGGCAAGGGATGGACAGTTTGCAATTGTTCAAACCAACACTCCTCTAGACTGCTAGCTCTGAGGGCCCTAAGCTTTATAGGAATGGCTCTAGGGAGTCCCCAGGCTCCACATTTACATAGGAACTTCAGGAATAGATCAGAAAATAAACATGGAAGGAGGGAGGTATCTATGGGACCTTGGGAATCCAGCAAGGAAGAAGTATGGCAAGGGATTTCTTTATTTCCAATCCTAGCAAGGAATTCCAAGTTCCTAAGTTTGCCTGTAAATAGTATCTCTGAGTTGTGTCTTCTTCAGACAAATGAGGCAAAATTAAACCACTGATATTGAAAAAAAATCTCAGAATTTGATGGAACTTCTGAAGTGTCTATGTTTTCTGAAAAGAGAAAGTGATCAGGTCAACTCCGCTTGAATATTTTGTTTAAGGGGAACCTATAATGCACTCATGCAGTCATTCTAGCATTGTGAAGCTATTTTTTTCCCTTATGCTGAGATAAAAACTGCCTCTATATTTTCTACACATTGCTTCTCATTCTCCTTTCTTTTGACAAGAACAAAGAAATCATTCTTCCACTAGATGGCTCTTGAAATACTTGAATATAACCCACATTTCTCCATCCTAACAACTACTACTAACTGTTCTAGTCCCTTCACTAACCTATTTACACTCCTGTAGTCCTCCGCATCTCCTACAGAGTTCAGCTTCTTTTGCTGAGTCCTGAGAATGCCTAATGGAACACATGTGAAGGAGGTCACACTGTATTTTACAAGGCTACATTCTAACTGAGGAGGGTTTCATTTAGTAGAATAAGCAGTTTTGTAGAAGGGCTGTATAATGGGTTTATTTTTCACCTATAGATCAATCTCTGGGGTAGATCACGTGTTTGAATTCCTATGACATAATTAACAGTCTAAAATTTCAAACTGTTACCTTTCAAAATGCTATATGGATAATCGTTTGGAATTTATACTCAGTTTGAAATAAAGATTGAATCTGTCTATTGGCTGCTGGGCTGAGTTCCCTTTAATTCAGCAAGGATATAAGATGTAACGATAACATGAAATGTAATCCATGGAAAACTCAGCATAAATGTCAGCAAGTTAAGCATGGGCAATGTTTTGATGAAATCCCCAATCACCAGCCTGGGCCAGTTTAGTTTCACAAAAGAAATTGGTGTCAAGAACATTTTCTGTTGGCTGGTTATAATGGCACAGAGAATAGGAAAGAAGACTGCTTTGGTTGGGAGAACTTTAAGACATGGTCAAATTCATGGTATAAAACTATAGGTTTCCTCCTCAGTAGGACAAGAATTGTTTCTTTGGTCTTTTCACACCTGAGCCCTTCCCCACATTCTGAATCATTGGGCAGGAGAAGCAGTAATAGGTCTTATGCTTATCAGATCAGATAATGGAAGAAAACTGAAACTGGAATAAAGTAATTTAATGTGATCATAGTATAATACAGGGCAAACATTCAATAATAAATGAAATAAAGACCTTGGAATCATAATATCTCACATTTGGAAGACATTCCAGAAGTCACTTATCTATTACTAAAACATTCTCAATTAGCTAGTATGTCAAAATGTCGAGTGAGCACTATTTGCCTTATTTTAAAAAAAGTAAATAATAGTAATAATGATTTGTTTCTGCTATTATATTTAATATAATAATCATCAAATATATTTGATGAAATTATTCTTTTAACAGAATCAAATAATTTTTCTGGGGGCATAGCTATTTCCAAGAAAACCAGTTACTGAGAACTAATAGGTCTTGACCATTCTATTGTCTGTACCTATAGTTCTGAGAGAAGCATTTACTGTTAAATTTCATTCAGAATTTTGAGGGAGAAATTGTTCTTTTGAATGTAATGAGCTGTAGAGTACTAGAATGAAAGGATTAGAGATTTCAGGTTAATTTCCTAAGAGGAGAAGTTGGAAGCAAAAAATCAGGAAATACACTCAGTGGATTATCTAGCTGACACCAAATGGATGCTTAGTCATGGGTCTATTCAGTCCAGCAGAGAAAACATCTATTTACAACAGAAAATACTAAAATTCATCACAGAAGTTTTATGGATAATTCCTATGTGAGAAAGCTTACAATCTGGAAGATTTCCCTTCAATATAGGTTTCCCTAATAGGTTTCTATAAATGAGTCTCTTGGTTCATCTGTAGATCATTTCTTAGTCCATTTATGCTACGGTCAGTTGTAACCACAACAATTCTAGGTTTCACCAAAATTCTTTATATAAGATTTTTAAACATTAATTTTAGTTGTATTATTTGACGATTTCTTAAAATTATATTTAACTGTGCATTCTGCTCTGCCCCTGCTATTACATCCTAGATATACAATCATCACCTTTGCTCCTATCATTCCCTTCACTTACTTTGATTTTGGGAGCAGGGATGGTTTCAGATGGGATGAAGAAACTGATCACTGTTATGGTGGGAAGGTTTTTTTTTTTTCCTTTTGTTGTAAGATTAAATCAATCATACTGAAATAGAGAACTTACATGCTAAACTAGATAACCATTGTATTATCAATTCCATTGATTTAACACCTTGTTGTAGCATTAAATCAATCATACCAAGTTCTTGCCCATTACATATGACCAAATAAAAAACAAACTTGGCACAGGCTAGTTCTCTAATTAAACAAACAAAAAAAAAGAATTCTTATTAATTTGGATATTGCTCAGATATTTTTAACTGATTTGTTAGAGACAACTTGAATAGCACTTCCAATGACAGAATTTTAAATGATGCAGCATCAATAACTATTTATTTTAATCCATGCATAATAGATTATATTTTATTTCCCTAGCACTAAGCATAATTGGTATTTAAAAAGCATTTGGTGACTTCCCACACTGTGAGATTATCATAGCAATTACCATCTTTGTTGGGAAGAAGTAAATAAGGTCCAGAAAGTAAAAGGAAAGCAGACAGCTCTCTTGATTCATAAAGTATCCAGGGTTATTTTTTTTCTCCACATCCCTCAGCAGATGCTAATGACTCCATCTTGAAATTACCATGTGTTTGTTTTTATTTTTTATTATAACTTTTTATTTAGAAAATATATGCATCGGTAATTTTTTCAACATTGATTCTTCCAAAACCTTGTTTCAGCTTTTCCCGTCCTTCCCTCCACCCTCTCCCCTAATGACAGGTAGTCCAAAACATGTTAAATATGTAAACGTATAAGTTAAATACAATATATGTTTACATATTTATACAGTTATCTTGCTGCATAAGAAAAATCAGATCTAGAAAGAAGGTGAAAAAACTGGAGAAGGAAAGCAAAAATGCAAGCAAACAATAACAGAAAGAGTGTAAATGCTATGTTGTGGTCCACACTCATTTCCCATAGTTCTCTCTCTGGATGTAGCTGATTCTCTTCATTACTGAACAATTGGAATTGGTTTGGATCATCTTATTGTTGAAGAGAGAGAGCCACATCTATCAGAACTGATCATCATATAATATTGTTGAAGTGTATAATGATCTCCTGGTTCTGCTCATTTCACTCAGCATCAGTTCAAGTAAATCTCTCCAGGCCTTTCTGAAATCATCCTGCTGGTTATTTCTTACTGAACAATAATATTCCGTAACATTCAAATAGTACAACTTATTTAGCCATTCTCCGATTTATGGGCATCCATTCAATTTCCAGTTTCTAGCCACTACAAAAAGTGCTGCCACAAACATTTTTGCACATATGGGTCCCTTTCCCTTCTTTAAGAGTAACACTGCTGGATCAAAGAGTATGTACAGTTTGATAATTTTTTTAGCATAGTTCCAAATTGCTCTCCAGAATCTTTGGATCTATTCTCAGTTCCACCAACAATGTATCAGTTTTCCCATATGCCCTCCAATATTCATCATTATCTTTTCTTGTCATCTTAGTCAAACTGAGAGGTATGTGGTGGTATCTCAGAGTTGTCTTAATTTGCATTTCTCTGATCAATAGTGATTTGGAACACTCATATGAGTGGAAATAGTTTCAATTTCATCATCTGAAAATTGTCTGTTCATATCCTTTGACCATTTATCAATTGGAGAATGGCTTGAAGTCTTATAAATTTAGGTTGATTTTCTATATATTTTGGAAATGAGACCTTTATCAGACCTTTTGACTGTAAAAATGTGCTCCCAGTTTATTGCTTTCCTTCTAATCTTGTCTGCATTAGTATTATTTGTACAAAAACTTTTTTAACTTGATATAATCAAAATTTAATATTTTGTGATGAATTATGACAACTAGTTCTTCTTTGGTCACCGATTCCTTCCTCCTCCACAGATCTGAGAGGTAAACTATCCTATGTTTTTCTAATTTAATTATAATCTCATTCTTTATGCCTAGATCATGGACTCATTTTGACCTTATTTTGGTATATGGTGTTAAATGTGAGTCAATGGCTAGTTTTTGCCATATTAGTTTCCAATTTTTCCAACAGTCTCTGTCAAACAGTGAATTCTTATCCTAAAAGCTGGGGTCTTTGGATTTGTCAAACACTAGATTGCTATAGTTATTATTTTATCCTCTGAATCTAAGCTATTCCACTGATCAACTAGTCTATTTCTTAGCCAATACTAAATGGTTTGGTAACTGCTGCTTTTAGATCTGATATATCTAGGCCACATTCATTTGATTTTTTTTTTCATTAGTTCCCTTAAAATTCTTGATCTTTTTTTTTTTCCATATTAATTTTGTTGTTATTTTTTATAGGTCAGTAAAATAGTTTCTTGGAAGTCTGATTGGTATAGTACTAAATAAATAGATTAGTTTAGGTAGTATTGTCATCTTTATTATATTCAGTACTTAATCCATCCAGGAGCACTTAATATTTTTCTAATTGTTTAGATCTTATTTTATTTGTGTGGAAGGTGTTTTGTAGTTTTGATCATATAGTCCCTGACTTTTCCTTGGCATTTAGATTCTCAAATATTTTATACTATTGGCAATTATTTTAAATGGAATTTCTCTTTGTATCTCTTGCTGTTAGATTTTGTTAATGATGTATAAAAATGCTGATGATTTAGGTGAATTTATTTTATATCTTGCAACTTTGCTAAAGTTGTGGATTATTTCTAATAGCTTTTAAATAGATTCTCTGGAGTTCTCTAAATATACCATAATATCATCTGCTAAGAGTGATAATTTGGTTTCCTCATTACCCACTCTAATTCCTTTAATCTCTTTTTCAGCTTTTATTGCCAAAGCTAGCATTTCTAATACAATATTGAATAGTAATGGTGATAGTGGACTGTTGGAATCCTTACTAACTGCTAACTAATTAGAGTTGATCTAATCTTACAAGAAGATGTTTTGGGCAGAACCTAAAACAAGGTACTAAGTAGAACTACCCATAATCCCTCTCTCTGGAAGGAGCATAAATAGGCCAATGGGCCAGTCGGAGAGTTCTTCAGAGAGGAAGACGCTACAAGTCAAGATTTCACCGGAATGACATGAAGACTGGAGCTGGCTGGAGGCTGAAGAAAGCAGAGGCAGAGGCTGAAGGACCAGACCTTTGGATTTAAAGACATTTGGAGAGAGCTCTTGGAACCAAGCAGAGAGATAGGCCTCTAAGCTAACCGGGCTATATTGGAGATAATAAAAGATCTGAACTTTTATCACCTGGCTGCGTTTTGAGAAGAAAAAGCTCACCAACATTTTGGCGCCCGAACAGGGACAAACAGACCCCCTCAGTGGATTTCAGTGGAAAAGCTCCGATCCTGATTCAAGTGGAAAAGCCTCTGATCCTGATCCAGTGGAAAAGACTCTTCAACCCAGAAATTGGGGTGAGTGCAACAAAGAAATTTTGTTAGAAGAGTTAAAGTAGAATTTCAGCTAAGATGGGACAGATATTTAGAAAACAGCCTGTTTCTGTTCAAGGAAAATGTTTAGAGAGCATTGTCAAAATTATGGAAAGCCAAGGTTTAATTATAAGTTTACAGCAAATCACTGAATTTTTACAAACTGTAAAGGACATATGTCTTTGTTTCTCTCTTGAAAAGGAATTAGATCTAAATGAATGGAAATTGGTTGGAGAGGATCTTTGTCAATTCTATGATAAAAATGGGCCTAACTCAATAATTAATACATATAATGTAATACAATTGGCTATAAGAAGTTATTTAAGTGATAGAATGATGAAAAGGAAAGTACAGGAGGAAGAATTGCCAACTTTACTAGGTGAAAAGGAGGACGAATCAGATGAGAATGGAGTTAATTACAATTCTGAGTATGATACTTCACAGCAGGAGGAATTAGGTGATTCCACATCTCATGACCCTCCCCCCGCAATTAACCCTTCATGGGTGGAACAAGGGGGAGGGAGAGAGACAGAAACACAGTCAGCTTCTCCTGTAAAGCAGAATTTGACAAGATTAGAAAAAGCATTAATTAAAGCAAAAAATGAAGGAGAAGATATATCTGATTTTTTAACTGATTTGTTAGAGACAACTTGAATAGCACTTCCAATGACAGAATTTTAAATGATGCAGCATCAATAACTATTTATTTTAATCCATGCATAATAGATTATATTTTATTTCCCTAGCACTAAGCATAATTGGTATTTAAAAAGCATTTGGTGACTTCCCACACTGTGAGATTATCATAGCAATTACCATCTTTGTTGGGAAGAAGTAAATAAGGTCCAGAAAGTAAAAGGAAAGCAGACAGCTCTCTTGATTCATAAAGTATCCAGGGTTATTTTTTTTCTCCACATCCCTCAGCAGATGCTAATGACTCCATCTTGAAATTACCATGTGTTTGTTTTTATTTTTTATTATAACTTTTTATTTAGAAAATATATGCATCGGTAATTTTTTCAACATTGATTCTTCCAAAACCTTGTTTCAGCTTTTCCTGTCCTTCCCTCTACCCTCTCCCCTAATGACAGGTAGTCCAAAACATGTTAAATATGTAAACGTATATGTTAAATACAATATATGTTTACATATTTATACAGTTATCTTGCTGCATAAGAAAAATCAGATCTAGAAAGAAGGTGAAAAAACTGGAGAAGGAAAGCAAAAATGCAAGCAAACAATAACAGAAAGAGTGTAAATGCTATGTTGTGGTCCACACTCATTTCCCATAGTTCTCTCTCTGGATGTAGCTGATTCTCTTCATTACTGAACAATTGGAATTGGTTTGGATCATCTTATTGTTGAAGAGAGAGAGCCACATCTATCAGAACTGATCATCATATAATATTGTTGAAGTGTATAATGATCTCCTGGTTCTGCTCATTTCACTCAGCATCAGTTCAAGTAAATCTCTCCAGGCCTTTCTGAAATCATCCTGCTGGTTATTTCTTACTGAACAATAATATTCCGTAATATTCAAATAGTACAACTTATTTAGCCATTCTCCGATTTATGGGCATCCATTCAATTTCCAGTTTCTAGCCACTACAAAAAGTGCTGCCACAAACATTTTTGCAAATATGGGTCCCTTTCCCTTCTTTAAGAGTAACACTGCTAGATCAAAGAGTATGTACAGTTTGATAATTTTTTTAGCATAGTTCCAAATTGCTCTCCAGAATCTTTGGATCTATTCTCAGTTCCACCAACAATGTATCAGTTTTCCCATATGCCCTCCAATATTCATCATTATCTTTTCTTGTCATCTTAGTCAAACTGAGAGGTATGTGGTGGTATCTCAGAGTTGTCTTAATTTGCATTTCTCTGATCAATAGTGATTTGGAACACTCATATGAGTGGAAATAGTTTCAATTTCATCATCTGAAAATTGTCTGTTCATATCCTTTGACCATTTATCAATTGGAGAATGGCTTGAAGTCTTATAAATTTAGGTTGATTTTCTATATATTTTGGAAATGAGACCTTTATCAGACCTTTTGACTGTAAAAATGTGTTCCCAGTTTATTGCTTTCCTTCTAATCTTGTCTGCATTAGTATTATTTGTACAAAAACTTTTTTAACTTGATATAATCAAAATTTAATATTTTGTGATGAATTATGACAACTAGTTCTTCTTTGGTCACAGATTCCTTCCTCCTCCACAGATCTGAGAGGTAAACTATCCTATGTTTTTCTAATTTAATTATAATCTCATTCTTTATGCCTAGATTATGGACTCATTTTGACCTTATTTTGGTATATGGTGTTAAATGTGAGTCAATGGCTAGTTTTTGCCATATTAGTTTCCAATTTTTCCAACAGTCTCTGTCAAACAGTGAATTCTTATCCTAAAAGCTGGGGTCTTTGGGTTTGTCAAACACTAGATTGCTATAGTTATTGTTTTATCCTCTGAATCTAAGCTATTCCACTGATCAACTAGTCTATTTCTTAGCCAATACTAAATGGTTTGGTAACTGCTGCTTTTAGATCTGATATATCTAGGCCACATTCATTTGATTTTTTTTTTCATTAGTTCCCTTAAAATTCTTGATCTTTTTTTTTTCCAGATTAATTTTGTTGTTATTTTTTATAGGTCAGTAAAATAGTTTCTTGGAAGTCTGATTGGTATAGTACTAAATAAATAGATTAGTTTAGGTAGTATTGTCATCTTTATTATATTCAGTACTTAATCCATCCAGGAGCACTTAATATTTTTCTAATTGTTTAGATCTTATTTTATTTGTGTGGAAGGTGTTTTGTAGTTTTCCTTGGCATTTTCCTTGGCATTTAGATTCTCAAATATTTTATACTATTGGCAGTTATTTTAAATGGAATTTCTCTTTGTATCTCTTGCTGTTAGATTTTGTTAATGATGTATAAAAATGCTGATGATTTAGGTGAATTTATTTTATATCTTGCAACTTTGCTAAAGTTGTGGATTATTTCTAATAGCTTTTAAATAGATTCTCTGGAGTTCTCTAAATATACCATAATATCATCTGCTAAGAGTGATAATTTGGTTTCCTCATTACCCACTCTAATTCCTTTAATCTCTTTTTCAGCTTTTATTGCCAAAGCTAGCATTTCTAATACAATATTGAATAGTAATGGTGATAGTGGACAACCTTGTTTCACTCCTAATCTTATTGGGAATGGTTCCAGTTTATCCCCATTACATATGATGCTTACTAATGGTTCTAAATAGATGCTACTGACTATTTTAAGGAAAAGCCCATTTATTTCTATACTTTCTAATATTTTTAATAGGAATGGGTGCTGGATTTTATCAAATGATTTTTCTGCATCTAGTGAAATGATCATGTGATTTTTGTTAATTTGGTTATTGATACAGTCAATTATGCTAATAGTTTTCCTAATATTTAACCAGCCCTGCATTCCTGGTATAAGTCCTACTTGGTCATGGTGTATTATCCTAGGAATGATTTTCTGTAATCATTTTGCTAATATTTTATTTAAGATTTTTACATCAATATTCATTAGGGAGATTGGTCTATAATTTTCTTTCTCTGTTTTCATCCTACCTGGTTTAGGTATCAGTACCATATCTGTGTCATAAAAGGAATTTGGTAGGATTCCTTCATTTCCTCTCTTTTTCAAATAGTTTATATAACATTGGAGTTAATTGTTCTTTAAATATTTGGTAAAATTCACATGTAAACCATCTAGTCCAGAGCACTTTTTCTTAGGGAATTGATTGATATCTTGTTCTATTTCTTTTTTCTAAACTGGGACTGTTTAAGAGTTTATCTATTTTGTTGGTTTTTTCATAAAACCAATTTTTAGTTTTATTTATTAATTCAATAGTTTTTTTTTTTTACTTTCATTTTTATTAATTTCTCCTTTTATTTTTAGAATTTCAAATTTAGTGTTTGGGGTTTTTTAATTTGCTCTTTTCCTTGATTTTTTAGATGCAAGCCCAATTTATCTTCTCTTTCTCTATTTTATGCAAGTAAACCTCTAGAGATATAAAATTTCCTCTTATTACCACTTTGGCTGTATCCCACAAATTTTGGTATGTCTTCTCATTATTGTCATTCTCTTGGGTCAAATTAGTAATTATGTCTACGATTTGCTGTTTCATCCATTCATTCTTTAGGGTGAGATTATTTAGTTTCCAATTACTTTTTGGTCTATTTCCCCTGGCTTTTTATTGAATGTAGTTTTTATTACATCATGATCTGAAAAGAATGAATTTACTATTTCTGCCTTTCTGCATTTGAATTTGAGGTCTTTATGTCCTAATATATAGTCAGTTTTTGTATAGGTTCTATGAACTTCCAAGAAGAAAACTGTACTCCTTTCTGTCTCCATTCAGTTTAATTTTCTCCAAAGATCTATCATACCTAACTTTTCTAGTGTTCAATTTACCTCTTTAATTTCTTTCTTATTTGTTTTGTTGTTTGATTTATCTAATTCTGAGAGTATAAGGTTGAGATTTCCCACTATTATAGTTTTGCTGTCTATTTCTTCTTGCAAATCTCTTAACTTCTTCTTTAGGAAGTTAGATGCTGTATCACTTGATGCATATATGTTTAGTATTGATATTGCTTCATTATCTATGCTACCCTTTAGCAAGATATAGTTTCCTTCCTTATCTCTTTTAATTAAAGCAATGTTTTTCTTTTGCTTGACCTGAGATCAGGATGGCTACCCCTGCTTTTTTTACTTCACCTGAAGCATAGTAGATTCTGCTCCAGTCTTTTACTTTTATGCTGTATGTATCACCCTGTTAAACATGTTAAACATGTCTTCTATACATATTTCCACAATTATTGTGCTGCCAAAAAAAAAAAATCAGATCAAAAAGGAAAAAAATGAGAAAGAAAATGAAATGCGAGCAAACAACAACAAATACTATGCTGTGATCCAGTCAGTCACCACAGTCCTCTCTTTAGGTACAGATGGTTCTCTTCATCACCAGATCATTGGAACCTGCCTGAAACATCTCACTATTGAAAAGGGCCACGTTCCATCAGAATTGATTATCGTATAATCTTGCTGTTGTCATGTACAATGATCTCCTGATTCTGCTCACTTTACTTAGCATGAGTTCATGTAAGTCTGTCCAGACCTCTCAGAAATCATCCTGCTGATTGTTTCTTTTTTATTGATTTTTTTTTATTTTCAAAATATGAGCAACGATAATTTTTTTTTCAACATTGACTCTTGAAAAATCTTGTGTTCTAATTTCCCTCCCTTCTCCACATCCTTTCCCCTAGATGGTATATAATCCAATATATGTTAAACATGGTAAAAATATATGCTAAATTCAATATAGGCAAACATATTTACATAATTATCTTGCTCCAAAAGAAAAATCAGATCAAAAAGGGAAAAATTTGAGAAAGAAAATAAATGCTATGTTTTAATCCATCATCAATTGCCATAATCCTTCTTCTGGGTGTAGATCGCTCTTATCATCACAAGATCATTGGAATAGGACTGAATCATCTCATTATGGAAAAAAGCCACATCCATCAGACTTGATCATTGTACAATCTTGTTGCCATATACAATGAATTCTTGGTTCTACTCATTTCATTTAGCATTAGTCACATATGTCTCTCCAGGCTCTCTTAAATCATCCTGCTGATTATGTCTTATACAACAATAATATTTCATAACATTCAAATACCATAAATTATTCAGCCATTCTCCAACAGATGGGCATCCACTCAGTTTCCAATTTCTTGCAACTAAAAAAAGAGCTGCCACAAACGTTTTTGCATATGTAGGTTCCTTTCCCTCCTTTAAAATATTTTTGGATATAGGCTCAGTAGAAACACTGCTGAATCAAAAAGCATACAAAATTTAATAACCCTTTGGGCATAGTTCTAAACCTGCTAATTGTTTCTTATACAACAATAATATTCTATAACATTCATATGCTATAACTTTTTCAGCCATTCTCCAACTGATAGGCATCCGCTCCGTTCCAGTTTCTTTTTATTATGGATTTTATATCTGGGTTAGCCTAAATTTTTTTATTAAAGATTTTTATTTTCGAAACATATGCCTGGATAATTTTTCAACATTGACCCCTGAAAAAGATTGTGTTACAAATCTCCCCCTTCTTCCCTCCACCTCTCCCCTAGATGGCAAGTAATCCAGTATATGTTAAACATGTTAAAATATACAACCATCTTGCTGCACAAGAAAAATCAAATCAAAAAGGAAAAAAAAAGAAGAAAGAAGAAAAATACAAGCAAACCACCATAAAAAGAGTGAAAATGCTATGCTGTGATTCCCCACTCAGTTCCCACAGTTCTTCCTCTGGTGTAGAGGGCTCTCTTCCTCACAAGATCAATGGAACTGGACTCAATCATCTCATTGTTAGAAAAATTCACATCCATCAGAATTGATCATCGTATAATCTTGTTATTGCTATGTATAAAGATCTCCTGGTTCTGCTCATTTCACTTAGCATCAGCTCATGTAAGTTTCTCCAGGCCTCTCTAAAATCATCTTGCTGATCATTTCTTATAGAACAATAATGTTCTATAACATTCATATGCCATTATTTATTTAGCCATTCTCCAATTGATAGGCATCCACTTAGGTTCTAGTTTCTTGCCACTACAAAAAGGATTGCCACAAACATGTTTGCACATGTGGGTCTCTTTCCTTCCTTTAAGATCTCTTTGGGATTATAAGCCCAGTAGAAACACTGCTGGATCAAAGGGTATGGACAATTTTGCTAACTTTTTGAGCACAGTTCCAAATTGCTCTCCAGAATGGCTGGATCCATTCACAATACGACCAACAATGTATTAGTGTCCCAGTTTTCCCACATGCCCTCCAACATTCGCATTATCTTTCCCTGTCATTCTAGCCAATCTGACAGGTGTAAAGTGGTATCTCAGAGTTGTCTTAATTTGCATTTCTCTGATCAATAGCACCTTTTCATATGACTAGAAATGATTTTAATTTCTTTATCTGAAAATTGTCTGTTCATATCCTTTCACTAATGGCTTGAAGTCATAAATTTGAGTCAATTCTCTATATATTTTAGAAATGAGGCCTTTATCAGAACCCTTAAATGTAAAAATGTTTTCTCATTTTATTGCTCCCTTCTAATCTTGTCTGCATTGGTTTTGATTTTACAAAATCTAATTTAATATATTAAAAATTATCCATTTTGTATTCAATAATGTACTCTAGTTCTTCTTTGGCCACAAATTCCTTCCTTCTCCACAGATCTGAGAGGTAAACTATTCTTCGTTCTTCTAACTTGCTGATAATATCACTATGTCTAAATCATGAACCCATTTTGATCTTGTCTAGCTACAGGGTGTTAAGTGTGGATCAATGCCTAGTTTCTGCCATACCACTTTCCAATTTTCCAGCAGTTTTTGTCAAACAGTGAGTTCTTATCCCCAAAACTGGGTTTTTGGGTTTGTCAAACACTAAATTAGTATACTATTTGACTATTTTGTCCTGTGAACCTAACCTATTCTACTGATCAACTACTCTATTTCTTAGTCAGTACCAAATGGTTTTGATGACTGCTACTTTATAATATAGTTTTAGATCTGGTATGGCTAAGCCATCTTCATTTATATTTTTTCATTAATTCCCTTGAAATTCTTGACCTTTTATTCTTCCAGATGAACTTTATTATTTTTTCTAGCTGTGTAAAATAATTTCTTGGGAGTGTGATTGGTGTGGCACTGAATAAGTAGGTTAATTTAGGTAGTGTTGTCATTTTTGTTATATTAGCTCAGCCTACCAATGAGCATTTGGTATTTTTTCCAATTGATTAAATCTGACTTTATTTGTGTGGAAAGTGTTTTTGTAATTGTGTTCATACAGTTACTGACTTTGCCTTGCCAGGTAGACTCCCAAATGTTTTATATTATGTACAATTATTTTAAATGGAATTTCTCTTTGTATCTCTTGCGTCTGGACTTTGTTGATAATATATAAAAATGCTGATGATTTAGTGGATTTATTTTGTATCCTGCATCTTTGCTAAAGTTGTGAATTGTTTCTAGTAGTTTTTTAGTTGACTCTCTAAGTATACCATCATATCATCTGCAAAGAGTGATAATTTGGTTTCCTCATTACTTTAATTCCCTTCATCTCTTTTTCTCTTTTTATTGTCAAAGCTAACATTTCTAATACAATATTGAATAGTAATGGTGATAGTGGACAACTTTACTTATTTTACAACTGATCTTATTGGGAATGGTTCTAGTTTGTCCCCATTTCATATGATGTTTGCTGATGGTTTTAAATAAATACTACTGATAAATTCCATTTATTCCTCTGCTCTCTAGTGTTTTTAAAGGAATGGATGTTGGATTTTGTCAAATGCTTTTCCAGTATCTATTGGGATAAACATATAATTTTTGTTAAATTGGTTATTGATATAATCAATTATGCTAATAGTTTTCCTAATAATGAACTAACTCTGCATTCCTGGTATAAATCCTACTTGATCATGGTTTATTATCCTGGGGATAACTTGCTGTTATCTCTTTGCTAATATTTTATTTAAGATTTTTGCATGAATATTCTTTAGGGAAATTGGTCTATAATTTTCTGTTATGATCCTACCTGGTTTAGGTATCAACATAATATCTGGGTCATAAAATGAATTTGGTAGGACTTCTTTCTCTATTTTCCAAATCGTTTGTATACTATTGGAATCAATTGTTCTTCAAATGTTTGTTAGAATTCACATGTAAATCCATTTGGCCCTGGAAATTTTTCCCTAGGGAGTTAATAGCTTGTTCAATTTTTTTTTTCTAAAATGGGACTATTTGAATAATTTATTCCCTGTTACGTTAATTTGAACAACCTACATTTTTGTAAATATTTATCCATTTCATTTAGATTATCTGATTTATTGGCATATAGTTGGGCAAAATAACTCCTAATTTCCTCTTCATTGGAGGAAAGTTCTCCCTTTTCATTTTTGATATTAACAATTTGATTTTTCTTTCCATTTCTAATTAAATAAAAAAAAATTTATCTATTTTGTTGCTTTTTCATTAAACCAACTCTTAATTTTATTAGTTCAATAGTTTTCTTATTTCAATTTTATTATCCTCCCCTTTTATTTTCAGAATTTCAAATATGATATTTAATTGGGGATTGTTAATTTGTTCTTTTTCTAGCTTTTTAGTTGCATGCCCAGTTCACTGATCTTCTCTTTCTCTATTTTATGCAAGTAAGTATCTAGAGTTATAAAACTTCCCCTAACAACTACTTTGGCTGTATCCCATAAATATTGGTATGTTGTCTCATTATTGTCATTCTCTTGGTTGAAATTATCAATTGTGTCTATGATTTGTTGTTTCACTCACCTATTCTTTAGTTTCCAATTAATTCTTGTTCTATTTTCTTCTGGCCTTCTATTGCATGTATTACATTATGACCTAAAAAAAATGCATTTACTATTTTTGCCTTTCTGCATTTGATTTTGACATTTTTATGCCCAAATACATGCTTGACTTTTATATCAGTTCCATGTACTGCTGAGAAAAAGTATATTCCTTTCTGTCTCAATTCAATTTTCTCCAAAGGTGTATCAAACCTAACTTTTCTAGAATTTTATTTACCTCCTTAACTTCTTTTTTATTTATTTTGTAATTTAATTTATCTAGTTCTGAGAGAGCAAGCTTGAGATCCCCCACAAGTATAGCTTTGCTATCTAATTCTTGCAGATCGCTTAACTTTTCCTCTAGGAATTTGGATGCTATACCACTTGGTACATAGATGTTTTATTTTGATATTGCTTAATTCTCTATGGGACCCTTTATCAAGATGTAGTTTTTTTCCCCCCTTATTTCTTTTAATCAGATCTATTTTTGCTTTTGCTTGATTTGAGCTAAGGATCACTACCTTTATTTATTTATTTATTTATTTTACTTCACATGAAGATTAATAGATTCTGCTCTAGCCTTTAACCTTTACTTTGAATATATTATACTACTTTAAATGTGTTTCTTGTAAACAACATATTTATTAAAGAGCAGGCCAATTCTCGAAGAGCCTCCACACCTGTGGATCATAACATCTGAAGGAGCTGCAAAGCAGCCTTTACTGACACAGGTGTTGCTTGTGGAGTGGAAATGAAATAAATTGGAAGCAGAGGGAAGAGGGGAGAGGTCAGACAACACAACAGCCTCTCAGTGAGAAGGTCAGAGAACAGCAACTGCCTCTCAGTCTCCTTGTATCATCATCATCATCATCATCTGCTCACATGGTAGGTCTGAGTTAGACCTCTAACACCCACTGGTAGTGGCTCCTGTATTTCCCAACATATATTGTAAGAATCTGACCTTTAATCCAGTCTGCTATCCACTTCCGTTTTATATGAATATCCCATTCATATTCACAGTTAAAATTACCAACTCTGTATTTCATGCCATCTTGTTTTCACCAAGTTATACTTTTCTCTTTCCTTTACCCCTTTCCCTCCTCCCCAGTATTTTACTTCTGACTACTCTCTCCCTCAAACAGACCTCCCCTTTTACAGCCCTTCCCCCTTTCTTATACCTTTCCCTTTCTAATTCTGTTCTCTCTTCTATTAGCTTCCCCCTTTCCTTTCCTCATTCCCCTCCTACTTCCTTATAGGATGAGACAAGTTTTTCTGTGAAGCTAAATATGTCTGACATTCTCTCTTTGAGCCAAATCTGATGAGAATAAGATTCATACAAATCTCATCTCCCTTCCTTCTTTCCCTCAATTGTAATTGATCTTTTTTGCCTCTTCATGAAATATAATTTACCCCATTTTAACTCCATTTTCCTCTTCTTCCATGGAATCCTCTTTCTTCCTCTAGGTTTTTTTTTTCCTATATCATCACAATATATACGAATTATACCTACACCCTCTAAGTGTACCCATAACAGAGATACAGATCTCAAGAGTTAAACATATCATCTTCACATAAAGGGATATAAGCTTTTTTATTTTTTTAAAAAAAGTTATTTTTTTCTTTCTTTCTTAACTTTTTTATGCTTCTCTTGAGTTATGTATTTGAACATCAAATTTCCTCTTCAGTTCTGATCTTTGCATCAGAAATAAATGAAATTCATCTGTTTCACTGAATGTTCATCTTTTTCCCCTGAAAGATAATGCTTAATTTTGTTGGATAATTGATTCTTGTTTTCAATACAAGTTGCCTTTTGGAACATCAGATTCTAGGCTCTGTAATCCTTTAAAGTAGAAGCTGATAGATCTTGGGTAATCCTGATTGTGGCTCATTGATATTTGAATTGTTTCTTTCTGGCTGCTTACAATATTTTCTCCTTTATTTGATAATTCAGAAATGTAGCTATGATGTTCCTTGGAGATTTCATTCACTACCATTTAGGAGGTGATCAGTGAATTTTCTTCTTCTTCTTTTTCTTCGTTCTCTTCCTCTTCCTCTTTCTCCTCCTCCTCTACTTTCTCCTCCTCCTCCTCCTCCTTCTCCTTCTTCTTCTTCCTGAGGCAATTGGGATTAAATGATTTGTGCTGGGACACACCATGAGGAAATTTAAGACCAAATTTGAACTCAGGTTCTTCTGACTTCAGGGCTGGTGCTCTATCCACCGTGCCACCTAGCTGCCCCTTGGTGAATTTTTTCAATGGCTATTTTATTCTCTGGTTCTAGGACATCAGTGTAATGACCACATATTTAAAATCTGCCAAAGTCGGGAATTCAGGTTAAGGGAAAAATCTTCAATCTTTATTGAAGTGAAGAGGTGAAAAAAGATTGCGATAGCAATATGGGCAGCTGCGACAGGAAGCCAGCTAGCAGAGAGAGATCTGAGCTGAAAGGTCATTGAAATCACAATGGTAAAATGCCAGCAGTCTCTCCTTCCCCTTCCTTTTCCACTCCCCTGCCTCCACCCACCAAAATTGTTATTTCCTATACAACACATCAGGACTTGCACAAAGACTGGGCGGGGGTCATTCTTTCTCCAAGCTTATATATTAATAGAGTATGGTCCAATTACTATTTAGCCTCATGTTCTTGGGACCTCAGTGCATCAACTCAAGCCTCAGCCCATTACACATCAGGGCAGTTTTCTTTGATGATTTCCTGAATGATATCTAGGCTCTTTTTTCATCATGTGTTGGAATCTTTACAAACTGCTAACTCATTAGAGTTGATAGATTATTGATCTGATCTTACAAGAAGATGTTTTGGGCCAGAACCTGAAACAAGGTACTAAGTAGAACTAATTAATACAAGGCTTGTGTTCACACCTTTACTCAATGGAGTTCACAAGTATGGGAGTTTCATAAAGTAAACTTTGTAACTTTGTGAATTCACATCTCCCTTGAAGCTCTTAGGGCCAGAGAGCACTATGGGAGAAAACCCATAATCCCCTATCAACTCTAATGAGTTAGCAGTTTGTAAAGATTCCAACATCCATGGTTTTCAGGAAGTCCAATAATTGTTTTTCCCAGATATATTTTTCAGGTCAGTTTTTTTTTTTTTTTTCCAATGAGGCATTTTTACATTTTCCTCTATTTTTTCTTTCTTTTTTTAAAATTTTGTTTGACTAATTCTTGAAGTCTCCTTGAGTCATTCACTTAGCTCAACTGTAATTTTTTTGTGAATTATTTCCTTCACTTAGCTTTTTTATCTTCTTTTACATTTGGCCAATTGAACTTTTTCCATTAAAAAATGAGGTGTTTTATTTATTGTTTTTTTTTTTTTTCATTTCACAAATTCTGTTTTTCAACAGATTGGTTTCTTTTTCAAATCTATTTTGTAAGATATTATATGCCTTTTCCACTTTGTCAAATCTATTTTGTAAGGAGTGATTTGCTTTTCACATTTCATTAAATCTATTTTGTAAAGAGTTATACATTTTTTCCATTTCATTAAATCTATTTTAAAGAGTTTTCTTCAGATAATTTGTGTTTTCTTTTCCAAACTCTCTTGCAAAATTCTCATTTCCTTTACCCATTTTTCTTCTCTCTTTTAAGATCCTTTTTGAATTCTTTCATAAGAGCCTTATGAGATGGGGACCAATTCATGTCAGCCTTTAGGACTTCATCTGGAGATGATTGCCTTCAGGATCCTGAGATCCTAAAAAGCTATCTATGGTCAGAGTTCTTTTTGCTTTTTTGGTCCTTTTTTTTTTTTTTTTTTAAAGATTGAGCTCTGCTCTTAGGTAAAAGGGGATATTGTCCCAAGCTTCTTCTAGGAGTGACAACAACTTTGAGCTGCATTGGGTCAAAGGTGCTGACTTCCTTCTGGTGTTGGGTGGGCGCGGCCAATTCCTACTAGAGGCTCATTATTTGCCTTTTATATTTGTTTTGGATGTCTCACAGATAATCTGTTGATCTACTGGCTTCTAAGCAGGATACAGTACCCAATGCTGGTGTATTTTGACTAAGACTTCCCATTTTGAAAGTTTTGTTCAGACTGCATAGTCAAATTTCATGGAAATAAAAAAAAGAGTTTGGTAATTGTTCATCAGAAACCTCAGTCTGGCATTTAAGACCTCCATAATCTAAACTTCTCTATTCAAAGTTCTACTTATTCTGTTGCTCAGCATATATCTTCTATTCTAGTAAGGAAGATCTCAACATCAATCCTTCACTCCTTGCTAACATTTAGAATATTTTTCTTTAGTCTTTCAGTTAATCCTTCTGCATTACCTTCTATAAGGCAGATTTACAACTCAATTCATCCAGAACGCTTTTTGTTAACTCCGGAAGTAACCTGTCTAGATCTCTTGGCCTTAATGATTGATGATGATAAATGATAATGTCAAATTTTTAGTATTGTATATTGCCTATGTTTTCAATTTCACCCAACACCTCGCTACTATGTTTCCTTGACCCTACAATAAATATTCAGTCACAGAGATCAAAAATTTCTCTCCCTCCTTTTCTTCTATATGGTTTCTCCTTTTTTTTATCCTCCTATTTTCCTCCTCCTTTTTTGTCTCATTTTTTCCTCCTTCACTCTTCCCTTTTCCTCCTCTTCATCCTTCTTCCTTTTCCTCTTTCTTATCCCTTTTATCCTAGTTAGCACTTCATTCTTGTTCTCCTTGCACTTCTTGTCTCTTCTCCCTCCTATTATTCCCTTACTCCTTATTCGTCCTTCTGGGTTTTTCATTCTGCTTTCCTCTGTTTCCTGCAGAACCACAGAAAGTCATACCTTGACTATTTTCTTACTCTCTACTAGACTTTGACATGAAATCCTCTTTGAAATTAAGGAAAGTGGAGGCTTCTTTTGCTGCCTGAATTTCTGTAATCTTCAAAATTAGGATGTGATAAAAGTTCTTTAACAAACTGAGTTAGTTATACCTAAAAATCTTCTTTGCAATCTGGTATACGTGTGTGTATGTGCGTGCGTGTCAGAGAGAGAGAGAGAGAGAGAGAGAGAGAGAGAACACATATTCTTTCAGAGAATGATTCATTTAAAGCTAGAAAGAACCTCAAAAACAATCTAATCTAATTTTACAACTGAGGATCCCTAAACAGGGGTTAATATTCTGGGTTTGGGGACTCAGGATTTACCTATTTCATTGGCACTACTATTGCAAAGAATGGGAGTCTGCAATTGTTCAAACCAATACTCCTTAGGTTGCTGGCTCTGAGTTCTCTGATTTTAATAAGAATGCCTCTAGGGAATCCCCAATTACATGGGCACTTCAGGAATAGATCAGGAAATAAACATTAAGGGAGGTGTCTATGGAACCTTGAGATCTGGCAAAGAAAAAGCATGGCAAGGGATTTCTTCATCTCCAATCCCAGCAAGTAATTCCAAGTCCTCCAGTTTTCCTGTATATTATGTCCCTGAGTGGTGTCTTCTTCAGATGATTGAGGCAGAATTATGATAATGAAATGATAATGATAATGAAAATAATTTCAGAATTTGATGGAACTTCTGAGGGTATCTAATCTAACCCATACTTGAAGAGGGAAAATGATCAGTCACCTCTGCTTGAATATCTTTGTTGAAGGGGAACCTATAATGTCCTCATGCAGTCATTCCAACATTGTAAAGATTTTTTTTCTTATATTGAAATAAAAATTGCTTCCATAGTTTCTGTCCTTTGCTTCTCATTCTGCCCTCTTTTGCCAAGCAGAACCAAATCACTCTTTCTACTAGATAGCTCTTGAAATACTTGAATGCAATTAGCATACTTTCAATCTACATCTTTTCTCCATGCTAACCTACTACTTCTTTTAGTGGTTTCAATTCCCTCACTATCCTAGTCACACTCATATAGTCTTCTGCATCTCCTATAGACAGACTTCGGCTTCTTCTGCTGAATCCTGAGAGTGGCCAATAGAATACATGTGAGAGAGGTCAAACTGTATTTTATAAGGCTATTGACATAACTAAATTGGGTTTCATTTAGCAAAATGAGCAGTCTTATAAAAGGATTGCACTGTGGGTTCATTCTTCTCCTACAAGTTGATCTTTAGGGTAGACCATGTTGAATCCTTATAAAATGATGAATAACCTGACATTTCAAAATGTTAAGTGGATGATTTCAAATTAATATTTAGTTTGAAGAAAAAAGCAAAGACTAAGTCTATTTGTTAACACTTGAGCCTGAGGGCTAAGTTCCTGTCAGATTAATAAAGAAAGAACCTGTTGAGAAATATAAGCTAACTCAGCAAAAACCTCACAGCATAAATGTAAGCAAAAAGTTTAAAGCATGAACAGTGGCTTAGTGAAATCTCACATCACCAGTCTGGCCTACTTTACACATTTGGTTTTTAATTAACATTTTATTTTTCCCCAATTACTTGAAAAACAATTTTTAACATTAATTTTTAAAAAGTTTTGAATTCTAAATTCTCTTCTTTAATTTCTTCTCCCCTCCCATAGCAAGAAATTTGCTATATATTTTATACATATATAATCATGCAAAACCTATTTTTGTGTTAGTCATGCTGTGAAAGAAAATACATACCAAAAACAATCCAAGAAAAATAAAGTATGTTTTTATCTGCATTGAGACTTCATCAGTTTTTTTTCTATGAAGATGGTTAATCATTTTTCATCACAAATCCTTCAGAATTATCTTGGATCATTGTATTGTTGAGAATAGATGAATCATTCAAGGTTGTTCAGCATACAGTGTGGTTGTGGTTGTTACTATACACAATGTTCTTCACTCTGTAATGGTGTATATATATACCATATGTATATATATATGTTTTTCCAGGTTTTTCTGAGAACATGATGCTCATCATTTCTTATAGTAGTATTCCATCACTATCATATACAACTTTTCAGCCATTCCCTAGTTGATGAACATCCTTCCAATTTACAATTCTTTTCCACCACTTAAAGATCTATTATACATATTTTTATACTATAAATATATCTATATATACATCATTTTCTTTTTTGCTTCTTTATCTCTTTGTGATATACACTCAGTAGTAGTAGTGCTTGGTCAAAGGTTATGCATGGTTTGTCCTTTGGGCATTCATTATGCTTCACATAATGGTTCAATCAATATACCACTTCATCAATAATGTGTAAGTCTCCCAATTTTCCTACATCCCCTCCAATATTTGTCATTTTACTTATCTGTCATATTAACTATCTGATAGATATGGGACTGTAGCTCAGAATTGTATGAATTTGCATTTCTCTAATCATTAGTGATTTAGAGTATACTTTTCATGATTATAAATAACTTTGAATACTTCATCTGAAAACTGCCTACTTATATTCTTTGGCTATTTATCAATTGAGAAATGGCTCTTATTTGTTTATATATTTGAAAAATGAAATTTTTAGCAAACTTTCAATAAATTTTTTTCACTGTTATGATTATGTATTTCCTTCCATCCTATTTCAGTTTATTCTACTCTCTCCTTTCACGCTATCCTTTCTCAAAAGAGTTTTGTTTCTAACATTACATTTCACAATCTACCATCTTTTTTATCAGCTATCTCCCTATTATCATATTGCTCTCCTAATTTCTATACAGTAAGATAGATTTCTTTAACTGTGTGTTTGAGACAACTCTAATGAGAGCTTCTTACAAAAAAAAATGTCTTCTTACAAAACAACAAAAACAAAACAACCTCCTCCCCTCAAAAAGAGTAGCTTTTCTAAATATTTTTTCTATGTATGGACACTTTCCCACTTTCTTTGATCTCATTATCTTGTAGGCCAACTGTGGTATTACTGGGTCAAAGAGCATTCACAGTTTAGTAACTTTTGTCAAAATACTATTTTAAATAGATGAGGGAAGGATATATGATTGCTGAGGGCTACTGAGAGTCAGGACACTGTTTTAGGGCTAGAGGAAGCACTTCAGCATGACTTGATAATTTTAGACCAAAAAGAACCTGCCATTGTCTTTGACATGACTGCTATTTGAAAACAGATATTCCAGATATTCTGCTTTTAAATCAGCTAGAGCTGGTAAAATTGGAAAATATTAAACAGTATGCCAGCTTATAGCCCAAGAAGGTTATAAAAGGTATAGTTAAATGATAACTATGAGGGTTCTGAGAAGTTATGCTATCCAAGCATCCAGAGATATGGCAATCTCATCAGAAAATTGTGTTGTAGGGGTTCGTGAGGCACCCCAAAAATGTTAGAATTAAAGACCAGTGTCAAGAGGTATCTCAAAAGAATTTGTAGGCTCACACCTATCTTCAAGGCAAGGGACATAGTTTATTACAATTCTAATATTAATTAAAGTGTGCTAAATTCCAAAAGAAGTTAACAAAGAACCAGCAGCAGGAAGGTAAATTTATAGAAAAAAAATTGGAGAACAGATTTTTCAAGTCATTGATATGCTAATTTTATGGTTTAAAGGTGGAATTGAATAGTCTGGTTCTGGCTGTGCACAGATGTGGTTTCCATAGTTCTGTGAGCAGAACTCACAGGTGTGTGTTCCAGAGGTGTTTTTAGGCCTGAAACAACACTAAGTCAAGTGGTGGGCATCCAATTTTGTCCTGCCCCTGTGTTAACTTTAAGCATCTCTTTATTGTTTCTCATTAATCTCAGAAACCTCCTTATCACAGACCAAGAGGCTGTTTATCTGACATCCAACAATATTTATGGTCTCAATCTCCGGATCATATAAACTGGGGCAGGATAGCTTAATAACAACAATAACAACAACAACAACAACAACAACAATATATATATATATGTATATATATATATAATTTTTAATCAAGACCAGGTAGTTTTAGGGTTATTGCTATATTCTTCTTAAGGTTTGCACCATATCAGTGTGAGATACATTTGGTGTAATGAAGATACATCAAACATATGAGATAGTACATGGTATTTATAAGTGAAGGATGGTGAAATTTATTTTTAGTTTTAGCAAAGATCATTGGTTTTGCTGTTTTTAAACCATACTAACATTCTTTTATTCCCCATTTATAAGTACCTGTGATATTGTTTTTCACCTAATTTTTAAGAAAATGATTATGTTTGAATATGTTATTCCTAAATCTGGATTTGCCCATGTAGACTAAAGATGATTAAGACATTACTTTGGGGTATGAGTACAAAAGAAAGACAAAACTCACTCCTGTTTTCAAGGAGCTAACAATTCAATTCCAGAGTCAATATGCATGCAAAGATCTAAGTATAAATAAGCTATTAAAAATTTAAATTGCTTGAAGTCTTTTGGGACAAGCTTTATACAGGATAGTTTGGAGGTAATTTCAGAGAGAATTAAGGTGATTTATGAAAGGTTTTAGGCAGTAAACAGTATATTTATTTCATTTATAAAGGAGCTTTGAGTGTAACTAAGCTACAAGGTATTGGTTCTTCCCTGGCAACTTAGATCCATTAGGGTGAGAGAGAGTAAGGTGTAAGAGATGGCTAGATCAGTATGTGTGTGGTGTGTATGTGTGTGCATATATGCATACACACACATATATATATATCTCATAATTTGAGGCAAGATTTAAAAAATAACTATTTTGAAAGATGTATAAAGGTTACACCATAGGAAGTTAATAGTATTGTATAACATTGATTAGATTTTGCTACAGGGATTGTTTTGCTTTCATCTATTTGTATTCCCAACGCTTAGCACAGTGCCTGACACACATCAAACACTTAATAACTGTGGATTTACACTAACCTAACACATTGCACAAGATAATTTTAAAAAGTTTATACAATTAAATTTAAAACCATAGCTTTTCTTTCCTCCTTTCACTTCTTTCTCAGCAGAAAAGTCACAATACACAGAAAAATATTCTCTTAGTCTGTTGTTTTATCAGCATCATGTCCCTATTTCTTCACAGAAGCAGATTATAAAGTTTAAACTGCAATCATTTTTCCCCCAGTGGATGTGGAAAAAGGTTTTCAAATCCAATCTACATAAGAACTGTTTCTACATATTATCAACGTCAGCTCTTCTGCTAAATGGACACTATGGAAATAGGCTTTAATATGTTTTTTTTTTCCCCCACCCCAGCTGGAGATGGAAGCATTGATTTTTTTCTAGTTGTTTCTAATAGGAGATGGGGCTGTCTTGCTCACGGTTTGACGTGATTCTTATCTTAGATTTCTTAGAATCTTAGATTCTTAAATCTTAAAAGAAGTTAGAATCTTAGATTCCCAGTTTCAAGCTCGCCTAAAATCCTTCATATTCAGGAACAGGAGCCAAGCCCAGGAGCGGGAGTTAGGGAAGAGATGACGCTGGCCCAGACCTCTAAATCCACATTCATTATGCAATTCCTTTAGACCAAAGTATTAGGCGCGGAGTAAAAAGGCCCTGCCCTCAGGGAGCTTACAATCTAACCATAGAGTCAACAATTAACTACGGACAGACAAAATGTAGATTCCGAATAGTCACGGAATTCTTAAGAGAAACTGCAGCCATTTGCTCCCAGCTTGGAGGGTTCCTCAAGATACTCATAAGAGACAGACAGAAAAATTGACATACTTGGAATCTCGGCGCTCACTCCCTTACGGAAGAAGGCGGGATCCGCCTCCACGGTTTCTGCACCAATCACAACACCCCAAGCACCATGACGCTCCATCTTTTTCGGCTTCCTGTTTCTTCTCCCTATAGGACGCCGTCGCAACTGAGTGACGTAATAGCGTCCTGGCGTGAGTGAGGACCCTACGCACTTCCGTGCGCGACTCGCAGTTTTCGGTTCCAACAATTACCTTCTGTTTTTCCCTCCGTCCAAATCGTTCGCCAGGAGCTTTTGTGTCTGGATTTGGGGCACTTCTTACAGGCCTTCTCCCCTTCCCTCCTCCCCGTGGTCCGCGATGGGACGCACGTCTAAGGACAAGCGCGATGTCTATTACCGCCTGGCCAAGGAGGAAGGCTGGCGGGCTCGCAGCGCCTTCAAGCTGCTTCAGCTGGACGAGGAATTCCAGCTCTTCAGCGGCGTGAGGCGGGCAGTGGATCTCTGTGCCGCCCCCGGGAGCTGGAGCCAGGTGCTAAGTCGCAAGCTCGGGGAGTCCGGCCAGCCGGCCTGCATCGTGGCCGTGGACCTGCAAGCCATGGCGCCCCTGCCAGGTGTGGTGCAAATCCAGGGGGACATCACCAAGGCATCCACGGCGCAGGAGATCATCGGGCACTTCGAGGGGCAGCCGGCAGACCTGGTAGTATGTGACGGCGCCCCTGACGTCACGGGCCTGCACGACATTGACGAGTACATCCAAGCGCAGCTCCTTCTGGCCGCCCTCAACATTGCCATCCACGTCCTGAAGCCGGGAGGCAACTTCGTGGCCAAGATCTTCCGCGGCCGGGACGTCACCCTGCTCTACTCGCAGCTGCGTCTCTTCTTCCCCGACGTAGTGTGTGCCAAGCCTAGGAGCAGCCGCAACTCAAGCATTGAGGCCTTCGCTGTGTGCCGGGGCTTCACGCTCCCAGAGGGCTATGTGCCCAGCATGCTGAACCCTCTGCTGGACCACAGCTATCACGGTGACTTCAATCAACTCGAGGGCCCCACGCGGCTCATCGTGCCCTTTCTGGCCTGTGGGGACCTCAGTGCCTACGACGCCGACCGCACCTACCCCCTGCAGCTCGAAGGAAGCCCTGAGTACCGGTACACACCGCCCACACAGCCACCCATCCGGCCGCCTTACCAAGAGGCATGCAGACTCAAAAAGTCTGGGGGTCTGGGCCGGGGCTCACTGCAGCCGGGGGCCCTGCCCGATGCCCAGGAACAGGCAGCTTCCCAGCCCGAGAACAAGGGAGAGCAGGCTGTGACCCAAACCCTGGGCTCCCTGTCCCTGGACTCCTAGGAAGGAGTTCCTCTCCCCCAAAAGGGCCTCTGGAAACATCCCTACAACCTCAGGGGATGTAATTCTCCAGGTGCAAGGTCTTCCTTTCCTAATTCCTCCTTAGCATTCCCTAGGCTGAATATAACAGTTTAAATTGGTATCTGTAGAGGTGGGATGGGATAAGGGAAAATATATGTGTATATGTATGTATGCATGCATACCTATACACATATATACATGCACATGCATATTTGAAATACCTTTTGATTTACATATATAAAATAAAATTTATTTTTGTCAATTTTTTAAAAATTAATTTAATTGATGCCTTTTTTTCCTGTATACCCCAAATTCCTCCCAATATCCATCTTTCTCGTGAGCCATTCCATGTTATAGAATTTTTATTTTAACAAAAAGGAGGAGGTGGTAAGAATCAGCAAGACTCATCAGTATTTTGCAAAAATCTGAAAATGTGTGCAAGGCTATATACCTGGGGGAAAGTTCCACTTCTGCAAAGTATCTTCTAATATCTTTTGAGGCTGTGTTTGTAATTTGTAATTCTACAGCAGAATCCTTTTTGTAACTTGTAATTCTGCAGCATTTACTTTCAGTTATTTTGTGGTTGTAGATTCTTATTTATAGTTGAAGGGATTGTTTAGATTTTTTGCAAACTGGGATAGGAACTAACCAAACAAGTGTTTATTAATTAATTGTTGATTAACTTATCCCAGTTTAGTTCCCTTTTTTATTATTTGTTTATTTATTTTAACATATATTACTTTATGAATCATATTGGGAGAGAAAAATCAGCTAAAGGGAAAAACCATGGGAAAGAAAAAACAACAGAAATAAGTGAACGTAGCATGTGTTGATTTATATTCAGTCTCTTTAGTTCTTTTTCTGGATGCAGATGGCATTTTGTTTTGAAAATCCATTTGTGATTTGAATCACTGAACCACTGAGAAGAATCAAATCTTTCATAGTTCATCATCATCACACATTCTTGCTGTTAGTGTATTACAATGTAATCCTGGTTCTGCTTGTTTCACTAAGTATCAGTTCATGTATGTCTTTCCAGGTCTTCCTGGTTCATCATTTTTTGTAGAACAATAATATTCCATTACCTTCATATACTATAACTTATTCAGCCATTCTCCAATTGATGGACGTCTATTCATTTTCCAGGTCTTTACTACCACACAAAGAACTGCTACAAACATTTTTGGTACATTTGGGTCTTTTTCTCTCCTTGTGACCCAATAATTGCATTGCTGGGTCAAAGGGTATGCACAGTTTTGTAGTCCTTTAGGCATAGTTCTAGATTGTTCTCTAGAATGGTTGGACTAACTTACTTTTTAAATTTTTATATTTTAACTTGATCCATGCTTTTAAAAAAAAAATTAAACAGAATGGAGTACAGATAATTAGATATATAAACTCAGATCTCAGAAGTTATTTATTCTGAGTGATTATTTTTGTCAGAAACAGAATGTGAGAAGCATGGTATTAATGACCTTTTGCTTTGTAATTAACTATAAATTAGATGTTTATTTCAAGCTTACAAAATTTTGAAACTAGCCAATTTGCCTTACAAAGAAAAAAAATTTTTATTAAAGTGAATGTCTACAAAGCTTAGAAATTATATCAAGGAGAAAAATGATTTATTTTTTAAAAGGGAAAAATCACCAGATATGTGGATGAAGGACAGTATACAGAGAGAGAAAAAGGAAGAGATTTTTGCAGGCTAGAGAAAGGAAAGTTCTTCACCTTTCACATGGGAATAGCATCATAGATCACAGGAATTTTGCATAGTATTGTAACTCCTTGTATAGTTGCTTTGTAATGTTTCATGGGGAGAGTGATAAGAGTAGCTCATACTTCTCAAAACTGTTACAGGAGGCATGGTTCAAGAATTGGGGATGTTTATCTCAGAAAATAGATCAAAGTAGGAAAAGATAAGAGTTTTGTTTTATTTTTTTCATAATTTAAAAGACTCTTCAATAGAATTGGTAGTAAAGGAAGGAAATTTGTTCCATTTATCAGACTATCAGAAGGAGGCCAATTTTGGTTTAGCATAATAACTTGGAATTGTGTGTGGAAAGACAGCATTGAAAAAGTAGTCCTGCTTAAATCAGAAGTCCTAGGTTTAAGTCCCTATTTCCATTGTGTGACTTGACTTTGGCCAAATTGCTTAACTTTTTTGGAGCTATTGTAAAGTGGGGCAAATACTTACAATGTAATAGAGTAGAAAAAATGTGGGACTTGGAGTCAGGAAAAGCCTCAATTACTTCAACTTAAAAGAAGCTTTTTAAAATTAGGCTTTGATGTTCTTTTGATCTAATATCAATATTGAAATATTACAGCAAGTAGTATGTAGTCTCTGACTTAACTTTCAGGTCTTATGTGAAATTCTTCACATATCCTGTGGCCTAGTCAAATTCTCCTTCCTGTTCTTCATATATGACTTTCCACTTTCTAGTTCTGGATCTTTTCAGAAGCTGTCCTCTGATTATTCCTAGTGAAGTATTCCAAGTATTCCTTAGATGAAGCCTTTTTTCAATCCTTGTAGTTTTCTTTAGCCCTTATCCCATATCTTAATTTTATTCATTCATTATTATAAATACTAGTCAATTGATTAATACATCCTGTGATGTTATGCCTGTGCAGTTTGGTAAATTCCTATCTACATAACATGTACTTTAAAATTTTTATTTCATTGATTCACTAATTATATCAGCAGAAGAGCTCCCTCCTTTGCTTTTTCATTTGGTAAAATTTTTGTATTTCTAGAAATCACCCAGAGTTATTTTCCTTCTTTGGTGAGGAACAGAATGGGACAATGAGAAGGCTGGATTTAAATTCAGATGATCTGAATTTTAACTCTTATCTCTAAGTACCCAATAATTTGGGCAAATCGTTTTACCTTCCTGGATCTCTTCATTTTACAGATCAAGAGGAGGGGAGAAAGGTCTTTGGGAATTCTATAAATACTTCCTCAAGCCTTGATGTTTACCTTTAATCTTTCAGCATCATCTGTCCTGGGGAGAGGGAAAAGTGGGGATAATTTGGATGGGGCAAAACAGGGAAGGAAGCCTTTGGCTTCTTAAGATTGCCTCTGCCTACTCCTAATAGCTAGCATTTATACAGAACTTTGCCAGTATTATTTTATTTTTACAATTACTATGAAAAATATCTCCATTTTACAGTTAAGGAAACTGAAGCAGACAAATGATTTGCCCAAGATGTCTGAGATAGATTTGAATTCAGGTCTTGACATATCCAACACCTTATCCACAGAACCCCTTAGGTGCCTTGTAATTGTATAGTTTTCCATTTCTTGAAAGTTGAATTTATTCCCCAGTTTTGACTTATAAAGCTGAGAAAGTCTTGTATATTCATATGTTGGAGATGGGAGAAATGATGCTGTTGATGGATGAAGGGATGTCAAATATGTAGAAATGATTAATTATTCTACATACTAAGGTCAGTTAGTCTTCCTCTTGCTGGAGAAGGGAGTGGGTGGTCATCAGCAGTGGCCTTATGATTTTCTAGGGTCTTGGTCTCCCTCCACAGGGTAATATCTCTGACTCTGTTCTGCTATTCCTTCAGGTGATGATATTCTTCATACCATTTTGTCCCTGGCAGGGTTTGTGGTATTTGCCCCAAGTACAAAAGCTTAGTATTTTGTCCTGTTAAATCCTTACTTAGCTTTTTAATCACGTGGTCAGTGCCTTAAATACAATTTAGATGTACAACAAATAAATTGTGGCACTTGGGTTATTTCCATCGTGCACATGGGTGCCACCCACTTAGATAAGTTCTCCCAGCTTCCTGGTACTCTTTGGATCCACTCAAAAACTAGTTCATGAATCCACATGGATACTTTGCTTTTATTAGTCAGAGGGCACAATTAGTTCAATACAAAGGCATTTAATGAAAAGTATATAATGTAATGATTATATATGTATATATTTTAAAAGAAATAGCATAGCATCACTGTGGAATGGCTTGTACTTGATTTTTTTGTGATAGTTAGAAGCCAAATCCTTCTCCCACCTTGCTTTTCTACTCTGGGAGGCATTTTAGAATGTAATCATTTCTTTGATCACCAGTCTTTTCTCACTTCTCCATTTCTCTCTTTGCAGCTACACTCTTATTAGCTCACTTTTTTTTTTTTTTAAACCCACCAGTAATATCATGGGCTTTATCCATATACTACATTTGCTGTTTATGGAGTTCATATTAAACAAAATGTTAGTGGCTTATTCACAATAGTTCAAAAATACCAGTTAGACAAACTCCTAATATTAATTTACCATTTTGCTTTTCCCCAAATATATGTAAAAACAAATTTTAATATTTGTTTTTAAGACTTTGAGTCCCAAATTATGTTTTTTCCTCCTTCCCTTCCCTCCATTGAGAAGGCAAGCAGTTCAATATAGTTTATATGTGGACAGTCATGCAAAACATATTTCCATATTAGTCATGTTGTGAAAGAAAATACAAAAAACAAAAAATTTTAAAAATATGTTTCAAACTATATTCAAATAACAGTTTTTTGAAGATGGTTAACATTGTTTATCATAGGTCCTTTAGAGTTGTCTGATCAAAATTGGTTGAGAATAGCTAAATCATTTACAACTGATCATCTTACATTGCTGTTACTTTATATATAGAACAGTTCACTGTGTGTTTTCTGAGCATATCCTGTTCATCATTAATCATATACCACAATTTATTTAGCTATTTCCCAGTTGATGGGTATCCCTTCAATTTCCAGTTCTTTGCCTTGAGAAAAAGCTGCTATAAAAATTTTTAATAAGGTTCTTTTCGTTTTTTTTTTTTTTTTTAAATCTCTTTTGGAATGTATGCCTACTAGTGGTATTGCAAGATAATGGATTTGCATGGTTTATATCCTTTGGGCATAGTTCCAAATTGCCCTACAGAGTTGAATCAGTTCAACACCAACAATAAATACACCAATATCTCATTTTTCTCACATCCTCTCCACCATTTGTCATTTTCTTTTTCTGTTCTATGAGCCAATTTAATAGGTATTAGGTAGTATCTCAGAATTATTTCAATATGTATTCCTCCAAGAAATAGTGATTTACAGTACTTTCTCATATAACTATAAATAGCTTTGGCTACATCTGAAAAGTCTTTATATCTCTTAATCATTTGTCAATTTGAGAGTGGCTCCTATTTTTATAAATTTGACTAAGTCCTTTAATAATTTGAGAAATGAGACCTTTACCAAAGAAACTTTTTTTTAGTAGTAATTGCTTATTATCTCCTTCCATCCTCTTCCCCTTTTTATTCTCTCTCTTTTCTCCCTGTCCCTCCTTAAAAGTGTCTTGCTTCCGACTACTGCATCTCCCATATCTTTCTTCAATCTTCCTTTTTATCAATCTTTCCTCCCCACCTCTACCCGCCCCCCCATTCCTTTCCCTTACTACTTTCTTGTAGGATAAGATGGATTTCTCTATTCAATTGAGTGTGTATGTTATTCCCTCTTTGAGCCAATTCTGATGAGTAAGGTGCGTTCACTCCTTCCATATCCCTTGTCTTCCCCTCCACTCAAGAAATTTTTTGGGGGGTTGGGGGCCTCTTTTATATGAGATAATTTATCCTATCCCTCCCTTTTTCTTTCTCCTAGTGCATTCCTGTTTCTTATCACATAATTTTATTTTTTTAGATATCTTCCCTTTATATTTAACTCATTTATATTTTCTGTAACTCCTAATTGTCCTAATAATAAGTTTTTATGAATTATAAGTATCATCTTCTCATCTAGGAATATAAACAGTTTAACCTTAAACATAAGTCCCTTATGATTTTTCTTTTCTATTTATATTTTTTATACTTCTCTTGAATCTTATACTTTAAAGTCAAGTTTTCTATTCAGCTTTTGTAAAAGGCTGAAACTCTTGAGTAGGTGCACTGGAATCAGACAATCAAGCACTTAAGGCTAATTACATATTGGACAATATTCTATTGGCATATGCTTAGAAAATGGCCCTTCCTACTATTCTGTGCTGGCTGGATCTTTTGGTGTATATAGAGAATTGTAGGAGGGATTAAGGGATAGAGTAAGACAAGCCAGAGTCACTCTTCTGGTGGATAAGGAGAGGGGAGGTAGTGGAGACCTTGTGTCCATTCCCTTCACTTCTCATAAAGACCAAGGACTTTTGTTTATCCTGACTCCGGCTGATTCTAAGGCATCCAGGGTGCTAACTCGGTCTTCACAAGCTCTGGTCTTTTCATCAAGAATACTTGAAAGATCTCTATATCATTGAATGCCCTGAAAGGTTTTATTCAGTTTTGCTGGGTAGGTCATTATTGGTTGTAATTCTAGTTCCTTTGCACTCCAGAATATCATATTTTAAGCTCTCTAATCCTTTAATGTAGAAGCTGCTAAATCTTAATGTCATTCTTACTGTGACAGTACAATATTTAAATTATTTCTTTCTGGCTGCTTGGAGTATTTTCTCGTTCACCTGAGAAATCTGGAATTTGGCTAAAATATTCCTGAGAGTTCATTTTGGAATCTCTTTGAAGAGGTGATTGGTCGATTTTTTCATTTCTGTTTTAGCCTCTGGCTCTAGAATATTAGTATAGTTTCCTTCATAATTTCTTGAAAGGTGATGTCTGAAATCTTTTAAATTGTCTCTCATGGATTTATTTTCCAGGTTAGTTGTTTTCCTAATGAGATATTTCATGTTATCTTCTATTTTGTCATTCTTTTGTTTTGTTGTTGTTATTCATAATTTGGCATTAGCTTTCATTTGTCAATTCTAATTTTTTTATTATAGCTTTTTTTATTTACAAAACATATGCATGGGTAATTTTTCAGCATTGACCCTTGCAAAACCTTCTGTTCCAAATTTCCCCCTCCTTCCTCCCAGTCCCTTCCCTAGATGGCAAGTATTCCAATACATGTTAAAATATAAGTTAAATCCAATATATGTATACATATCCATACAGTTATCTTGCCGCACAAGAAAAATCGGATTTAGAAAGAAAAAAAGAAAACCTGAGAAGGAAAACAAAAATGCAAGCAAATAACAGAAGGAGTGAAAATGCTATGTTTTGGTTTACACTCAGTTCCCACAGTTCTCTCCCTGGGTATAGATGGCTGTCTTCATTACTGAACAATTGGAACTGGTCTGAATCAATTCATTGTTTGAAGAGAGCCACATCCATCAGTCAGTTCTAATTTTTAAGGAATTATTTTCTTTACTGAATTTTTATATCTCCTTTTTCATTAGACCAGTTGTACTTTTAAAGGAGTTTTTTCTTCTGTGAATCTTTGTGCTCCTTTTTTGTTTGACCAATTTTATTTTTCAGGGCATTCTCCTCATTGGCTTTTTGTGCCTCTTTTTTTTTTTTTTTTTTTTTTTTTTGGCTGAGGCAATTGGGGTTAAGTGACTTGCCCAAGATCACACAGCTAGGAAATATTAAATGTTTGAGGCCAGATTTGAACTCAGGTCCTCCTTACTTAAGGGCTGGTGCTCTATCCACTGTGCTACCCAACTGCTCCTTTTGTGCTTTTTTTTTTTTTTTTTTTTTACCATTTGCCTTAGATCTGTTTTTTAAGATATTATTTTCTTCAGTATTGTTTGTTTCTCCTTTACCAAGCTGTTGACTCTTTTTTTCATTTTTTTCTTCCATTACTTATTTCCTTATCAATTTTTCTTCTACCACTCCTACTTGATTTTCAGAATCCTTTTTGAGCTCTTCCGTTCCCTGAGATCAATTCATATTTTTCTTGGAGACTTTGGACTTTGCTATTTTCTTCTGAGTGTGTTGATTATCCTTATCACCATGGTAACTTTTTATGGTCAGAATTTTTTCTATTGTCTGCTCATATTTCCAATCTATTTCTTGATTTTTAACTCATTGTTATAAAGTGGAGCTCTGCTTCCAGGTTGGAGGGTGCACTGTTTTTTATTGTTTATTTCCCATTTATATTTTAACCTGATTCTTCCTTGCACTCTTATTGCTGAGATTGACACTGGTGGTCTAGGCAATCACATTTTCTGATTTCCAAAGTATGAGTGCTCACCCTGTAAATTTAACTCATTAGTTGAGTTGATTCCAGCATCTCTTGGATGTCAATACTCCAGAATCTTTGGGAATAGCGAATAGCTGAAACTTCTGCCATCCTAAGTTCATTCAAAATAATTGGACTGGGAGTCCAGCAAAGTCTGAATTCACATTTCAATTCTGAACCTTAAAAACTTTGGACAAGTCAGTTACTATTATTCAGCTTCAATTCTCTCCTTTGTAGGACAGGAATAGTAAGAATGTTTGCCTCACAGGTTTATCAGGATCAAATGAGATGATATATCTATGACACTTAGCTATAATTAAAGCAGTATATAAATAAGAACAATTATCAACAGAAAGGCAACAAGCATTTATGTGCTTATATGCTAAACTTTAGAATACAAATATAAAAAAGAAAAAGCAGTCTCTGCTCTCAAATTTATATATACATATATATATATATACACACACACACACACACACACACACACACACACACACACACATATATATATTCATATAACATGGTGGAAAAGGAATTGATGGATTGCTGACCTGTGATTATACCCAAAATAGACCCAAGAAACTCGATGAGAGAAGGGGGCTGTCATGTTGGAGAGAGTCCCAAGCTCTGAGGGACATTGCAGAGTGAGAAGGAGCTAAGTAATGGTGGTGAAACCCTAAGAATTATTATTATAGCTTTCACTTATATAAACCATTTCAAAAGACTTAGTAACTACGTTTTAAGTTTAAATTGCTTTGAATAGCACTAAGACTTTTGGGATACTTTGTGTAGTACTTTAAAGTTGTTAAGATACTTAAATATATTTTATCTATTTTCTTAGTTTTTTGTTTTCCAATTCTACGTAAAGACAATTCTTAGCATTCATTTTTATGAAAATTTCAACTGCAAATTTATCTTTCCTTCCCTCCCTTCTCCCTAGAATAATAAGCAGTTTGATAAAGATTATATTAGATGTGCAATCTTGTAAAACATTTTCATATTAGTCATTGTTACATTAGTCAAGAAACAGACCAAAAGGAAAACACACACCCCACACATTTTTTCATTAATTTCTTTGATATTCTTAATCTTTTGTTATTATATCCAAATGAATTTATCCAATTCTATAATATCATATTTTGTCCTCCAATTTCATTATAACTTTGTGCCATTATAACTGGTAGCAAAATTTGTCTTGATTTTTATATGGCATTCTGGCTATTCTCAAGATCATATGTTGGGTGACTAGTACTAAGGGAATATAAGGATTGGCCAGATACATCAAGTATGTTACATTTTTCAGAAGTTAGGAGAAAGTAATTAGTGAGGAAAAGTGGTCTAGGAAGAGGAAGGAAATTATTCCCTATAATGAGTCAGGCACCAAATATCTCATTTGAGACTCATAACAATCCTATGAGTCAAGTTTTATTATCATCTTCATTTTACAGCATAGGAAATTGAAGCAAACAGTCAAATGACTTCCCAGGATCATACAAATAATAAATATCTGAAGCTGTATTTTAATTCAGATCTTCTTGACTCCAGCCCCAGTCTTCCTTGCCACCGGTTTTGTTTCTGCTCCTCTAGGAGGAGGGAGGGCAAATGAGCAGAGTAGAAAATGATGAGTGAAAGTTATGAAAATGAACATTAAAGAAAAAATAGCAAACAATAGGAATAGCATAGTCATGAAAAAGAGAAACTAAGAACTTCTGATAGGACTGGATCCAAAGTTATTCTTGCTCTCTTCCTCCACCACCACTACCATCATCATAAAATTATCAGGAGAAGAGAGAAGAGGAGGGCATGAATGAGATAAGAAAGCAATTGAAGAATCATAGGTTTTGAATCTGATTGAGATTTTGGATCATAATAACTACTCTCTGAAGGTGAATTTTGAGCCACTTGTCCCAAGTGTTATATACAGCTTTTGTTTCAGGTGTATGAGAATCCTTATGAGAGGGACTAATAACAAGAAAGAATTCATGAAATGTCTTTATGAGAAGCACTAGTGGCAAGGCAGAACTCATGAAATTTATCAAGTGTGGAAAAGCAAGGCATATCTGGGCTGAAAATCTGGCCTCCGCTGGGTGCTCTTGAACTCATCAGAGTTCCTTTTAGAATGTGGCACCGAGTATGCAGTGGTACACAGAAGCAGTCCTCCCATGGCAGTGGACTTCTTCCTTATTGTGGGCACTCCGATCTTATGAATGTAATCTAAGATTTAATAAATTATTTCAGCTTCTAATGGCTGTGATCTCATATTTTTTGCCTTGTGGGATTAAGTTGGGTCCAAGAGATTCATTCATTGTACTTGGAAGCAACTAGATGGGCATGATGTATTGAATACTGGACCTGAAATAATGAAGCCTAGAGTTCAAATCCAGCCTTAGATACTTAGTAGGTATGTTAGCCTGGATACATTACTTCACCTGTTTTCTTGATTCCCTTAATTGTAAAAAGAGGATAATGGCACCTACATCACAGGCTTGTTATAAGGGTCAAATGAGATAATACTTGTTATTTAGCACAGCACCTGACATAATAGGCATTCAATGCTTCCTTCCTCAAGAGTTCAATTCAAAGCTTGGATGGACTAACTTATTAAGGTACTAATGTAATAGGTAGATGTTTTTGTAGGACTGGTGATTTTTGAAAATAAAGAGAAGGAGAAATGTTACTACTCTGAGAAGAGTAGAAGTTAAGCTTTAAAAAAAAATAGGGTAAGATATTTCATTCTTCAGTCTATAAGCTAGTGAGTTTCATTTCAGTTCTTGGCAAAATACTAGTATGTGCTTTGAAAGATTGCTTTTTTAAAATGAAGAACCGAAGCTATGACTAACACCCAGAATGAGTCCATCAGAAGTAGATTATTCCAGATAAAACATATCTCTATTTTTGGTAAGTTTATTTGAAATGCTATTGGCAGTCAGTAAACATTGATCAAGCACTGACCCTGTGTCACACATATAGCACCTGTGTTTGGCACAACACTAAATTTGAAAAAGAAAAGTAGTTCCTACCTCAAGTAATATTCTAATGGGCGGAAAAACACATAAAAGGAAGTCAAAAAGTAGAGATGGGGGATATAACTGGCATATTATATACTTAGAATTTAGAAAGGAATTTGTCAACATCTTGCATGATAGCATGATAAGTGGGAAAATACATTTTAAATAAAGGCTTCTTAAATTTTTTCCAGTTTCAAATCCTTTTTTACCCAAATAATTTTTACATGGCCCTGGGTGTATAAATATATGAAATAGACATACAAATCAAATATTTGCTGATAATAAGTTATAATTTTGTGATGCTCAAATTCAGTTATGCAACCCCATATAGAGCTGCAAAACACAGTTTAAAAAGCTTTGGTCTAGATGATAGTAATTTAGCTTTGGAGCAAGTTTAATAACCAGATCCAGGGCAGTGATTAATGGATTAATATCAGCTTGGAATGATAGAATGCTAGGGATGACAGAAAGCTCGGTTAAATAGCCAAGAGTCAGTTCAGTATCCATTAAGATCAATAAAAACTGAAATGAAACATACAAAAAAGTAAAATACAATAGAAATAAATGTAAATAGCTATAATAAGTAAATTACTATGAAAATTCAGGATGGAATGGTGTGAGACAGTTCATCTGGGTATTTTAATGAATTAACAACGCTGAGGATGAGTTACCAATGTTACATTTCAGATAGAAAAGTTAAAGTGAACTTGGGTTTCATTAATAGAAGTATATGAAGAAGGAGGGGAATTATAGTCCTTTTCTCTATCTTGGTCAGGCCACATTTGAATTGTTATGTTAAGACCTAGACAGAAGGACTGATAAGCTAGTTTATCTAAAGGAAGGGGAACAAGAAGCTGAACAGATTAGAAACCATGTGCATAAGAGTTGGTTGATTGTAGGAATTAAAAATATAAGAAAAAGAGGCCTTAATAGATACCTGGTAGCTATTTTTGATGATGCTGCTGCTGCTGCTGCTGGTATTTGTAATGGTAATGGTGACATTTCAATTCAGGAATCATTTATAAAGTGTCTCTCATGTGCCAAGCACTGTTCTAGACATTGGTGATTCAGAGACAAAAATGAAGCATTCACTTATAGGAGGGAGGGAATGAAGCTTGTGTGCTTTTGGTTCAATTATGGAACATTTTGCTCTCCACAGCATTGAGTTAGCTGTTGCAAGTATTTTTATCTGAGCTTTATAGGTGAAGAAGCTGTGATTCAGAGAGACCTTGCTTTAAAATCATACAAATAATAATAAGAACCTAGATTCTACTACTGGAAAAGTTGTGTTGTGAAGGCACATATCACATTTTACCATGATACTGAAGTCCAAACTCAGGCCTTGCTCTGGAAAGCACCAAATTGTCACCCCATACATTTTATCTATCTATCTATCTATCTATTTATTTATTTATAGTTCAACTTTTAAAATCAGGATTTACACTTTCTTCTTTATCCTTTTTATCTCTGGGCGTGAGGTGTCAAAATGGACAGAGCTTGGGCCATGGAGTCAAGAAGACCTGAATTCAAATCTAGACTCAGATATTTGCTAAGTGTGTGATTTTGGAAAAATGACAACTTTTGTTTGCCTCAGTATATTTCTTTGTAAAATGGGAATAATAATAGCACCTACCTTCCTAATTTGTTGGGAGGATCAAATGAGATAATATTTATATAGTACTTGACACAGTGCTTGGCACATATTATATAATGTTAGGGATCATCATCATCATCATCAATAAAGGATTAAAAACTCTATTAAACTCCATTTTTCCAATAATTTGTGTGTCCTTGGCAAAGTCACTTTGGTCTCCAGATCTCAGTTTCCTTAATTGTAAAATAAATGAGTTCTATGAGATTATCTTTATTATTCTGCCACATTTACATTTAAGAATTCTTTGACTTCAGACAAATACAATTACAACTTTAGGGTTATCATTTGGTCTGTTCAATTAAGATAAAAAACAAACCTAGCAACCAAAAGCCCTAATTTTAGATTAGGTTTACTTTATCTTAAAATATAAACTTTCAAACTGATATGTCACAAAAGCAATGTCCAAGCAGGTTTCTTCAATGATATACAAATTCCAAACAATACTACTAGAAGAAGGCATATTACACAGTGCTCAAACTTGCATGCTTTTATAAAGTCCATAAAACACTTTAGAATTATGAGTCAAATGGGAAAACTTAAAATCCAAATGCTGGGCTGCCTCACTGATAGTCTATGTTGGACATCCTCTGCTGAGCCAGTGGGGCCCATCCTCATAATGCCAGATCATGAAACTAAAAATATAGCAACCTTGGCTATAACTGGTCCTTCTCTTAAAGAAATGAGCCAAATTTGTAGGTTATTCCTCCTCCACCGAAATCAAAATATTTTATTGCTCTCAGGGATGACTAGTTCTTCCAATTTCTTAGTTTCCATGGCTTCTTAGATTTTTCCTTCAAGTGGTAGTAGGCTAGCCCTCATTTAGTGCTGCTCCACTCAAGTTTATTTATTCCCCATTCTGGGATACATCTCCTCTTACCCATGCTAACCCCTGACCCTCTTTTTAGTGAATACACGAACAATACCTCGACGGATTTCCTTGGTCTTGATGCTGTAAACAATTGGATTTACCACAGGTGGGAAGAAGAGGTAAATATTGGCCATGGTAGGTTGTACCAAAGTGGGGAGATGTCGCCCAAAGCGATGCACCATGGATAGACCAATCATGGGTACATAGTACACAAGTACAGCACAGACATGTGAACCACACGTATTGAGGGCTTTCCACCGACCCTCTCTAGAGGCAATACTCAATACTGTGTAAAGGATGAGCATGTATGAGACCACAATAAGTAGGAAGTCCAGCCCAAATGTGGAAATTACAATGAAAAGTCCATAGATGTTGTTGATGGAGGTATCAGCACATGGGAGGTGGACGAGGTTGGGGTGCAGGCAGTAAGAATGGGAGAGAACATTGTGTCCACAGAAAGGTAGGCGTTGGAGTAGGACAGTCAGTGGGGCCATGAGTACCACACTCTTGAGTCCAACTGTAGCACCCATTGAAAAGATTCGAGGCAAAGTCAATATAACTGTATAGCGCAGTGGGCTATAGATGGCCACAAAGCAGTCCATGGACATGGCCAATAGGATACCCGACTCCATGATGGAGAAGGAATGTATAGAGAACATCTGGAGAAGGCAGACATTGAAGTCGATCTCAGTTGCATCAAAAAGGAAAATTCCCAATACAGTGGGAAGTGTAGAAGCAGATATACCAAGCTCAGCAAGAGCCAGCATGGCTAGGAACAAGTACATGGGCTGGTGCAAGGTGGGATTCATATGGATGACATGGAGGATGGTTCCATTTCCAAGAAATATGATGACATACATCAGGCAAAAAGGGATGGAGATCCAGATGTGTTCAGCCTCCATCCCAGGGATGCCAGCCAAAATAAATGTTTTAGGTGTGAACCCCATTATTAGACCAGAACTATTACTAGTCTGCATGATGGAACCTTGCATTACAGAAATAATTTTGCCTAATGAATAAGAAACAAAGTGCCAGTCAGTTTAGAACAATGGAGAGAACTGCCTAGGGACAAAACCCAGGACTGGGCATTGGAAAAATTACTGGAAAAGAGAATTCATACTTCTCATCCTTTGAAAACTTTAAATCTGATTAGAGAGATGATATACTTACTTTTGCAAAGACTTTTGGTCCAATGGGGAAGATGTGGTCTTTCTATCTAGTATCTAGTATCATGAGGAAGAAGTGAGTCATGTTCACAAGGCTATGATGGTCCACGTTAGACCCTCTCTAGAACTGCATAGTATATGAGCAAAGAGGTACATAGAAATCCTGAAAACTTTTGAGTAACTAACCATGGAGTTATCAGGAAAAGCTTCTTTGAGAAAATGTGAATGCAAAGAAAGAGAAGAATGTAGCTTGACAATGGGGAGAAGTGCGAATTTAGTATTATTCTGTATTACTGGAAAGGAGATGGAATGACACACTTAGAAGTTGGGAGGAACAAGTTATGTTCTCTGTAGGGAAATAGCCACAAAGTTGGGAAAATGGGTGAAAAAGAAATAAGCCAGCTGACTGATTTTTCTCTAAGACCATATTCCTTTGGCAGGAGGCAAGAGCATGGGAAAAAGCATTGGAAGATACCATGCTAAGACATAAATTTTTGGTTGCAGTTTTATCGATTATTATGTGTAAGTTTGAACATGTAACCACTACTCTGAGTATCAATGTTCTCATCTGTAAAATAGGGATAATAATAAAGTTCATTTGAAAAAAAAACACTTTTTAAACCTTAAAGTATCATATAAAGATGAATACAATATTTTCAATGGACTGAGCTTAGGACCTGGCACAAAAGTTGTTGCAGTTCAGTTATGTCCCTGTGAACCATACTATCCATGGTGTTTTCTTGGCAAAGATAACAAGGTGGTTTGCTTTTTCCTTATCCAGTGGACTAAGACAAATAGAGGTTAAATGACTTGCCCAGAATTACAGAGCTAGTAAGTGTCAGAGACTGGATTTGAACTCAGGACTTACTCCAGGTCCAGCACTTTAGCCACTGAATTCTGTCTCTCAACATTGGCTTTGCCCTATGCCTGTAATGTTCTCTCTCCTCCTCTTTATCTCCTATCTTTTCCAGCTTCCTTCAAGTCTTCCCTAAAATCCTACCTTATTTTAGCTGTACCAGACTTAAAAAAACAAACTATTATAAAGCAGCTTTGGTACAGGCTAAGAAAAAGAGTAGTTGATCAGTGGAATAGGTAGATTTACAAGACCCAATAATTAATGACTATAGTAATATGTTTAATAAACTCAAAGACTTCAGATTCTAGGATAAGAATTCATTATTTGGCAAAAATTGCTAGGTAAAATTGGAAAATAGTATGGCAGAAAGCAGGTATTGACCAACACCTAATACCCTATACCAAGATAAGGTCGAAATGGGTTCATGATTTAGACATAAAGGATAATATTATAAGCAAATTAGAAGAACAAGGGATAGTCTACCTCTCAGACCTGTGGAGAAAAAAAGTTATTTATAGCCTCAGAGAGGCCTATTTATAGCCAAAGAAGAACCAGAGAACATTATAAAATGCAAAATAGATAATTTTGAGTACATTAAATTAAAATGCACCCAATATTAGAAAGGAAACAGAAAACTGGGGGGAGAGGGAATTTTATCAAGAGCTCTGATAAAGGCCTCATTTCTAAAATATATAGAGAGAATTGACTCAAGTTTATAAGAATATAAGTCATTCTCCAATTGATAAATGGGCAAATGATATGAACAGACAATTTTTAGATGAATAAATTAAAGCCATTTCTAGTCATATGGAAAAAATGCTCTAAATCGTTATTGATCAGAGAAATGCAAATTAAGGCAACTCTGAGAAATCACCACATGCCTTTCAGATTGACCAAAATGACAGGAAAAGATGATGATAAATTTTGGAGGGGATGTGAGAAAACTGGGGCACTAATGCATTGTTCCTGGAATTGTGAATTGATCCAATTCTTCTAGAGAGCAATATGGAACACTGCCCAAAGGGCTATCAAAATGTGCATACCCTCTGATCTAGCAATGTCTCTTCTAGATCTGTATCCTAAAGTGATCATAAAAAAGGGAAAAGGACTCACATGTGCAAAACTGTTTGTAGCAGCCCTTTTTTATAGTAGAAAGGAACTGGAAACCGTGTAGATGCCCATCAATTGAGAAATGGCTGAATAAATTATGATATATGAATATAGTGGAATATTATTGTTTTATAAGAAATGATCATTAGACTGATTTCAGAGAGGCCTGGAGAGATTTTCATGAACTGATGCTAAGTGAGATGAGCAGAACCAGGAGATCATTGTAAACCGCAATAACAAGATTAAATGATTAATCACCTGTAATGGACTTGGCTCTTTTCAACAATGAGAAGATTCAGGCCAATTCCACTAGAATTATGATGGAGAGAGCCATTTGCAATCAGAAAAAGGACTGTGGGGACTGAATATGGAACATGACATTATATTTTCACCTTTTTTGTTGTTGTTTGCTTGCTTTTTTTCTCATTTATTTCCCTTTTTGAGCTGATTTTCCTTGTGCAGCATGATAAATGTGGAAATATGTTTAGAGAATTGTACATGTTTAACCAATATTGGATTTTTTGCTGTATAGGGGAGGAAGACATGGAGGAGAGAGGGAGAAAAATTTGGAAAACAATGTTTTTCAAGAGTGAATGTTAAAAACTATCTTTGCATGTATTTTAAAAATAAAAAGTTATTAAAAAATCTAAAATAAAAATAATGTTCCACCTTCTGCAAGAAACTTTTCCTAGTTCTCCTTAATTGCAGTGTCTATCCTCTGAAACTTTTCCCAATTTATCCTGGATATATTTTGTTTGAACATGGTTTACATATCATCTTTCCCATTACTGTAAGCTCCTTTAGGTTAGGTATTATTTTTTGTCTTTCTTGGTATCCCTACCCAATACTAAGGGTGTTGTTCAGTTGTCTCAATTGTGTCCTACTCCCTATGATTTTATTTGGAGTTTTCTTTGCAAAGATACTGAAGTGTTTTGCTGTTTCCTTCTCTAGTTCATTTTATAGAATAGGAAACAGGTAAACAGGGATCTGAACTCAGGTCTGCCTCACTCTTAGCGTGGTTTTCTATTTACTTTGCCATTTAACTATCTTGTTTAATCCATAGTAGTTACTTAGTAAATGTTTACTGACTGATAATATTATTCCTGTGAAGAAAGGAGGAAGGGATTTTCTTTTCATAATAATAATAATTAAAAAAAACAGAACTGTGAAAATTGGTGACTTTCCCCAAAACCATATATTCATTGATTGTGAGATAATGACTCCTTTCCAGAGTCAACTGTTCCTGAGATTCCGTATAGCTATTATAGATACTTATAGATTTATCTTTCTTGACCTGTCTCTAAATGGAATAAAATTAATGTTCTTCTTCTAATAAGGATAGGGAGAAGATTAAATATTTGGAGGCTGGAATTGAATCCAGGATCTGGAAGCTGCATCTGACATGGGATTAAAATTGGATTGAGAACTAGGGTGGGAATTGGTGAAGGAGTGAAAATAAGGGTTATGAATAGTTTTAGGAACTGGTACCATGACATGGGAATGGGGTTCACGGAAATGGGTGAAGCCATAATTATCTGACATTTTAAAAGGTTATTACATTCTACAAAGTTCTTTCCTTATTTGAATCTCACGACCACCCTGTAAGATAAGTAGGAGTATGTGAATATTACCTTCATTGTAAACAAAGGATTGAAATTATTTGCTTAGGGTCACATAATTAGCAGGATTTGAAGACCAGTCTCAACCAACTCTGAGTCCAGTGGTCTTTCCACTATATCATGAAATTGAGTTGAAGCTGGAGGCCAGTGTGCTACCTTCCTGAAAAGACTGAAATCATCTAATGTGACTTCCTTTATTTTCTTTTTTATGCCACAAAACCTCTCTTTTTTTATACCTCCCATCATTATCCCTTCTCCTCTAATTTCACACAATGAAGGAGATCTCTTTCCCAAGATTAAATTCCCTATCTATATCCTAGATCTCATCTTTTTGTTTTTAAATTGTCTCTGAAGCATCTGACCAGCAATTATCTTCTCTCTCTCATGAATCTTCAATCTTTGCATAAATATTTGAACTTTTTCCTTACTTTTTCTCCCAGAAAGTAAAAAAAACAAGCAGACTAACAAAAAAGGCACATAATACTTACCCTTGAACCCTTAAGGTGTTGTCTTAGTTCTCCCTTCACTATCAAAATTTTAGAAAGAATATACAACATTCACTGCCTTTTCTTATCAGCCATTTAGTTTTTAGTCCTGTTAACTTGACTTCCATCCCCATCATTCCCCAAGACTGCTCCTTGTGAGATAATTAAGAAATTTTTAATCACCAAATTCAATAACCTTGTCTCAGATCTTCTCTTTCCCAATCACTCTCCAGAATTTGCTACTGTTGACTACCTTCTTTCTGCCACATCTTCTTTTTTCCTTCCTCACCATTTAATCAACACTTTACATAGTTTTCTTTGATACGTCTTCTCCTATTTCTGGAGGCCTCTTTAATTCAATAAACATTTAATAATGGTGTACTATTTGCAAATTATACCAGAAAGGAGGGATACAAAGAGAAAAAAAAAAAACAGTCCACGGTACAGGATAATCTGTATCTTTACTTTTATATGTGGGTATCCTATTTTAAGATTCACTCCTCAGATTTTTTTTCTTCCTCTTTTTCTATACCCCCCGTTTTTGATAATTATAATCTTTTTTATGGTTCTAATTATCAGCTGTAATAAAGCTATAAAGAATCTATAAAGATGATTCAAAACTTTCTACATTGTCCTAATTTGTCTCCTGATATTTTGTCCTGGATCTTCAGCTTTCTGCTGCTCTTCTAAGTATCCCAAATTCAACATGATTAAAAAGAGATTAAAATGAAACACATTGGCTTCCTCTCAAAACCTTTTTTCCAACTTCTCTAATTCTATTATAGCACTACAACCCTTCCACTCACTCAGGCTCAAAATGTTGAATCATCTATGAATTATGACAATTTTTACCTCTGAAATACCTTTCATTTCTGTCTCATCATTTCTACTTCCATTATCATAGTCTTAGTTCAGATCCAATTCACCTACTTTTTGTATTATGTAATAATTCAAATAACAATTTGTATTATTAATAAAATATATTTAAATATATTTGTATATATTTAACTCATATTCAGTTATCTCTGAAATCCTGCAGGTGTTACCCAATAGATTACCCAAGTAAACTTCTTAATGCCCAGATCTGACCATGAAACTTTCCAGCTCAAAACTCTCTAGGGTTCCTCTATTTTTATTCTATGCATAGCATAAAATCTGAAGAAATCAACTCCCCCCTCCTGAAAAAAGTCTGAAATGTAAAGCCTTCCTAAATATGAATCCAATCTACCTTTCCAGCCTAATTTTATGTTTTAGGCACTGCAAATTCACATTGAAGCTCATTGTTCTTGGATCTCATCCTGCTTTCTTCCACTATTCTGCTTTTGTGTGGGTTGGCCTTCAAATCTAAAACTCATTTGACTTTCTGTGCCTACTGAGAACCTCTTTTTTCTCAAAGACTCAGATTAAGTATTACCTTCTTTGGGAGCCATTCCTGATCCCACCAACTTAAAATGGTTTTTCCTTTCTCATTTTTATGGTATTTTCTCTAAACCTCTTTTTTCCTTCCCATCCAATTGTACCTTGTATTAGATTTATTATGAATAAATAGACTTACTACTAGATACTTACTTTGCAACCTCCCTAAGGCCCTGGATTTTTCCTTTTTCCTTTTTCTGCCCCAGAATAAAGTTGAAGGTATTTAACATAGTAGATATTAATACATTTTTATTGAATTGGAAGATACATGAATGAATGAGACTGGTAACCAAATACTTACCATGATCAGAGAGGCAAATTCAGCTTCTTTTGAGGTAGAGACACCACACCCACACCGTCTCACACCTGACATCTCTTTCTTTCTGGGCATGTGGAGTGGGCCTCTACAGCTTCTTAAATCAGCTATGGGAAGATCCACCTGTGCAGCTGAGGAACTGTGGCAATAAGCAGATGGGGTGATGAAGAGAGGAGGAAGTCCTTGGAGAAATAATTATCCATGTAGTTACTATTTTCTTCTGCACTGATTTAAGGAGCTCTCTGGGAATCCCCCAAGAGACTAGAAGTCAAAATCCTCATCTGGACAATAACCTAAAAAAGAAATGTCAACAGTGACCAGAAGCACATCATATAATCTTTTTGTGACTCAGTTTCCCAATCTGTAAAATGAACCAATTGGATTAGATGATCTTTAATGCATTTTGTAGCCCTAAACTTTCTGTTAGTTGATGAAAGTTGTCAGGTGCCTAATAGACATCAAGCAGTGACTCCAAAGGAAATCAAATCTTTTCTACCTCTCTTTTCTTCCTTCTCTTTCTAGGATTTAAAAAAAAAAAAAAAAGAATGGCATATATATATGTGTGTGTGTGTGTGTGTGTGTGTGTGTTTGTGTAACTGTGTGTTATTATAGCTGTTCTAGAAAATAATTTGGAATTATGCTAAAAAATGACTAAAATGTCACAGAACCAACAACTATGCATATATTCCAATGAAATTAAAAAAGGGGGGGAAAGGTCTTTTAACTAACAAAACTATTTAGAACCATACCTTTTTTAATAATTGTATCAGAGAATTGGAAACATATTAGATGCCCATCAACTGGACAAAGATTAAAAAATTGTGTGACATGAAAATAATGGAATTTTACTGTGCCACAATGAATTGTTTCAAAGAAGCAGGAGTAATATGGAAATATATATGAACTGATTCATAATGAACTTAGTAATAACAGGAAATTAATATGCACAATAATGAAATTAAATGAAGAAAAATGAAACCAAGTGCTGCATAATTATAATAATCAAAATTGCACCCAAAGTAGAGATGAAACAATGTACTTGCTTAATGAAGAGTTGAGGCCTATAGATGTAATATTCTGCTTATACTTTTTTCCTTCTGATTTTTTTTTTTTGCTGAGGCAATTGGGATTAAGTGACTTGCCTAAAGTCACACAGCTAGGAAGTGTTAAGTGTCTGAGATCAGATTTAAACTCAGGTTTAATTGCTATGATGCATCATTGAAGGGATATGCTATAATCAATTTTTAATTTTTCAGTGTGAACATTTATATCTGAGACTTTGGTCAACACTGCAAATCAAGGCTTGATTTATTATTTTGTTGATTGTCTAGACTTAATAAAATAATGAAGAAAATGTAAATAATGCAGATTAAACTTAAACTTAAAAGTGAGTCATGCTAATTTATAAGAAATCAAGCCATTCTCCAGTTGATAAATGGTCAAAGGATATGAACAGACAATTCTCAGATGAAGAAATTGAAACTATTTCTAGCCATATGGAAAGGTGCTCCAAGTCATTATTAATCAGAGAAATGCAAATTAAGACAACTCTGAGATACCAGTACATACCTGTCAGATTGACTAGAATGACAGGGAAAGATAGTGTGGAATGTTGGAGGGGATGTGGGAAAACTGGGACACTGATACATTGTTGGTGGAATTGTGAATTAATCCAGTCATTCTGGAGAGCAATTTGGAAGTATGCTCAAAAAGTTATCAAACTGTGCATACTCTTTGATCCAGCATTGTTACTACTGGGCTTATATCCCAAAGAGATTTTAAAGAAGGGAGAGGGACCTGTATGTGCAAGAATGTTTGTGGCAAACCTCTTTGTAGTGGCCAGAAACTGAAAACTGAGTGGATGCTAATCAATTGGAGAATTGATAAATAAATTGTGGTATATGAATATTATGGAATACTATTGTTCTGTAAGAAATGACCAGTGGGATGATTTCAGAAAGGCCTGGAGAGATTTGCATGAACTGATGCTGAGTGAAATGAGCAGGACCAGGAGACCATTATATACTTCAGCAAGTATCTTCAGTCTGATAAATTCTGATGGATGTGGCTCTCTTCAACAATGTGATGAACCAAGTCAGTTCCAATACAGCAGTAATGAATTGAAAAAGCTACACTCAGCGAAAGAACTCTGGGAGATGACTATGAACCACTACATAGAATTCCCAATCCCTCTATTTTTGTCTGCCTGCATTTCTGATTTCCTTCACAGATTAAGTGTACACTATTTCAAAATCCGATTCTTTTTATACAGCAAAATAACTGTATGGACATGTATACATATATTGTATTTAACTTATACTTTAACATATTTTACATGTATTGGTCAACCTGCAATCTGGGGGAGGGAGAGAGGGGAAGGAAGGAAAAAATTGTAACAAAAGGTTTTGCAATTATCAATACTGAAAAATTATCCATGCATATATCTTGTAAATAAAAAAAACTATAATAAAAAATAATAATAATAATAAAGTGAGTCATGAATATTCTTTCACACTCTGCCTCCTCTCTCTATAACCCCTGGAGAGCTGATTTACATTTACTAGCACACCAGTGGATCTATTGAATAATCTTGAAAATAATAGTATAGAAAGAAAAGGCATGGGTCTCAGTATGCTCCTAGGAAGGAAATATCCCTTATCCAAGAGATCACACATTCATTCAAATAATGAAGACTATTTATAATGCTCTATGCTAGCCAGTTGGGATCCATAAATAAAATAATTCCTCTTTTCAGAACAGCTTACATTCTAGGAGTAGAAGAGGTAGAGCATACAATATATGTTCAGAGAAGTAAAACCAGGTGATTTGTAGGAAGGGTAGAAGTAGGTAAGAGTACTAATTGCTGGAGAATCAGAAAAAGGTTTTCTAGAGGTGATATCCAGATAGAGTTTTTAAGAAAACAGAAAATGCTTAGAGAAAGAAATACTGAGTGATATACAAATAGAACCAGTCAATAGTAGATGTGTTGTCAGAAAATATATATTTTGGAAATCAACACTGGGGGCACAATCTCTTCCTTTCAGAAATCCAAATAAAATATTAAAAACTCTCTAATCTCTATCTTGCTTCAGTTTCTCTGGCATTACAAAAGCTCTCTTCTTTTACCTCCTCACCCCATTTTAAATATGTTAACTGAGACCAAGCCAGGTTACTTGCTTTATTCAAGGTTATACAGCATGTAGCAAAGCAGACCTTTAACTTAAATCCAGCTTCTCTGACTAAATATGCTGCCTTTTTGCCATATTATTTGACTATCTCACGGGATTTGTGGAGAAATTATTGTTACTCTCTGTAGTCTCACTTTTCTGTTAAGGCCCGTGCAATTTCTGGCAATGAGGTTCTTTGGTTTAGACCTTCAAGTTGTTGGTTGAAAATTATGGCTGCAAATAACTTATTTTGACTTATTTTGCCAGAACCATGATATTCTCTAATATCAAAGTATAGTTTTTCAATAGGTGTCTAGAGATGAAAGCAAAAGGGCCTCCAGTTCTCCATGACTTTCTCCTTCCATTCTCATCTTCATGTAGCTCCCTTCCAAAGTCAGCATCTCTAGGGTAGACTGAAGAGTGTAGTGTGGATTGTCCTATTGGCTGTGTGGATGTACAGGTTTCACCTTCCCAGCACACATTTGTTTTGAAGTGTCTAGTCTAACTCAAATCTATGTGAATGCCTCAAAATATCTCTAGTGGATATGCCTGCCCTCTTTTCTAGGATTTAATCAGGTTTTGTGGGAGTTTCCCACCCTCATTTTCCAGGAAGACAGAATCTAGAGAGCTCAGGGAAGATCTTAATCCAGAATGAAATATGCAAAATTATGAGTGGAAAAATGAGTAGCCAAACTGGAGGAAAATTAATTTATTAGTACACTAAAGAAGAGCTGTAGAGATAAAAGCAGCTTCAATGGAATACATCTTGGATTTTTATAGTTTTTTAGGGCAGCTTGGAGTACAGAACTAAACAGTGGTATTCTATGGCAAAATGGAAATGGGGTGAGTGTGCAAAGCTTGCAATCATAGAAGTTGTAGTCTAGGTTCTTCCTGGGGGAAATTAATTTTTCTGGTTAGTCTTATGAAAATTCCCTGTATTGTAATGCAGGAGAAACTGAGGCAAGATTGAGTTTAGAGAGTTTTTAATATTTTATTTGAAAGAGAGAGATTGTGCTGGGGGCATGTTGTCTCCAGGGCTGATGTCTCAAAGCATCCAGCAGAGAACGTGAGGTTTCCATGAAATATATATACACATGTCTCCAAGATAGAGGGATAGACCAAGACATGGAGGAGTCAGAGAGGGAAGGGTCTATCAACCTAGTTCTGACAGGATGGGGGGAGACACTGGACATTCTGATAAGTTGAGATCAAGAAAAACAATGACAGAATTGGGGGAGACACCAAATATTCTGATAAGTAGGGAAGGTCTAGGGTCATGATGTCTAAGATAGGTCTTTCTCCTTATCTAGATTAAACATTTACAATTTATAATCTTAGTGTGGTCAGCCCTAAATTATATCAGTTCTAATGATCAGGAGGGAAGGGTGGTGTTGCAATCAGGGGGATTGAAGCAGAACAATTAGGAACTGAGGAAGAACAATTTAAGGGAAACTGAGGCAGGACAATTAGAAGGAAATCTATTAGATAGTAAAGACCTCATTTAAAATAGGATCAGACTATAATCAGGATGATCTGAATTCAAAACCAGCTTTAGTCACTCTAGCTATATGACTCTGGACAAGTCACAACTTTTGTTTGGCTCAGTTTCCGCAACTATAAAATGGAGATAATAATAATACTGTTCTCCAGAATTGTTATGAAAGTCAAATGACATGATATTTGTTAAGAACATACATAGACACATACACACATATACACATACTTTTAACATAGTTCTTGGGGTACAGTAGGCACCATATACATGTTTTTTCTTTTCTCCTTCTTTCCCATTTATCCTGTTGTTGCCAATAGGGAGGGGAAGGTAAAGTAAAAATCTTACAATTCTATTTCCTTTCTCTCAGAGGTTATTTTGCCTGGGGAAAACAAAGTTTTTCAAAACTCAGCTATCCACCTTTCCTATATAGCCAGGCAATCATTGAGGGTGTTTTTACCTATTAAGAAGACATATTCAAGATCTAAAACAAAGGCTTCTTGATTTAAAGCTTTACTACATCTCCCCCACAGCTATCTGCAGATGTTATTGCATCCATCAAGGAAGCATAACTCAAGTACATACAAATGACTCATATGAAAAGGGTATAGCCTGAGACAAGTATAGGGATACCATCAGGAAGACCATTAAGGTCTTCTGGCTCTCAGTATTTCATGCCCAGCTTATTATAATAGTCTCCTGGATGATCTCTTTTCTCAGGTCTCTCCCCACACCAGCATATTCTTCCTTTAATTTCCAATGTGATCTTTCTAAAGATCCCATCTAACCATGTTTAAAGAAAACAAAAAGTACTACTAGTATTTTGATAGGCATGAGACCTTTTCTTCTATCTTTGAACATCTTAGTGTATCTCCCTTTCAGTTGGATTTCTGAGCCAAAGATGGACATTTTATTCACTTTTTGTTAAGCATAATTATAAATTAGGGCTACACCAATTCATAGTTCCACCAACAGTATATTAGAATGTATTTATGCCCACAAAAATCTGCAATGGTCCCTTTCTACATTTCTAGTCTTCTTACATTTTATACTGTTCCACAGAGTCTAAGTGGTATAGTCAATAAAATGCTAAGCTTAGAGTCAAGAAAAACTTGAGTTTGAATTCAGTCTCAGATACTTAGTAGCCGTATAACCCTGAGAAAGTCACATAACTTTTGTTTGCTTAAGTTTCTCCTAATGAAAATTGGGAACAATAATATCATATAACTTTGAGGTTTCTTTTTTATTTTCAATAGTATTTTTCCAATAACTTGTAAATATAGTTTTCAACATTCATTTTTAAAATTTATTTTTTCAACATTCATTTTTAAGACTTTTTGTTCCAGTTTTTTTCTCCCTCCTTCCCTTATCTCCCCCTTCCCCAAGATAGCAAACAATTTGATAATGATTATATATGTGCAGTCTTTTTAAACATATTTCCATATTTGTCATGTTGTGCAAGAAACATCAGACCAAAAGGTAAAAACCATGGAGAAACAAACAAACAAAGGTGAAATTACTATGCTTTAATTCATATTCAGTTTCCATAGTTCTTTCTCTGGATGTGGATGGCATTTTCCACTCCAAAGCAATAGGAATTGCCATGAATCACCACATTGCTGACAAGAACCAAAGCTATCCCAGTTGATCATCACATAATTTTTTGTTACTGTGTACAGTGTTCTAGTTCTGCTTATCTCACCCAGCACCAGCTCATGAAAATCTTTTCAGGCCTCTCTGAAATTGGCTTCCTCATCACTTCCCATAAAACACCAATATCCCGTTACATTTACACACTTATTATCCAAGTCATTTCCTAACTGAAGGTCTTTCCTTCTTCACTCACTGTCTGGTTCCTTGCCACCACAGAAAAGCTGCCACAAACACCTGTACACGAGTGGATACCCCCTCCCTCTTTTATGATCTCCTTGTGATACAGATCCAGCAGTGAGACTGCTAAGTCAAAGGGCATACACTACTACATACACAATGATGACACATAGTAAACTCTTAATCATTACTTATTTCTTCTTTTAACTTTTGTACCCAATTTAAAAATAAAAATAAAAACTTTATTTTTTTAAGATTTTGAAAATATAATAATAGCTAATATTTGCTTTAAATGTCCTATTTTAACTTTGGAAATAGTTTTTTTTTTAAGTTTGTATCACATTTATTTCCAAATATAGCTCTCTCCTTTCTCCTATCCTTCTAGCAACAATATAAAAAGGAGAGAGATAAAGACATTAAAGCAAAACTAGCACAACAACAATGCTCAAATAATCCTTTACCTCTGCAAGGGAGATAGGGAAGTGTATTTTTAAAAATCTTCTTGGTAATTTTAACTGTAATGTTCTTGTGCTTATTATACTTTTTCACTTACATTATGATCATTTTAAAATCATTTAATTGGTTCTGCTGACTTCACTTTGTATCAGTTCATGTTTTCACATTTTTTTCTTTACATTCATTTTTCTTATGATTTAGCAATGTATGAAAATTTATATAGCCATTTCTCAGTAGGTAGATATTTACTGTGTTTTCAACTGGTATCAACTGGCTATCAGGAGAAGGTGAATGCAATTTATCTCAAGGAAAATACTACTATCTATATTTTGGTGTGCATAAAACTTTCATTTCTGTCTCTGACTTTCTTAGTGTACTCCTAGCAGTAAGAATTCTGAATCAAAGGATATAACTATCCTAGGTACCTTTTGTAACAATTTATAGCCCCAGCAACAGTGTATTAATTTGTTTGTCAATTTACAATCCCTCTCCAATATATATTTTCACCTTTGCAATTGTTATGAAGTAAAAGTTCAGGGTTGTTTTCATTTGCATTTCTTAACATAATTCCAAATTGTTTTACAGAATAGTTAGAGCACTTTACAATTTTAATAGTAGTTCATCAGTGTTCCTGTCATTTCACAGATTCTCCATGTCCAACACTGATTATTCTCTTCTTTTTTCATCTTTACCAATTTTCTGCATGTGAGATGAGATGTTAGGGTTGTTTTGCTTTGCATTTTTATTCTTATTTATTTGAAGTAATCATTTTTATGTATTTTAATAATTTTCTTTTTATTCCCAGACATGATCCTCCAAGACCTTCACCCTAAAACATACATACACATATACACGCATACAAGAAAGACACAAAAGCATAAAAAAGATAGTTGACGATGGGTGAAGTAGGGAGGGAAAGGAAAGTGGGTAAGGAGTTCAGGGTAGACAATTCAAGACTCTAACCTCAAGAATTTAGAAACAAAAGTACCAACCTATTCTCTCCCCAAAGTTTCATCCCTGCTTCCAAATCATCTCTTATTGCCACCACTTAGTGATGAATCCATGTGGAATTGTTACTCGACAACTGTTTCTGCAGCTGTGGCATTCCCTTACCACATCGGTAGCCATAGTTACTGAAGAACTGGGAAATAAAGTTTTTTTTTTACCACCAGCCTTTTTCACTATCAAATGGTTTAACAATGGAAAGAGATATCTTTGTTAGTGGAAATAACATTAAAGAAAATGCATTACCAACTATTTTATAGCTGATATCTAAGGACTTTTCTGTTTGGCTTATAGTGAAAATCCCCCTTATATGTTGTCTTCTCAAGTAGAAAGTGAGATCCTTGAGAACATTAATTATTTTGTTTGTTGATGGATCCCCAACCCCTAGCACATATGTGTTTTGCACATAGTCAGCAATTAGTAAATGTTTTTTTTTATTCATTCATTAATTCTTCCTCCTATCCTTCTCCTTTCCTCTTCCCCTACTCTGCCTAGCCTTACACACACACACACACACACACACACACACACAGTGGAAGGTGGAACAATTGATGATAAATGCAAATGACTTGGGTCACAATATAACAATTGAGTTGCTATCATATTCTGAAAGCCTCCCCAGATTGATGTCAAAGTCTTACTTTCAAAAAGAAATCCAAAGAAAAATTCTCACATGAATGCCACAGCCTATTTGAGCTTAATCTAAAATTCCCTGTGTGATCTTTCCACTATTTATCCTTAGCTGACCGTGACCCTCTTCCTGGACAGTGTTTGCACAATAGCTCGGCGTATTTCTTTGGTCTTGACACTGTAGACAATTGGGTTGACCACAGGTGGGAATAAGAGGTAAGCATTGGCCATCATGACCTGCAGCAGGGGAGGCATAGGGTGCATGAAACGATGTAACACGGAAAGACTAATCACGGGTACATAGTATGCAAGCACAGCACAGATATGTGACACACATGTGTTAAGTGCCTTCCATCGACCTTCCTTGGAGGCAATGCCCAGCACTGTTCGAAGGATAAGTACATAAGAGACCACGATGAGCATTGAGTCTACTCCAAAGGTGAAGATGACAATGAAGAGCCCCAGGATGCTGTTTGGGCGGGTGTTTCCACAAGGCAACTTGATCAGGTCTGAGTGTAGGCAATAAGAATGGGACAGAGTATTGTGCCCACAGAAAGGCAAGCGCCTTAAGAGTAAGGGCAGTGGAAGCATGAGCCCCAAGGTCTTTAGCCCAATGGCAATCCCTGTGCAGGCAATTCGAGGTAGGGTCAGGATGGCCATGTAGCACAGTGGGTTGTAGATGGCTATGAAGCGGTCCACAGACATGGCCAGTAAGACTCCTGACTCCATCATGGTAAAAGAGTGCATAAAGAACATCTGGAACAGGCAGGCTTCAAAGCTGATTTCATTGTTGCCAAAGAGGAAGATGCCCAAGACAGTAGGCAGTGTACACGTGGTGACACCGAGCTCAACTGATGCCAACATGGCCAAGAAAAGATACATGGGCTGATGAAGAGTTTGGTCAACCCGAATTACATGGAGAATAATGCCATTACCCAGGAAGATGATAGTGTACATCAGGCAGAAGGGAATAGAAATTCTGATGTGCTCCGCTTCCAGGCCAGGGATCCCAACCAGAATGAAGGTCTGAGGAGTGAATGCGAAGGAGTTGTTGAGACCTTGCATTGCAGAACTTGTCCTATAAGACCAGAATTTCCTAAAGGATTGTAAGCAAAATGTTAATCAGCCAGGGACTACTGCCAACAGGACTCTGTGGGCTCACTGTAAAGAACACTGACTTTGGAACCAGAGGAGTAGGTTTCAAATTCTGCCTCTTTCATTTAACTGTTTATAGGATCTTGTATAAATTAGTGAACTTCTCCGGTTCTACAATGGTCAAATGAGAAGTTTGGATTAACTAATCTACATAGAAATGTTCATATAGAAATTTGTGATCTTATGCACAGGGTGTCCAGAGAGGGCAGATGAAAGGAAAGGAGTAGAGAGAGTCTCATCCCTAGGCTACTGGGTAGCATGGTGGATAGAATGCTGAACCTGGAGTCAGGAAGATTTAAATTTAAATCTTCTCTGATACTTACTAGCTGTGTGTCCCTTGGCAGGTCACTTAATCTCTATCTACCTCAGTTTCCTCAACTGTAATATGAGACTGTAATATGAAGGAACCTACTAGCAGTTCCTTTATATATGGTGGTTGTGAGGATTAGCACAGTGCCTGCAAATAACTGATTATTCCCTTTCCCATTGGGCTCTTATAGTTAAACATACATGATGGTCTTCAAAGTGTGATTCAAAAATCAAAAGAGGGTGATGCTGGACTTAAGTTTTAGAGCATTAGAATGTTACCACTCCATAGTATCTTTCCTATTTTATGAGAAACAGTTTTGTATAAGAGAAAAAAAGAGATAAAAATAAGAATGAGGAAAGAAAGAAGAGAATGGGATAAGAATGGAAAAAAGAAAAAAGAAAGGCATAAAGAAGAAAGCATTTATCAAAAACTTACTATGTCCCGGATATTTGCTAAGTTAGCTCTCAATAGTCAGAATACCTGAATATGAGGAACAGTTCTCCCACTTACTGCTTATGTAACATTCATCACTCTGAACCTGTGTCCTCACATATAAAAAAGGAAGTTAATGATACTAATGCATGTACTTGTTTATTTACCATTCATTTTTTAAAAATTGAGTTCCAAATTTTTCTTCTCCTTCCCATCCCTCCCCACTCAATGAGAAACAGAGCTATATATGTGGTGGTATATACATGTGAAGTATTTCACATATTTATTATGAGGGCAAACTGATTTAAGGTATACAAAGCAATTTGTAGCCATAAAACATACACAGACACACAGACACACACACACACACACACACACACACACACACACACAATCTATCTACCTATTTATCATAGATAGGGATACAAAGATAAAAAGAAAAATAGTCTCTGCTCTCACAGAGATTACATTCAACTGGATAACCAGAATGTTATTCAAAGCCGGTTGTGGAGATCTTGAGATGTTGATTAATTAGAGACAAATAACTGAGAAAAACTTGAACACTGGGGCATTCCTTGGACTTTATCAGGACACAGAGAGAAAACTCAAAATAATCTGGGGTAATATTGTATTCAATACTTCTGAGTCAAGTTTCAGGTGCTTATGGAGAAAACAATTTCAAACTGGAACCAGAGGGTAGTTTGGAGTGCTCTAAAGAGGAACAGAAGTACTTCAACAATGCTTCAGAAGTTAGTACTGCCCCATTCCCAAAATCAAAAGAAACAAAAAATCCCTCTAACAACCAAACTTGCTAATAATTCCCCTAACCTTTTTTTCTCTTTTCACCTTTCCTTGTTCTACTCTCTTTCTTTATCCTCTTCCCCCTTCTCTTCAGCAGCTACCTGATTGAACTGGGTTTCCTGAATCCTAGACAGGAATCCTTTTTAATTCTTTTTCAATCTCAATCAGGTCCCTCTATATCTTTTATGAGGGGAAGAGATAGGGAAAAGTTGTATCCTCTTTTCCAGCAAAGACAAAGTCTAAGAGATAAGTAAGAATTAAGATGTGAGGCTAAAAATGGGAACTGTGATGGATATTAGAATGTAGGACTTGTTCCAAGAAGACTTGGTCCCAAAATCTGGATCATAGACACTTACCAAAAGAAAAGGAGACTCTTTGGAAACTCTATAAGTAGGTCCCTGGTGTTTTGACATTTGTGTGTCCTTCGCTGTAGGTGGGTAAATGTGGGCAAAGAGCTTCATTTTATGAGTCCATGAAATGTGTGAAGCCTCCAAGGTACAGAGTAGACTGAAAAAAGAAAAGCCTTTAGAACGAAATCTTCTACTCATCTGGGGATCAATTATCTAGGTAATTAATTACTCACTCTGATCATGGAGACACAATGATATTGAGAGAATAGCTAGGCTAAAATTAGAACTAGACAAGGAAGGTTTCATGAAAATAAAACAAGAAGCTCAATGTCAGACAAAAAAGTTCTAAATAATTTTTTTTCATGTGAGGTTTTCATATTGAATTGGGATAAGGTGTTCATGATTGTTCCATACCAGGAAAAAAAAATATTGGAAGCATTCAAACAGAGGCTTGATGAAGACCTCTTTGTCAGGAATATTGTAGAGAAGATTCCTATACTATGGGAGAGATTGGATCATATGGTCCAGAGAGTTGAATTTTATGTCCGAAGAAGATTTGTATTCAAATCTTGTTCCTGATGCTTACTTACCTGAGTGTTCTTGGGCAAGTCATTTCATTTCTCTTAATTTCAGTTTCCTCAACTATAAAATTAGGAATTTTGCTTAGATGATCCCTTTGATGTCTTCCAGGTCTAAATTGATAATACATTGTGACTGTGGGTCACTTCCCTTCTCTTGGCCTTAGGTTCTTCATATACAAAATAAGTATTTGTGCTAGATAAACTTGGAACTTCCTTTCAACTCTAGATTTATGTGTGCATGAGTTTATAAATTGATTTCTGAGGTCCCCAGATTGCCTTGATTTATTTTTTTTTAATTTGGAGTTTTTCAGTTCTGGTATTTCTTTACATAACAGCTATTCATGATATCATTTCCTTTATAGGTTTCTTGCTTACTTTTTCCTTTTGTGTAATTCCAATATTGATTTATCTGACTGGGAGCTGGACTTATATCTAACCTTTCTCTTTTAGTTTTCTTGCCATCTATTCTCTTTTGTTCTTAAAAGCAAATAGTCAGGCCTCATCTATTCTTCTACCCCAATATGATCCTTCACCATTTTGTTTCCTTCCCACTAAAATGCTGACTTCCTGCTACCCCTCACCTCCTCACTTTTGGTCTAGACCCCAGGACTGGGCAACTTCAGTGACTTCCTTGACTCAAGGGATAAGATTCTAATTGTATCCTAGCAGCATAGAAACTTATATGTGTCTCTTCCTTAAGATGAGGAAACTAGATTTTTTGGAGAAAAGGAAATAAGTATTTAGTAAGCACCACGCTAAGTGGTTTACAAATATCATCTTATTTGATTCTCACAAATTCTGGCAGGTAGATGTTACTGTTTTCCCCTTTTCCAATTGAGGAAATGGAGACAGGCAAGGGTTAAATGACTTGCTTGGGATCATGCATCTCCTGAGTGTTTGAGGCTAAATTTGAACTTAGGACTTCCTGACTCCAGGCCTGAAGCCCTATCCACTATGCCACCTCCCTGCTTGGGTATAGAAGCCATTTGTCCTCTCAGGAATGATGATGTAGGTCTATAAATTACACTAGATGTAAGGTTTTCTTATGAGTTGAAAGAAAAGTTAAGTGGTGGTGATTTGTGACTTCCTACTGAGTGGTACTGAGGCCACTATTTTTTTTAATTTCTTTTTTTTTATTAAAGCCTTTTATTTCAAAACACATGCATAAATAGTTTTCAGCATTCACCTTTGCAAAACCTTGTGCTCCCAATTTTTTTCTCCCTCCCCTCCACTCTCTCCTCTAAATGGCACATGTTAAACATGTGCAATTCTTCTATACATATTTCCACATTATCATGCTGCACAAGAAAAATCAGATCCAAAAGAGAAAAATTGAGAAAGACAAAATGCAAGCAAACAACAACAAAAAGTGAAAATGCTATGCTGTGATTCACATTCAGTCCCCATAGACTCCTCTCTGGGTGCAGATCGCTCTCTCCATCACAAGGCCATTGGAACTGATGATTACTATTTCTTGATTTAAAACCAACAATAGAAATAGAAAATCCTGTTTTTTTTTTTCCTTCTGGTGCCTATTCATAAGTAAGAGAAAGTACAGATGATTACTATATATGTCTGGTCATTCACATTGGCAGAAAATCTACTGCTAGAAGTAACACAGAAAGCATTGCTGAAGATGTGAAATTCAGATTAAGAAACTGAAGACTTCATGGGAGCAATGTCCCCTTTATGATTGCTGCCAAGGTCAAAGACTTCATTAGAATAAGGCAGACTATTAACAACTAGTTAATGAGTTTTTTTTTTTTTTTCTGAGAAAGAAATAGGGATTTGGGGATGGAACTTTCCAAATAGTTCTCCAGTGTTAATTCATGAGGTTTTTATCTTGTACAGAGTTCTGTCCCCTCACTTTGTAGTATCTCCATCACTGGGGAGGGGAAGGGGTTTAAGTCATAATTTAGTTTGATATTACAGACCATAGTTCAGATTCCACATTCAAACTCTGCACCATTCTCATTGGAGTGTATGTGTGTGGTCGAAGAGACTCAGATTCCAGACGCCCTTACTTCTCAAGACTTCCGTGTTTAGGTGGCTCTCCTGAACATCACCTCCTGGAATCTCTCTTGGAATCACCAGGCTTGAACTCTTGGGTCCCATGAAGATTATAGATGGCACTTAGAAGCTGAGAAAGACAAAAACTGAATAGGTACAATCATTCCCAACTCCTTTTCTTGGAACAGTTGTAGAAGAGGGAGCAATTCAGTTTTTGGTGTATATACTGTGAATTAATTTGGATTTTCATTCTCTGGCTGTAGCAAGTAAGATACAGGAAGTCATTCAAAAGAAGCCATCCTCACTCAAGGAATGGGGATACAGAGAACTCCATGGTAGGCTCTGTGGACTTGCTCCAAAATGACTTCAAGAGCACTTCCATGCTAGATGATTGGGAATGCCTAGACAAGCCTGGGTCAAACACTGAAATCTTAGAGGTTAAGGGAACCTTAAATGAGATAATAGAAATTCTTTTCTGATCTGTGTCTTCATCCTAGATTGAGGACTTCAAAATCATGTCTCTGTGATGACCTCATCCTGAAATTTCTCTCAGTATCCAGGTTCTCATCACTCTGGAACATTCAATTAGCCTTCTAGCCTCCTTAACTTGGATTATCCCTCTGTAAAAACTGCCCCCTTCTCCCACTGATGAGTTTTTTCTGGGACCTCCATTTTCTGGAAAAGCCTAGATTGGCTTTCATTTTCCCCTTGGTCTTGCTCCTGGTTCCTGGCATACTCATGACAGGCCATCTCCCTCTCCTCCCTTTCAGTTGCCTTTTGTGTGTTGTATTTCTCCACTAGACTATAAGTTCCTTAAGGACAGAGAATCTTCCTGTTTTATTGTATTTTTATGTCCAATGTTTAGCACAGTATCAGGACATAGTAAATGCTTAATCCTTCTTTCACCCTCCCTTCCTTCCTTCCTTCCTTCCTTCCTTCCTTCCTTCCTTCCTTCCTTCCTTCCTTTCCTCTTTCTCTTTTCCCTCCTTTTTTCCTTCTTTTCTTCCTCTTAGCATCTCTAACCATTGCTCCTGTTTCCTTCATCAGATCCTCATCTGGCACGAAGTGCCTTCACTATCAGGGATGTCCTATTCAGTATGCTCACCAGCTTCTCAGTATCCTTTTAAAAAATATAAATTGAAGATGGAATACCGCAAGACTAGCACTTTCTTTGTTTGGATGCTGTTCCTCAATTAAAGTCATGTTGACTTTTTTTTTTAGCTTTCACACAAGTGGCCCTAATGTAGGGATTTTACATTGTTCCTGTTTGATGACATCCTATTAGATTTAACTTGATTCAATATTCTAGTAGTAGTGGAAGAATTTGGGGGGGTCTGGTTTTGACATCTGATCTGTTAGCTTTCCCATAATGCTTTCTATCATTTACATATTTGACAAGAATTCCATTTATGCTTTCATTCAACACATTAGTGAAAATACTGCACAGAGGATAAAATGAGATAGCATATATAAACTGTTCACAAAACCCAGCAAGAAAGGACCAGGAATAATGTCCCATATGGATCAAGGCTAAGAGGAAGTTCACTGATCTGTGATTGAAACAAATCCAATGTGAAAGTCAATTTTATGAATTAGACCAAGTCAAGATAGATCATGTTGACTGAATTACATACCTCTAATTCTCCTATCTCTAAAGAATTTGTACCATCAGATTTCTCTTAGTACCATCATGTAGATTTAGCATCTAAATTGCCTGAGTATGTGCTACTTATGATTAAGAACAGGAGGAGGGACATATGATATAACAGTAAAGACTATGGACATAAAGTTGAAAAAGAATCACCATAATTTTATAGGATCAAAATCAAAATTTATCAGAAATATCTAGTCCATCCTCCCACCCAAGATAAGGGAAGCATATTTTATGGCATCATTCAGCCTTTTCTTTAACACTTTCAGCTCACTTCTCAACAATTCAACATGTTTTATTATAGGCAAAACTTTTTGTTTCTTCACTCTTATCTGATTCATAGGATTATTGTACCTTAGAATCAAAGATCAAGGACAAACTCCTTTTTTTTTAATTAATAGAGAAGAAAACTAAGGCTCATAGATAAATGATGTCACACAGACAGCTAGTGATATCATCAGTCCCTGGGGATCATGCTTCCTAACTGCCAATCTAGGACTTTTTCAGTGATCAAAATGAGGCAAAAGGTAGAAGTAGAGATCACAAACAGAAAAAAAAGTATTATTTTGTGTAAGGATATGAATTTATATGAATTGATGCAGACTACAGTGAGCAAAAATGGAATTAATACCAAAACATAAATATTATAAAAAATTAATAATTTTGAAGACAACATAAACTGATAATGAAACTAGCAGAACCATGAGAATAATTATACATTGACAACAACACTAAAAACAAACAATATTGAAAGTCATATGCTATATTCAATCTAATGACAATTCATGATTCTGTAAGACCTATTAGAATATTGAAATATGTTTTCCATCACAAAGAGGTGCTAGATTTTAGGATGCACAATGAGACAAATGCACTTGTGTGTATGTGTTTGTGTATGCATCCATTGGGGAAACTTTTTTTGCTTGACTATGAATATTTGTTATAAGAAATGTTATTTTTTTTTCCGTTTTTCTCAAATAAGTTGAGAGAGAAAAATAAATAAGAAAATAGATTCTTGCTAATTAAAAAATAGAAAGATGGGGATTGCAACAAATATTAAATGTTATATGAACTTTTGCATGAAGTTAATTTTATTTAACTTTTTATTTTATTGCAAGAGACCTTATAAAGAAATAATCACTAAATGTTAGGAAACCAAAAAAAAAAAAAATGGAAATTCAAGCATCCCTGGGGAGACCTAACATATTTTAGTATTATCAGTCATTAAAACCTCAGAGAAAATAAGTTTACCAAACAGAAGAATAGGGATCCATCAAAATAGTGACTCCTAAAGGAAGTTACCCTACCTGACTGGAGACTCTATAAGGGAGAAAGTTAGGTGGAGCAGTAGATAGAGGAGTACATGGATTTAGGAAGATCAGTGTTCTAAAACTGTCTACAACAAGAATTGTATAATTCTGAACAAGTTATGTAATCTCTGCTTCAATTTCTTTATCTGTAAATCAGGATAATAATAACATTTGCTCCCTAGAATTGTTGGAGTGATCAAATGAGAAAATATTTGTAAAAAGTGTTATATAAATGTTAGTAATTACTATTAAGGATAGGGAGTATAATTCATTCATTGCACCCAAGGTTACTTTTGGTTAGATTTTTGTCAATTAATCCAAAAAATTAAGTAGTTCCTATTTTGTATTAAGAATTGCTCTAGGCACTAGGGATACTAAATGAAGGAACTTACAGAATATTGAGAGAGACAACATTTACATATATAGCTATATTGGAAACATAGGCACAATAAATACAGAGTAATGTTGAGATAGGGAGAGGTGCTGGTTGCTAGAGGAAGTAGTGAGGACATGTGAGAAGAGATATTCACATGGAATTTGAAGGATATTAATGGTTCTTAAAAATCAGAGAAGGAGGGAGAGACTCCCTGAAGAAATGGCAGCAGTTCCTTCTTTGACCAGAAATTCCAGAGAGCAGAACTATGTCTCCCTTGTTAGAACAAGAATTCTGTTAGGTAGGGGCTATATTGCATTCCTGAGATTGGGACTTCTTCAATATGACCATTTGGATTGTGGGTGGTCTCCACCATTAGACTGTGACTCCCACCAGAGCAGGAATGTCTTACCTTTCTCTATATCCATAGCACTGAGCAGAGTGCTTGGCACATAAGTTTTTAATAAATGTGTATTGACTAACTGGATTAGAGACTTCTCAAAAGTAGAAAATACTGTGTACCTTCTTTTATTTCTCTCCTAAACACCTAATACAAAATCATTGGTAGAAAAGCCATTCCAATCTGTGTTAGAGACTCATACGTCATTGACCCCTTGATCCTACTGAGAGGATCCTGCCCACTATGTGTTTTTACTAGGAAAAGAGAACTTCCCTTGCCTTGTTCTCTGATTTTAGATTTGACCTCTTGGGCACAGGCTTTGCCAGTTGGGGTGAGGTCTTTCCTTCCAAAATCTACTATCATGAACATTTTTTCTGGAGCAGGATCTGGACCAATCCATGACGGATCTGCTTGGTCTTGATGCTGTAGACAATTGGGTTGACTACAGGGGGGACCAGGAGATAGACATTGGCCAGGAGGAGACGGACAGCAGGAGCAGCATGTTTCACAAAGCGATGGACCATAGCTACCCCAATCATGGGCACATAGTACACAAGCACAGCACATATGTGCGACACACATGTGTTGAGAGCCTTGCGCCTACCTTCCCCAGAGGCAATGCCCAGCACTGTATGGAGGATCAGAACATAAGAAATGACAATCAGCAATGAGTCCAGTCCAAAAGTGGAGGTGACAATACATAGCCCGAGAATGCTATTGGGGCGTGTATTCCCACAAGGCAACTGGATCAGGTCTGAATGGAGGCAGTAGGAATGGGATAGGGTATTGTGACCGCAGAAGGGCAGGCGCTTCAGGAGGAATGGCAGTGGAAACATGACCACCACACTCTTTAGTGCAATGGCAACTCCCGTGCGGGCAATGCGGGGCAGAGTTAGGATGGCTGTATAGCGCAGTGGGCTGTAGATGGCTATAAATCGATCTACAGACATGGCGAGCAAGACGGCTGACTCCATGATAGAGAAGGAGTGGATGGAGAACATCTGGAACAAGCAGGCATTGAAGCTGATCTCATTGGCATTAAAGAGAAAGATGCTCATCACAGTGGGTAGTGTGGAGGCGGAGACTCCAAGCTCAGAGAAGGCCAGCATACCCAGGAACAAATACATAGGCTGATGGAGGGATGGATTGCCATGGATCACTACTAGAATCAGGCTGTTGCCAACAAGGGCCACAAAGTACATGGAGCCAAAGGGGATGGCGAGCCAGGGGTAGACAGCCTCCAGTCCAGGGAGGCCTGTGAGGAAGAAGGTCTCTGGAGTGAAGTAACTACTGTTGAATATCATCCCCAAAGCCAGGTCTTTGAGAAGTGTTCAGGAAGGAATCTGGGGTTTGATAAACACATTTAAGCATTATGCATGTAAATCATGAAGAGTCAATTAAATAATAGAGGTACTAGGGCTTAACATCATGGCTCAGCTAGTTGAACTTTTGCAAGACGTGAATCAAAAAGTACAATTAAGCCAAGTATTTATTTTTCAATTCAATTTTTTATAAAGCATATATATGTACATACATACACACACATATATGTACATATGTGTACATATATAAATGACTCAATCTTTAATAGTCCTACATATTTAGTGATTTAAGGCAAAGTATAATTTTATATGTGATTTAGAGAAATATAAATACTTAGGCACATTTTAATACTTCCTTATTAAACTAACATTTATCAATCATTTTTAATCTGATTTTTGTTTTAGGCAATCAGGGCTAAAAATAAAACTCATACTGATTCATGACCCTTAGTTCCCAAAGACTGTGCCAGTGAAATGGAATCAGGGCTTACCAAATTAAGAAAATACAGAATGTTTGCCTTAGGACACACATTATTTCTGTCTTTTGAAGATTAGCTTAATTTAGTGAAAGCAAGCTCATTGAGAGGTGTTTTTTTGGTCTAGAATAACTCCTGAGGGCATATCTGGGTTTTCATCAATAGAGGAAATACCTACATTGATGAAATCTCCAATCTTTTGAATTATTGAAATAAGATCTTAGTATCAGACTATCTTTTATCACACTTTCAGGATATTTCAATTCACCTTTTGATCTGTCTGTCTCCCAAAAGAGCATTGTTATCTCCTTATTATCTCCACTTAAAACCTCAAGTGCTTCATTTGTCTATCTACCCAATCAGTTCTAAAATATTCATTGGTGAATTAATTTTCTGTTAGTGACTGTTTGATCCATATGACTGAATTTAAATGGATAAAAGAAAGGATTGTTATCTTTTAAAATGGTTATTAGCAATACTGATTATTTTGAGTTTGGGTCAAATACTTTAAAATGTATGTATGTAGATAAATAGATGATAGATAGATAGATAGATAGATAGAAAGACAGACAGATATGTGTGTGTATATTTTTCCAATCAGGAGAAGAATTTTTCTGATCCTATGAAAGATCTGATTTTATCTGTTAAAGGAGAAATCCCCTAGTTTCCCCCTTTCCTCCTAGGCAATTTTAAATTTCCATAGAATTCATTCCTTTTATTGTGGTTCAGTCACTTAGTTGTGTCCTGACCCCATCCTATCCATGGAATTTTCCTGGCAAAGAAACCTGAGTGGTTTATCATTTCTTTCTCTTTTGCCTACAGCTAATAAATATTTGAGACTGTATTTGCACTCACCCAGAACTCTCTTCACAAAGTCATCTAGATAAGCTCTGAAAAACTCTAGTTAATTCCCAAATTTGCTTATCTTTTAGAAAAAATACTTTTCCCAGAAAGTACATTTTAAAATACTTTAAAGAAAATGCAACTGCATTTTTAAAAAAATATATAATTTCTCCATAGACTCGGATTCACCAGGTTTGGGGACCAATTCCCCTAGTTTCCTCTCATAGATAGAGAATTCCTCAAAAGTAAAGGCTGTTTCACTGATCAAGGAATTCATGGGTAATCTATTATAATTTATTTCCTTTTCCTAATGAAGTAAAAATAGGGGAATAGCTGGAATCAACTGCATTGTCAATTATTACCCACAAGAAAGTAGAGTGAGATAGATGAGCATTCCCTAAAGGGAAGGGAGAACTTACAGTGTGAGGAATTCGTGTGAGGCTTGGATTTCTGTTCTAGGCAGGCAGGGCTTCTCTCTTTTCTCTAACACCTATCAAAACTCCTTTGTATCCCTGTGGGGTGAACTCCCTTCTCCTTTGTCCATCACCTACATCCATGCATTCTTTATGACTGCCGGTATTTGTATAGATAGGCTCAGTGACTAGCTAAGAACTCAGTGTTACTTGCTAAAAAAGGAGAAAACAAGGATCAAAAAGGCTTATGTTAAGCTAAATGGAAAAGAGTATCTTTTTTGAGCTTTGGGGATAACCTATGCTGCAAGTTAAATTTTGAGCTGAATGAGTGGCAGTTTAGTATTATGGATAGGATCAGCAGTGGACAGTAGCACTGGATCTAGAATCAGGAGAACCTGAATTTTAATTCCACCTCAGACAGTTACTTTCTGTGTGATGATTTTTGTGAGATAGCGTAAATCCTATGCCATCTTCATATTCCCTTGATGTTCCTGTTACAAGGAATAGGAATGAAATTTAGTTATATGGGCAGAAGAACACAGGTTCACAGTTCCACAAGAAGGAAATCTGGTTGCCTTAGATTAAACCTGAAAATTGAAGAATAAAATTTCTAAGAACAAGCATCTGAAAAGCATCAAAAGTACCTTCCATGCTTTGCAGAATTTATGCCTGGGCTTTTGCCAGGGGCTCTCAAAGGTAAAGAGGGAGACAGATAGGAAAGTTCCTTCCTAAAGAGCTTTTGGGCTTAGAAATCCATTCCTTAGGGGTAGCTGCCGTAGGTAGCGCTCCAGGCTTGGAGTCAAGAAACCCAAATTCAAATCCAGATTCAAATACTAGCCATATGACTCTAGGCAAGTCACTTAACTCTTTTTGTCTCACTGGCAAACCACTCTAATACTTTTGCCAAGAAAACCCAAAAGGGTCATGAAAAATTGTATATGATTGAAAATTACTCAATAACAACAAAACCTGGTTTTTCTTCCCCTCCCAAGACTACTTTCAATGTTTTTTTTTTTTTCCCACACCTTTCAATTTTCTTTGTGATTCTTTCTCATCTTTCTCCTATTCCCATATTCTTTCCTAAACTCTTTACCTCTATAGTTAGTTAGATAATTTTATTTCTATATAATTAGTTTCCTTTGAATTCTATTGTTATATTTATTATTACTATTTCTATTTTTATTTATTTTTGCTTTTATTTATTTATTATTGTATATTGCTCTGAGAAAGGGGTCATAGACTTCATCAAATTGTCAAAGGGTGTCCATGACATTTAAACAAAAAGGTTAAGAGCCTTTCAGAAATTATCCTTGGTAGCACAACAGGGAGTGGTGCTTCAATTTTATTTCGTGATATTTAACTCATTAAAACATACCATATTGTCTCAGAAGAACACAGACATAGTTTGCTATCTGTGCCTGTAGGGAGGCTGGGATGACTTAGCCATTTGGAATTAAACTAGGTTAAACTGGAAAGGCTTCCTGTAAGAGGTGAATATAGAGAAAGGTTTGGAAAGAGCAAAAAACTGTTTGAGAAGATGGAAAGTATCCAGGATTGGAAGAAAGGCTGGAAGGGGACATATGAATCACTTCATTCCCTACCTTTATTCTAAGCAGTCAGCAGCTCCCAAGAGTTCTTTCCAGAGAGATGGCTCTAGGAAAAGAGGTTCCTTTTTTAGCCAATGATTCAGTGACTCCTATAGGGCTGGTCCTATATGCAGACCACCTGTTGTTGTGATATGATGAGGATAGGGAAGGACTCTCTCATCTTCCTTTGTCTACAAAACTCCATCAATAAAGAGATCCATCTTTGGAGGTGAACACTGCTCTTTCTGGGTTCTCTTCACCCCAGGATTTGCACATTTAATTTCCTTTATTTAACTGTTATGTGTTTATCTGATATCTTTGCTCCAATCACTTGCTTCAGTCTATATCCTTCTTGACCTTTCTGGAGCATATGCTCCAGATTATTACTACTGATTACCTTCTTCTCTTTGATAATTTCTTTTTCTCTATGTTTTTGTGATAGTGTTGTCTCTTGGTTCTCTCTCCTTATCTGACCTATTTCCAGTCCACCAGGCAACCCTTCCCTTATTCTACCTTCTCTTTTACTGTCTAGAGTATGACAATTCTTCCAATTATCTAGGCTCATGACTTTTCACTCTTTTCACTCTTACCTCTCACCCTTTTATTCAATTAGTTGTCAAGTTATGTCATTTTAATCTTCATATTATCAGTCATAAATGCTCCTTTCAACTGATGCTGACATTATCTTGATACAGGCCCTCATTACTTTATGTCATCAGGATATTATGATAGACTACTGCTTTAGTAGTAATTTGCAATAAATTCTTGGTCTTTCTGCCTCAAGTCCATTCTTCACTCAGTTGGAAAATTGGTTTTCCTAAAACATAAGTTTAATTGTATCACATCACTCTTCTTTACTCCAAACTAATGGTTCCCAAAGCCTCCAGGACCAAATGTAAAATTCTTTGCCTTTTAGAGTTCTTCATAATGTGGCTGCTTCTTATCTTTTTCAATCTTCTTACACCTTACTCTTCTCAATATATTCCATGCTCTAATTTCATTCCTTGTCATTCCTCTCACATGATATTTCATTTCATGACTCAATGTTTTTACTGGTAGTTCCCATTCCTGGAATACTCTTCTTTCTTATATCTGACTTCTTGCTTCCCTGACTTCCTTTAAATGTCAACTTTCTGCAAGAAGTGTTTCCTAGTTTTCCTTAACCTTAATGCTTTCCCCAAAATTTATTGTCCATATACCATTTTTGTAATTATGTTGTGTTGTCTCCCTCATTATATTGTGATCTCCTTGAAAACAAAGTCTGGCTTTTTGCTATTGTTTGTATCTTTAGCTCTTAGCTCAATGCCTGGCATATAGTAAGGCACTTAATAAGACTACCTTACTGACTGACCAGCCCGCTCAGTTCTGGTACAAGTCCAAAAATCCCTCCAATCTCAAATTTCCCTCTCTCTTCAGTAATTCACTAGGAAGTTATTTACTCTAGAAGCTCTGAAAAGCTAAGAGCATAGCCATTATCCCCTTGTCCTGAGAGTTCTATAGCTGCAGACATGGGGTTCATGCCTTCAATGAACAGACCCTACCTCATTTCATCACAAAACTTTCCCCCCTAAACCTCTCAAAGTTTACTTTAGCCATCCCCCTCCTTTCTACTCTCCTAGACTTACAAGAACCCACCTGCCTCTCCAGTGAGGTCAGTTCTGAGACTGATAAGGCTGGCAAGTGGTCTATTTATCCTGTTTTGTGAGTGTGTCCTTATTGCCTCATTTTCTTCCTCTCCACCCTCCGGCCTGATAGAGCCACATCAGCTGTCACAACTCCAGTGGGAATACAAGATGGAAATAGATGAGGCTAAAGAGTTCTTGAAAACACCAGAGATTAAATATAGCAGTACAGAGATCAGAGAATTGAAGGGAGGGGGGAAAGGAGGAGAAAAACAAGAGTCATTACAAAAAGTAGAATAAGATAATAATATATTTGTATATGAATGTTCATGTCTCTAATAGATGGAACACTGGATTTAGAGGCAGAAAAGCTATTTCAAATTCCAGCTCTACTTCTGGTTATATATACCTTAACTTCTTTGGACAATGAAAAGTTTGATATAATTGTTCCTAGTTATAAATCTATGATCTTACAACCCAGTAAATTCATATGACTGATGCTAATTCACTCTAAAAACATGGGACACCACTGGTCCCATTCTAGCAGTACTGGGTCTTATTAAAAGAGTCAGTTGGTTCCAGTGCTACTTATGATGCCCCATAATGTTTTAGGATTGTTCTTATGGCTATCTATGGCTTCGAAAACATAGCTCTGACACTATGGTGTCATTAACAGTCACATTCTTAGACCAAATGAATGTTCCGAGTACCCAGAACAGAGATAGAGCTTCTAGCCAAGGGTGTCTTGGGAATACAGCTCCTTCGTCTAAGGATCCATTCATTCACATAGGAAACGTTGTCACGAACCTCCTGGTTGCATGGTCTTGGCTTTCTCTTTTCTTGGAAGTCTTGATTTTAATACCCATATCCAAACTCTGAAGCAAACATGTACTTAAAATAGATGACATAATAATAATACTAGCTAACATTTATATAGTGCTTACTATATACCAGTCACTGTACTAAGTGCTTTACAATTTTTGTCTCATTTGCTTCGCAGAACAACTCTGCAAAATGGGTGTCCTTATTATCTCCATTTACATTTGAGGAAACTGAGGAAACAATATTTTAAGTGACTGAAGGGGGTTCACTAATACCTAAATTGTTAGTTGCTTAGAAGAACTGGGATAGCATTGAGCATAAGGCAAATAACAATAGAGTGGTATCCATACACAATTCTCTCTCCTTGCCTGATGCTGCTATTTGTGTCGCTATTGTTATCTGTTGGTCTGGTGATACCATTCAATCATATTCAATGTTGTGCTATTGTTCTTGCTATGGTCACCTGATTCTCTTCCTCTATTCTCACCTGGTGAGATTTCTGATAAGTAGCATCTTCTTATGAGCTATCTGCCATCTTCTGCTTTCTCCTGCCACCTGCTGGCGACGCTTTGAAATGCAGTTACTCAGTGAATTCTGAGCAGGCAAAGATAATCTCAATTCATAGCATCAGGGACTGTTTGAAAGCTTCTTCTTTTTTCCTTTTTCTTTTTTTTGACTCATAGTCAGCCAGAGAAACATTTAGGATATTCTAAGAAGCTGATGCATTTGAAATCAGAAGACCTTATTTCAGATCTTGTGGTTTTTGTTTGTTTGTTTGTTTTGGGGGGGATTCCATTTTTATTTGAAAAAAGAGTAAGAAAAAAATAAAACCAAAACCAAATACAAAACAAAATAGAATATTGTCATGTACCCAGTAGAAATCAGGGATGATTCAAAATGTATAACAACAAATTACCAGATCAAGAAAAATATATATATATATTATATATATATGTGTATATATATAATATATATATATTAGTAGAAGAAATTATATTCACGAATGTCCATTTTTTCTTTACTTTCTTGTAAATAATTCCACTTGATGATTCTGCTGAGCTAGCTTGAGGGTATTTGGAATTTAGACAGTTTAATCACAGTCCCAGATCGGTCTCTGATTGTATCAGGAGGACAATAGTTCTTCCCCAAGTCTTCTTGATTTTGTTCCAGTTTTTTTGTTCTGAGGAACAAATTTGTTTTATTTGAGGGGGAAATCTGGACAGCTTGAAATTTACCAACCTATTCTGCCATATAACCAGAATCCTTCCTGATTTCAGATCTTGAATTTATCACTTACTCCTTACTTTTAAAAAAAAAATGAGGACATAGGGCTGATTGACCTTTAATGCCTCTTCAAATTTGCTAGTGACACAGTAGAAAGAGAATTGGATCTGGAGTCAGGAAGATCTGAGTTAAAATTAGACACTTCTAAACTATGTGATATTAAGAAAATAAATCACATAATCTCTGCCTTAACTTGCTTATCTGTAAAAATGTTAATAATAATAGTTATTATGACAATAAAATAAGGATAATATTTGTAAAGCATTTTGCAAATCTTGGTTGTTACACAAAGGCTATTATTATTATTATTATTAATTATATTAAATTCTGTCATTTAAACTCTATTTCTGTTTTGAGTTACCATTTCCCACTCCCTGATTTTGGTATGCTATTTGACTTGAGATGAAAAAATTCTTTTAGTTTTTTCAACCCACACAATCACGTTCAGCATTGCCCATGCAAATTATGGATTTGTGTGAGGCTGGAAAACTTTACTGTTCTTTTCTTACACTATCCAATTTACTAAATAGTTTTGGAAGGTGATCCTTCCTAATAGGGAAGTATATAATGATAAACTCAACCTCAGAAAAGATCTAAGAACAGTTATCCCCTCTTGGAAAAATAGGTTTGACAACCTTTAGATTGAAACTATCTTATTAGTGCTCTCTATATACTATTGGCACAGAGAGAAAAATTTCAGAATGGCCACGTATTCCTGAATAACATACTTATTTAAAGGCAAATGGTTTCAGTTAGGATTCAGAGAAAACAAATGGTATAATGCACAAATGGACAAAAGGCAGCTTAGTTTTTCCTAGACCTAGAGATAATCTGAGAACCAGAAAGCCCATCGTCTCCGAAACATATGCCAGATTCCAAAGAGGCACAAACTTTGTTTCAGAGAAAGGAAATTAAATATTAAAAGAGGAGAAAATGATGAGGTCTTCAAAATTAGGTGTGGTTAGCAAAGAAATTGATAAAAATTAATCCCATTAGCAAGCAATAAGAAAGTTCTGATAATAGAAAGTCATTTTAGTTCTTTGGTCCCCTGTTCTAAAGGTAATCCAATTGGAAATCCAAGATAAGTCAAAACTCTGAGACTAAATTTTCCCTATAAAATAACTTATGACCCCTGGTTTTGTCACTACCTTCCTGGTGTATTTCTCCTTATCCCCGCTTCGCTGCCCTTCCTCCCCCCATCCCCTGTGTTATCTCCCCTAACTCCACTATGCTTCTTAGTTCTACTTCTCCTTACAGCTAACTAACTTTTTTAGGGTGCTAAGTCCCTTTCAGAATTTAGCCTGCCAACTAAGAGCATGCCCCAATTTCATGGGATACTTGTGTTTCACACTTTATTTATTGACTCTATTTCATATTTACCATTCCTGATATCTATTGTATCCCTTCATTTTGTCTGTATCCTATTCTGCTAAATAAATCTACCCTTTGCCAAACAGAATGGCCGATGTGAATTCTTCACATGGCCAAATCCCAGCTTTTGGTGCCTGCCATCATTTAATGATAAACCCCATATCATAGATCATATTATAAAGGCCTCTCATACATCCCAAACTAGATGTCCATTAGATGACTTTAGTTGAACATGTCCAAAACCAAACATTATCTTTCCCCCTAAACTCTCTCCCCCTTCCTCTATTACAGTAGAAGGCAATACCAAATTCTCAGTTTCTCAGGCTTACAATCCAAGAGCAATCCAGAACTCTTCACTATCTCTCACCCCCATAGTTAATCCATTGCTAAGCTCATTTAATTTCACCTCTGAAATATCTCTTGAATATATCACTACTGGGGTATAGCATCTAGGAAAAATATAGCAGTGATCCTGAGTTCCTCTGACCTTAGAGTGCTGTTCTAACAATCTGTCAGTTCTAAGTTTTCTGGCCTTAGGATAGTGCTACAAACATTACAGACTGTCAGAAAATCTGTTGGTCAGTGATAACCAAGTTACTGAGTCAATAATAAATAGACCACCCCTCAAACCTACCTGTAAACCATAAAACTAGCACATTAGTATGTGAGATGGATGCTAGACTCCCTTCCCCAAATTAACTAATCAGAGACATCTTAAGGTACAAAGAGAAAGCATATATTTAGTCCCAGCACCGAGAGGTCCAAGTATACCAGGGAAACATCTCAGCTCACAACATGAGCCTGACCTGACAAGCAGGACATTAAATAGTTTTTGGCCAATAATTACCAATATTGTCTGCTTTCTGTGGGTCACATCACTTCCTGTCACTTCCTAAAACTGACCTAGAAAAAAAAATCTAAGAAGGAAAACAAAAATGCAAGCAAACAATAACAGAAAGAGTGGAAATGCTATGTGTAGTTGATTCTCTTCATTACTGAACAATTGGAAGTGGTTTGAATCAACTCATTGTTGAAGAGAGCCATGTCCATCAGAGTTGATCATTGTATAATCTTGTTGCTGTGTATAATGATCTGGTTCTGCTCATTTCACTCAGCATCAGTTCATGTAAGTCTCTCCAGACCTCTCTGAAGTCATCCTCTTACATGGTCTTGGAAAAATAGGTTTGACAATGGTCATTTCTTACAGAACAATAATATTCCATAACATTCATATACCATAATTTACTCAGCTATTCTCCAATTGATGGGCATCCATTCAATTTCCAGTTTCTAGCCACTACAAAAAGGACTGCCACAAACATTTTCTGCAAATTCTTTCGAGGCATCCCAAGATACCGAACTGTGACCTCAACTTCTTGGGGTCTCCTTCTAAACTTATATACTACCACCTCCTATCCTCTGACTCTACCACTGTTCACAGGCCCTCATTGCCCCATGTGTAGGCAATTATAATAACCTGCTGGTGAATCTGCCTGCCTCAAGTTATTATTCCCTGACATATACTCTTCCATCCAGAAACACTGGCTTTTTGAGTGTTCCACAAAATACACACTTCATTTATTGGCTCTGGGGATTTTCTTTGACTTTCTCTTATGCTCAGACTGCTGTCCCTTCTCTGCTCTGTCTACAGACTTCCTTAATTGCTTTTAAGTCCCAATTAAAATTCCATCTCTTCTAGAAAGCCTTCCCCATGCCCCCTTAATTCAAATCTTTCTTCTGTTAAGTATTTCTTATTTGTCTTGAATATAATTTGCTTTGTATGTATTTACATGCTATTTCCTCATTAGATTGTAAGATCCTTGAGGGCAGAGACTACTTTTTGTGTGTTTTTGTCTTTCTTGCACTTAGTACTGTGCCTTAGCACTGGCTTGTAATAGAAATAAATAAAGAAATATCAATAAATGAGTTTTAATTGTTAGGAGGTCTTACTTGATAATTAAGGCTACCAGTGTTGCTCATGGCAGTTTGGTTATTGATGGGTTTCTAAACATTAGTTTATTACAGAAAAAAATTAAGAAGTTGAAAGTGGGTGTGAGACTAATATTGTTCCTGGTCTTTTGTATGGGTGTAAGGATAGGGCAGTGTAGTTCTGGGCCCCAAGCATAGAAGAAATGAAAATCTCTAGACACAGGTTCCCATGGTATAGTGGAAAGGAGAGAAGATGAAATCAGATCAGGAATAAGGGAAGCTGACATTGGTAGTCCTCAGTAGGCAAGGTTATAAAAGAGACATTGATGGATACACCATAGAATATCAGGGACTGAACTCTGAGTCTATAAAATAACCTGGGGGTGAGGATGAAAAAGGAAGAGTAAAACAGATTAAAAGTCAGAGTAGAGGGGGAAAGTAGGGAGATTATGAGGAAGGAGGGAGAGAAAGGGGGAGGGAAGTGAGAGAAAGAAAATGAAATGGGAAGAGTAGGGAAGGTTGATGTTGGGGTTATCTCTGGGATTCTGTACTCAGCTTCCAGCACCTGAGGCCTGAGTTTTCCCTGAGGATAGAAAAAGGAGGAGGATAAATATACCCAGAACAGACAATGGAACATGTCCTCTCAATGCCTCTACTTTCTGTTGTCTGACTGCTGATTTCATCCTGCAGTAAGAGCCAGTAGGACACAAACTTGGTCACTTGGAGAGCAGCCTGTGAGTGTTTCATAATTCAGATCTGTTCTGATTATTCATGTCATGATGCTGTAAGGATGGGGAGGGACAGAAGCTGGGGAAGGGATATATGACTTTCAGGAAGAGTGGAAAATACACTGAATTGGAAAGCAAAGGACTTGAACTTGATCCCCTGCTCTACCACTTCTTAACTCTGTGATTATGAACCTCTCAAGGGCAGAGACTGATTTGTGTCTTTCTTTGTCTTCCCAATTTTTTTTCCTTTTTCTCTTCCTTCCTTTCTTCCTTCTTCCTTCCTTCCTTCCTTCCTTCCTCCCTCCCTCCCTCCCTCTCTCCCTTCTTCCTTCCTTCTTATCTTCCTTCCTTTTTCTTTCTTTCTTTCTTTCTTTCTTTCTTTCTTTCTTTCTTTCTTTCTTTCTTTCTTTCTTTCTTTCTTATTCCTTCCTTCCTTCCTCTCTCTCTCTTTCTTTTTTCCTTTCTTCCTTCTTTTTTCTTTTTTTCTTCTTTTGTCTTCCTTTCTTTCTCTGTCTTCCCTCCCTCCCTCCCTCTTTCCTTCCTTCCTTCCTTCCTTCTTTCCTTTCTTTTTTTGCAGAATAAGAGGATAAGACTAACCTCTAAGGACTACTTAGGTTCTGACATTTATGATTATATGACAGAAATAGAGGTAGAAACAAGAAGAAGAAGAGAGTTGGAGCATAATTACCACACTGCAGCCTAAGGAATCTTTTGGGACCCCAGACATCTTGGAACATCCAAGGGAACATCTTGGGCTTTCATAAGATCATAATGTTAGAAAGAGCCTCATAAGTCATCTAGTCTAACTCCTTCATTTTATAAATGTGGAAAACGAGGCATAGAAAAATTTCAATAACTTGCCCAAAGTCCTAAATAAAATACATGTTAGAGAGGAGATTTGTAATCTAGGTTCTCTGATTCTAGAGTCTTCCCATTATATCATGCCACCTATTCATCTCCTAGCAGCCTATTGTCTACTGCTTTGGGTTCTTTTATTGCCTGATCACTTTTCAGAAGCTTAAAAAGGCACAGATTAGGAGCCAGAACACTTGGGTTCCCTCCAGTCATTTCCCCATTCAGGCTAGCAAATCCATAGTCTCCTGTTTAATCTCATATGTCTCTCCATTCTCTTCTTTTCTTCCTTGCTGTTACACATGCATGTTTTCTTGACTAAATGGAATATATGGAATCCCCATGGCTCCCCTTCTCCTTCCCTCCATATTTCCTTGTTCAGCCAGAGACACTAAATAATAAAGAACAACAAAATAATTTTTAAAATCCTACATTTGGATGAGAAGTGATTATGAAAGTTTCATAGACTACAGAGCCATGTAGAAAGATGGGGATTGGGAAAAGGACATTGAATTTGGCAATTAAGAGCTCATTTGTAACTTTAGAGAAAAAAGTTTGAGCTAATTGTTAAGAGTTGAAAAACCAGATTGTAGAGAATTAAAAAGAAAGAAAGGAAGTGAAGCCATCTATAATAGATGGTCTTCTCAAGGAGTTTAGCCACAAAAGGAAAGGGAGAAATGGGACAATAGTTAATGGGATTAAAAAGATCAAATGAGGTTTGTTTGAAAGGGAGGCAGAGAGACAAGAGCATGTTTGGGAGAAGTAGGGAAGTAGCTAGTAGAAAAAGAGATGTGGGGGATGGATGCTAGACCCCTTTCCCAAATTAACTAATCAGAGACATCTCCCTTCAGGGAGAGGGCCAGACACACACCTGGGAGCCATCCCAACTCCCACCATGTACTCCTGGAACCTGATCAGCCAGAAGTAGAACATCCAGTTAAATAGGAAAAGACTCAGTCTTTTCATTAGATAGACTAAAAGTACACAATCATCCTTGACCAATGGTCACTAATGTTGTCTGCTTCCCACGGGTCATGTCACTTCCTGTAACTTCCTGTCACTTCCTATAATTTAGGGTCTGACCTTTTAGAGATAATGTGACTTCCCAGGGTCCTTCTTGGACTCAGACTCCACGGCCTGATATCCCAGTCTGGAATAGGGATCATGTGACTTACCTAGTTTCAAACTGAAAAAGCTTCATTTAATCAGTCCCATTCAGAGATGTTGAAGACAAATAAGTGAAGAGGGCCATAACAGAGGGAGGAAGCTGCTGGAGAAGTTGGTTTGGCGAGGGATTACATGCAGATTGTTTTGCCTTAGCAAAGAGAAATGCAGGCTCCTCATGTGATAGTAGAATGCATGAGGACATTCAATGCCTGAAGCATCTGAGTGATGTAAGATGAAGAACATGGGAGAAAAGGTAACTGTGGGGGAAGTACCTAATTTTGTTCAGTAAAATATCAGGCAAAGTCCTCAACTGAGAGAGTAGAAGGAGGAGAATCTGTGGGAATTTCAAAAAGGAATTTCAAAAAGTTTGAAAAAGCAATGTACACAAAGACAAACCTCAAAGCACTCTATCAGCATAATCAACTTCTCAATCAAAGAGTGTTTAGTAAGCACATTCTATGTGCCAAGCACTGTATTCAGTGCTGGGAATAAAAAAAGCAAGAGCTTTTTTTCTGCCTTCAAGGAGGCAAGATTCTAATTGGGGCACAATACATACAATAAATAGACACATACCATTATTACTAGACAGTCTCCAGCTTCTTAAAGTATGATTCACAACCCCATATGGCATGTTATAACAATGTGGAAATCACAAAATTATGATTTATTATCAGTGAATGTTGGTTTGCATATATGTTTTATATGGTTATATATTTGGAGTCAAGTAAAAATTTATGGTGCCAAAAGGGATTGTGAGTGGTAATGTTTAAAAAGCACCAAGACACACTATGATTTTGTGTCAACATATAAAGGCCAGACATTAGAGCATAACATCTTAGCAGAATTTCCTAAACCCAAAATAAACTTTACACTGAGAGATGTAGAGATTCAGGACTTTTATATTGATCAAAGATGATTTGGGGGCGGAGGGGAAGAAAAAGTGAGATGGGAAAAAGTGTTCTTTTCTTCCTACTTAAATTTCTCACCACCAATTCCCTATCACATAACTATCACCCAAATGATTTTACTGTTTTTTTGTACAAATTCAAGAAGAAATTGAATCTACTTATGAATCTTTAAGTTAGACTTTGAAACTCTTGTCTACAAAAAATAACATAGTTCAAATCTACTCCAGTATATAAAATAACAGTATTTTACTGTTATTAGTATCCAATGGACTAGTGATGAGTCTTGTAACACTCAGACAATTCACAGATCCTAGAGAAAAAAAGATATTGAGGGCCAGAGCTCTGGAGAAGTATACTTGAAACAAGAATACTTACAACAAGTTGTTAATTCAGTGCAATTGATGAGATGATGACTCTCTAGTTTACATATACGTAGTACTTAGCATGGTGATGTAATGGTTTTCTAGTTCACATATTAATCAGGATGCTGTAATGATGTAATTATAATATGGTATTTAAGAGCTGAGAAGGACTGGAAATGGGACATTCTATTTTTGACCATCTTCCTGGTGACTCTCTTGCTTCCTGCACTCCTCCATTAAGATCAAAACTGGTCCAGTCTTCTGGGCCAGAATAAAGACTCTAGACTCTATTCCTGACCATTCTCATGGTGTCTATCCTGCTGAGACCAAGGTCTATCTGAAGGACCTCCAGAAAGCTAACCAAAACATTACAAGAAGGAATGGAGACAAAGGAAATAAGTAGTCAGATGGCATTTCCCTTGCAGATGGTAATGACTATGGAGAAATATATGTTAAGGAGGATAGTGATTTAAGTGTTAATGAAGACAAAAAATGAGTTCTGTTTCTGATATGCCTCTTGTTAATAAATAACCAGAAATTTGGTTTTCTTTTCAGCTTGCTTTTCAGAAAAGAAGCCTAATTTCCTTCATTCCTCATTCTATGTCCCCAATCAATGTTACCCATTTCCGCCCTACTTTCTATCTCATTGGTTTCCCTGGTTTGGAGGCCATTCAACATTGGATCCTTATCCCCTTCTGTCTTATGTATTTGCTGGCCATCTTGGGCAACTGCTTCATCCTGTTCATCATTAAGACAAACACTCAACTTCATACCCCCATGTACTACCTCCTCTCACTGCTGGCCCTAAATGACCTTGGCCTCTCAGTATCCACACTGCCTACCACACTAGTCACCTTCTGGTTTGGTTCCCAGGACATCTATTTCGGTACCTGCCAGTTCCAGATGTTTTGTATCCATTCCTTCTCCTTCATGGAGTCTGCTGTGCTCCTTGTCATGTCATTTGACCGTTTTGTGGCCATCTGTCGTCCATTGCGGTACTCAGTCATTGTTACAGGCCAGAGAGTGACTCGGGCTGGACTTGCCATTATTCTCAGGGGTCCTGTGGCTCTACTCCCCATTGTCCTCCTCCTGCAAAAATTTCCATACTGTGGAAGGAGAATCCTCTCTCACTCTTTTTGTCTACACCAAGATGTGATCCGCCTGGCCTGTGCAGACACTACCTTTAACAATCTGTATGGGCTGACATTGGTGATATTCACTGTGGTTCTTGACTTGGTTTTCATAGCCTTGTCTTATGCACTCATTCTGCACACTGTGATGGGTCTGGCTTCCCGAGAAGAGCAACTACGGGCCTTCCAGACATGCACCTCACATCTCAGTGCTGTGTTGATCTTCTTTGTGCCCATGGTGGGGCTGTCTTTAGTACACCGTTTTGGAAAACATGCTTCACCTGTTGTTCACCTCCTTATGGCTAACATCTACCTATTCGTGCCTCCGATGCTCAACCCCATCATCTATAGTATCAAGACCAAGGAGATACGCCGGGCGATTATTAAACTCATGGTACAACTAAAATGAAGTTCTAGTCACTGGGGTTAATGGAAGTCTTCCTGGGAGCGGGGCAGATAATGATTTCTTTTATATTCAATTAAGTTTGACAAATGTTTATTAAATGTGTGCTGGGAGCTATATTTTGTTCTCTATCTTGAGAAAAAACACATTTTAAATGAACAATTTCTACTCTCATAGAGATTAGCATTTAGTAGATGTGTAAGACATTAACACAGGTAACTATAAAACAAAATATAATATGTTCATTGTGGACAGATAGACCTGTTTCAAACTTGGAAATATCAATAATAATAACATGGTTTCTACTCCCATTAAGATATATCTAGAAATATTGAATTTGATTTATTTCTTCTATATCTCTGGATATAGGTGTCTTTGTATGTTAGCTTATAAGGTATGGAATATAGAATAAGTTTATTATATTAAGTTATTATATTATATTATTATATTAAGTTATTATATTATATTATTATATTAAGTACCTAATGTTTTAATTGAATTAAGTTTAATTCAATTCTGAACCAGAGGTTTTGGCTGTTACTGTTAGCTAGTATTCCAGCTATTAATGCAAAGATGTGTATTCACATTATTAAAAGATTACTTGTGAAGTTGAAACTGGGAGTAGAGTGGGAAAGTTGACACAAAGTGTTATGTGAGATCAAAGCACAGAAGATCATTATTCCTGGGCTAAGCCTTCCTAGAAGTTTCATGTAAAAGATGATATTTGAACTGTGTAGGTCTTTGATAATATAAGTCAAAGTTTTTCAGAACTAGAGACTTAAAGGAACAGTAGATGAGGATAGACTCCATTCAGGATAGTATCATTAGATACAGATAGTACTAGTTTTTTCAACTCAGAGACCCTCTGACTTGGATCCCTTTTGGGCTTCTTCAGTACAGTACATTTTTGATCCAGTTTTCTTCCCTCTTTATTTTTCCATAACATTAATAAATTTTTCCAGAGGACTTCTCTTCTTCTCCCCTCTCATTTGCTTAAGTCTTTCTCCCTGGCATACCACCCACACCCCAAACTCTCTTGGTTATTAAAGAAACTTGTCTCTTCTGCTATTCCAGTTCCCTTCTAACTTGGTGGTCAGAATAGTTCCTGAGCTCAGATTTCCCAAATCATAGTGCCACAGAAATGAAGCAATGAATGACAGGAATATGCCATTCTTTGAGTTTTGATGACAACTAAGTACAATTATTGTACTTATAAAAGCACAGAGCCTAAGCTATGTAGTAAACCAGGAATTTTAGACTGTAGAAGGCTCATAGGGATAGTCCAGTAGAAAGGGTGTTGGCCTAGAAATCAGAAATATTTTCATTCAATTCTGACATGAAACATTTACTAGCCATGTGACTTTGGGCAAATTAACCTCTCAGTGCCTGTTACTTCACTTGCAAAATGAGGGGATTAGATTTGAGGGCCTGGAAAGTCCCTTATAGTTCAAAATCTATGATATGACTTATGTTAAGATGAGGAGAGGGAAAAGGAACAGATTGTGGAACTGTGTGACTTAGGCTTAGGTGGGGAAGATTAGTAGAAATAGTTTGTAGTTATGATTAGGATAGCTAAGTGATGTAGTAGATAGAGCACTAGGTCTAAAGTCAGGAATATCTGAGTTCAAATCTAGGCTCAGACAATTACTAGCTATGGTTAGTCACTTTTATCCCGTTTACCTCAGTTTCCTCTCTGTAAAATAAGCTAGAAAAGGAAATTACAAACCTTGCTACTATCTGCCAAGAGAATCACAAATGAGATCATGAAAGGAGAGATACAAGTGAACAACAAAAATGTGACTAATTGTATGTTACTTTTATAACTAAATGTGTAATATATTTCACATTATAAACTTGTAAATATTTCCTGGTAAGTACAGTGAGATCAGAGAAGGAATCGAGATTTATATAATCACTTGGGTGATTGGGTGATTGGGTGTCTGATGGACAGGTGAGAAACACTGAGAAACACTGACTGAAACTGACTCTGGCCAGAGCACTTCCCAGGGTCATCAAAATCAAACTAAAACAAACTGATCATAGCATAAACATTTCAAAACGGAGCCAGCTTCTGTGATCAAATAAATGTCAAGTTGGGCAAAACCTTGTCAGTGGCAGCCTTTGCCTCTCAAACAGCACTCTCTATTCCTGGGACAAACTGAGGTATTTTGATTCAGAATCATAGATCTTTCTTGTTCCTAGCTCCAATTCAATTTGATTCAGCCATCATTTACTATATTTCTATACTGTGGTAGGGATTGAAGATAGAAACAAAAACCTACAAAGCTGAAACACTAAGTCAGAACTAACCCCTTTGCTTTCTTTATAAATCATCTATTCTCATAAGAAGTCAGACTTATTTCCCTTGTTCTATCATAGATTGAGCTGAGATTCAGGGGACCCCTGTTTACATATTAATCTATCTGCTACACAAATTCATAGGTGGGGCTTCCTTTGATCTAAGTAAGCCCTAAATTAGAATATAGACAAAGTGCCCCTGGGGAAGGAGATTCTAGAGTAAAGATAAAGTTCCCTGGCACACAATTCCAATGCAGGATGAACAAGAATCCATTTAATACAGGAATAGAGTCTTAGATCTTCAAAAATCAAAGCATTATATAAATTAAAGGACAGCTAGAATCCCTGCTTTTTAGTGACTATCTTAGGATTACAGTACCCATATCTCTAGATATTCAGTGCTTTCAGCTATGTATTTTTGAGTCAGGGTTCATAGTTTAAAAATTCAAAGAGATTGTCTTATATTCACAAAAGACTTAATGCCAAAACAGAAAGACAATCTCTGAGAGAGACTGGCAATTAAAAGAAGTTTGGGAGAGCTTTATATTCTGAAAAGTTGGGGCTTCAGTTGAATGCGATGAGGTGAGATATTTCAAGACAGTTGTAAAAATCGAGTAAGGCTTCATTTATTTCAGATTTTAAGTAGGTCTGAAGAACTTTAAGTATTGAGTCAAGGGCATACTTAAGTCCTCTTCCTGCTATCCTCCCATGACATCAGCATCTCCCTATTTCAGTCAAATATGGGCAACTATGTACTTATTGGTCAAGTTCAATTTCTTGGGTAGTTCCTGCATTTAGAATGTAAAATCCTCAGCCAGTAAGGATGAGGGTCAGTGGTGGGAGGGGGTATTTGTGTTAGGGATTAAAAGTGTTGACCCTGCCCACTATGGTGCTTACTCTCTTTGATTGTCTGCCCGATGAGTGGGCCGTCCTTCCAGCATGAACATAGAATAAACTTTGCTTTGCTTCTAGAGATCTCTCCGGCTTTTTATTAAATGGTGACCCCTCATCATTTCTGAACCACACACAATCAAGTAGGTTAACAGCCCACATTCTGAGAGCAAGGTACAGAGAAGGAAGAAGCCAGGATGTTGTTTCATTCAATTAGAGAAATAGGATGTTTTTTTGTCTTTCAGACAGGATGGAATTTTTGCAGGAGACATGTAAGTAGTAACAGATCAGAGATTTTATTGCTCCAAACTCCTTAACTGGATGTGAAATTTTGAGTAGACCTTGTACTCTGATCCATCATTTTCAGTTAATAAACAATTTTTATTAAATGTGCTCTGTGAGCTAAGCCCTGTGCTAACCACTGAGGATGAAAAGACAAAAATGAAACAATCTCTTCTCTAGGAATTTACCTTCTGTGGAAGAGGCAAGAGGCAACCTATATGGCAGAAATGGCAAACACAAAGCTGGGGGGGGGGGAAAGGGGGGAAATGGTGTGTGGTGACCCTACAACTTTCCTATGAGTGGCCTGAACCAGATTAAAATATTGTTGTTGTTTGACCTTTGTCTCCAAAAGGATCATGACATTAGAGAGTTGAAGCCATGACATGCAAGTGAATTTGATTCCATTGAGGGGGCACTGTGCAAGCTGACCTGCCTCACTTTTCCCTCCAGAGCCATCTGAGTCCAGTGGCCAGATATAGTTCAAGAGTATTAGAGGTGGCCCTGCATGAAACAGGAGACTTTGGCCTTTTTAAGTTATGGTCTTCAGCAGTAATTAGGAATACTAATACATTTTAAATTAGATACTAATACATTTTAAACACTAAGTCAATATGTCACTGTAAGAATCCTTATGTAGAACTTTTTCAATTTAATTTTGATACCAGTGATATGAATATGCAATGGTAATAAAAAATACATGATAAATACAAAATAATTTAAGGAAAAGTTAGATTTGAAAGATGGGGGAGCCACTTTCACTGCAAACAAAAACGCTTTTATTCCAAGCCATACTCCATTCTTAGTTCCAGTCATGGGTTGTTTTTGGGTTCACAGTTCTATTCTCTAATTTCCACATTTTTTAATTTTTTTCACTTATTCATTGAATGATTATTTGTTACTTGTGTCCTGAACACTGTGCTCAGCTCTAGAAGAGAAACAAAGTTTATTAATTTCTTTTTATTTTAAATGTTATTTTTATTTTCAGTTCCAAATTCAGTCCTACCCTCTCATCCTTCCCCTATTCATTGTGAAGATAAGAAATAGAATACTGAAACAATCAAGTTTTTTGGTCTCTGGTAATATTCTCTGTTCCCATGGGGAAAAATTAGTACATAGGAAAATAGATAGGCAAAACAAAAGTAAATAAAACTCCTAATTTTACAGAGAAGGAAACCAAAGCCCAGAGGATCCTGATTTGCCCATCATCACACAGCTAGTTAGTAGCAAAGGCAAAATTTGAACAAAGATCTTTGGACACCAAATCTGGCATTTCTTGTTGAGGCAACAATCCACTTTCCTGGATTGGTTGCCTTTTTGTTGTATGGAGAGAAGTAGCATTGTGGACTAAGTCCTGATCTGAGTAAAAAAAGGCCTGCATTGAAATTCTGTCAGAGTCATTTAGTAACTCTTCTGTTTTGAAAAATAGAAATAATGATAACACCTAGTTCATAGAGTTATTGTTGAGGCTCAAATGAGAAAATGAATCGGAAGGGTTTTATAAAACTTAAGGTGCTGCATAAAAATTATTAGTCTACATTTCTCTACACTGCTTCTCAGGCTCTACCTCTCTCAAAAGGCAGGTTACAGAGGAAGAAATGATTGGATCTAAATATAGATTGATGCATACCTTTTTTTTTTTAACTTTATCTTTCTTGAAGATTTTTTGGGAGGTGGAGATCTATCTTCTTTTGCAACAAGACTTTTATGAAATATTTTTCATAACTTCAAATATGTCTTCTCAATAAGAGGGCATGGGATAGAAAGGGCAGAATATGGAATTCACACTTTGAAAAATAAATGTAAAAAAAATTTTGTGTAATTGAGGAAAATTTTTAAAAATTGAAGGAAAAAATAAAAAGATAGGATTAAACTAAATGATCCTTCAAGTATCTTTTCACTTCAAATCCTAGGAACAAAACGTGGCATTGCTATAATCTCTGAGTGGAAAGTGAGGACATAGGCTTCATAAGCATGTGATAGATATCAGGGACTCCCTAAGTAGCATTACATCAGTGATTTAGAAATCCCTGCTGAATCTGAAGTCCCAGTGATAATCTATGAAATGGGAGGTGATATAAATATCACATCAAGGGAGGGGAGCCCACAGACTCTAGGGTATTGTGGACAAGGGCCTTAAAGATACCAGGTAAGCAGAGAACAGGCCTGGCTCTATAGATGTGAGCAGCAGAACTCCAGCCATCAGAGAGAGCAGGTAAGTGAATACTGAAATGAACACTTGGAGAGGGTAAGTCTTGGTGTGCAATTCAGATTAAGTTAGGATCCTTTGTCAGTATAAAGAAACCTCAGAAGAATGTTTTTAAATGCATAAAATAAAAGAAATATGATTGCAAAAAGTAACTGATTATGCCAAAATAAATAATATTGCAAACTAATTACATCAAAATATAATCAGTTTACTTATAATTGTCAGAAAAAAATAAGATCATAGACCTTATCCAAAGAAACTCTAATTGTCATAGAAAAATACAAGTAAAGGAGGCTATGATGGGAGAAAGAGAATTAAAGTTCATGGGAGCACATATTCACATACCAATGCACAGAAAATGGGAAAGAAACTATGCTAAAGATTTTTAAAATTCTATTTTATTTTCAGTTCTGAATGCTAATCCTTCTACTTGCCAGCCTACTCCACAGTTGAGAAAGAAAGACAACAAAACAGATTACAGATAGGTATAGTTAAGTAAAAATAAATTCCTACACTGTATGCTAGATATTTTACCAAGAGGAGTTAAATTTAGTCTCACAGTTATATCACTGACATGGTTAGAATGTGAGACATGATTAGGAAGGGGCTGGAAGAGTGACTTTATTGGCATAGAGAACCCTTAGGGAAGGACATTTCTTCTGTTGATGCTGGTCAGCAACTTGTTTCAACTTCAGTTCCTAGAGAGTCATCAAGAGATTTAGTCATTTACCTAAGATCCCACAGCCATTATATGATGAGGTGGGATTTGACCCTCACTCCTCTGGGCTTTGAAACCAACTTCTACTTACTGAGCAATTTTTCCAGTCATGATTAGTCTGCTAATGCAAGAATATTTTGCTTTTTAATGGAACAAATTAGATGTTTAAAAATATAGATGACAAGATAAATCAGAAATCTCTCTAAGTACATATGAATATTGAGGTGAGATGCATACATGAAGTCATTTGGGTGAGGACCCACAGGCTGACTAAGAACATCACTAATGGGGTGTCCTGCCATGCAGAAGAATTGAATGAGGAATAAATGTTGCAGATCACTAAGTTTTCCAGAAATAGAATATGTTTGTACTAAGCTTTATAGAAGTAAAATATGTTTGTACTTTGGGACTTGAATGACAATTGGACATCTGCTTCAGTGAGTAGGTATAATAGAAAGAACATTATCAGAGGACCTGAGTTTAGATTCTCTATCTCTAGTAAAAGAGGAAGTCATTTATCTTTTCTGAGCTTCATTTTATTGATCTGTACAATAAGGAGGTTGAGATTCTTAGATTGATAGCTGGATAGGTGACTAAAAGCAATCCCCTCATTTGACAAATAAGGTAAATAAGTTTTAGTGCCATATCCATGATCACACAGACTATAAGTGTCAGATACAGGATTTGAACACTAGTTTTCTTAACTTCCAGACCAGCACTCTATATGATATGTGTCTTAATATCACTGAATTCTATAATTCTATGAGATCATGGTGCTCTCTCTGAGTTGAAAGATAAGCATCTAATAAATTTCTGGACAAAATTCTGGGCTTAGAGTCAGGAAGGCCAGAATTAAAAATTGGTATCAGACACTTAGTAACTGTGTGATCCTGGGCAAGTCACTTAATTCTATTTGCCTCAGTTGCTTCACCTATAAAATGAACTGGAGAAGGAAATGGCAAACTACTCCGGTATCTTTGCAAAGAAGAGTCCAAATGGGATCACAAAGAACCAGACATAGCCAAAATGACTTGAACAATAACAAATTCTTGCTTTTTTCTTCTGCATAACTTTGCTCTTCAGAAGGTGGAAGAACTGAAGAGAACAGTTATTAAGGACCTGCTTTCCAAGAGAAAACTGGAAAAGCAGAAGGGGTCAAGTTAGAAACAACTTTACATACAAAATATAAGGAAGATAGAGATAGTATAGGTGGGAGGAGGGATTGAAGAGTCAAGTAAATTTTTTTGAAATATGTTGACTTTGGTATGGATATGGGTCATTCAGTGTGTGATGTCACCAAGGCAGTTTCTGTATATCACAGTAACATGGGAGAAAAATAGGACTATATATGTATTCATCTTGGAATCATCTTCATAAGCTGATAATTGAACATAAGGAAGCTAATAAAATAGCCAACAAGGATGGTATAGAGGGAAATAAGAAATGGGTCTTAAATATAGCCTTGAGGGACACGCATTTTTAATAGAGAACTTGGAAAGGAGATGAGGATTTATCAGGAAAATAGTAGGAGAAACTGAATTAAATAGTTTCATGAAAACCTAGAGAGGAGAAAGTATCTAATAGTACAATATGATCTATTCTGCCCAAAGCTAGGGAAAGGAAAAGAATAATGAGAACTGAGCAAAGGCCATTTGATCTGGTAATTAAGAGTTTATTAGTAACTTTAGAGAAAACCATTTTAGTTGAATGACATCAAAAGCCAGGTTGCAGGAAGTTTGATAGTGAAAGGAGAAATTGAGATATCTAATGTAGACAGCTTTCTTTAGCTAACATGAGGATAGACAGATAAGACAAGAGCTAGCTAGGATAGTAGAATAAAGAGACTTAAAAAAAAATAAAGGACACAGTATGCTTATTGGTAATGGAGTTGGAACTAGAAAATAGGGAAATGTTAGAAGTAAGAGAGAGCAGAGGTTTTAGAGGGGACAGTTTTCTGGAGAATACAAAAAAGTTATGATAATATAGGATTAATGGCACATTTAAAGGGGTGGCCTCTTCAAGGAGAAGGGTCATCTCCTCATTTAAGACCAGAATGAAGAATATGAATATGAGTAATATTAGTGATATGAAGTAAAGGGGAGAATACAATTGGAAACATTGCTCGACCTTTTATCTTTGGTAATGTATGATGCATCAAAAGTCCTTAGCCCATATGGGAAAGGGATGGGGTGCACATGGATAATGATGTATTTAATACATTTGTACTTAAGTTGTTTAGCAAAACAATAATTTATGTGTATTGTTATGTGTATGAAATTCATTTTGTTGTAAGTATTGATTATAACATCAAATTCTGATTATATTAAATGTTCTGGAGGACTCTATGAAGTACGCCATAAAGTTAAGCTGAGGGCTATCTCTAGTCATCTGCTCTATATCTTATCACTAGACCCAGATAGCTTTGAGGCTGTTGATTTTACACAGCCCACTCTCATTTATATCCAACTCACTTGCATGTCATGGCATCATTTGACTGATGTCATGTTCTCTTTGAGAATGAAAGACAATTTATGTGAGTAGAGCTCTTAGTTGAACAACATGGCCTCTCTTCCTTCCCTTCCTCCTGCCTTTGGTCTCTCTTCCTCCCTCCCTCCTTCCCTCTCTTCTTTCTTCTCTCCTTCCCTCCCTCTCTGCCTTTCTTCCCTTCTTCCTTTCTTCTTTCCTTCTTTCTTACCTTTCTTCCTTCTTTTCTTCCATTCTTCTTTCCTTCCTATTTTCCTCCCTCCCTCCTTCTTTTTCTCTTTCACTTTTCTTTCCCTTCCTTTTGTCCACATAGGGTATCATAAATTTACTTGCAAGTGTTCTACCCAAAGAAATGTAAAATTTTTTCCATAATCATTTAATTTTTTTCCCTAAAACTTTTTATTTTTAAAACATATGCATGGATAATTTTTCAATGTTGACCCTTGCATAGCCTTGAGCTCCAAATTTTCTTCTCCTTCCCCCTAGCTCTACCCCTAGATGGTAAGCAATCCAATATATGTTATACATATTAAAATATATGTTAAATCCAATATATGTAAACATACAATGATCTTGCTGCAGAAGAAAAATCAGATCAAAAAGGAAAGAAAATAAATAAGAAGCTAAATGCAAGTGAACAACAACAAAAAGAGCGAGAATGTCATGTTGTGATCCACACTCAGTTCCCACAGTCCTCTTTCTGGGTGTAGCAAGGTCATTAAAACTAGCCTCAATCATCACCTTGTTGGAAATAATCACGACCATCAGAATTGATCATTGGATAATATTGTTGTTGCTGTGAACAATCCAATCTCCTGGTTCTGCTCTTTTCACTTAGCAGAAATGGATGATTCCCCTCTCAGATTGGATGATTTTTTTCCCCCTTATTTTGACTCTACAAGAGGTCATTCTTTATCTCAATTCTTATCTAGAACTATTAAAAGTTCTTAGCTTAAAAAAAAACCAAGATCTCCTACTGCATACCATCTCTAGTCATAGCAATCTATATCTTGCTTCTGGATCCAGATGGCTCTGGAGGAGAAATTGAGGCTAGTGATTTTGCAAAATCCATCCTTACTTAAATCCATTCACTTGCATGTCAAGGCATTATCTCCCAGATGTCATGATCCTCTTCAAAAACACAGGACAAACAACAATGTTTAGGTAGAAATGGCCTCTGCTTAAAATTAAATATTAAAAACATAATGATGCATTTTTTGACATTTATTAATATTTCCCAACAGATACAAACACTTCTTCCCCTCCCACAACCCACCAAAAAAAGTTTAGTTAATTTCTGATATTTTTTTAATGGGAGAAAGTTAGAAATTTAGAGCTAGAAGGAACATTAGAAATCACTATTTAGCTACCTCATTTTACAAATAAAATAACTGAAGTTAAAAACTTTACAGTGAATTACTCAAAAAGAAACATTGATTGGTACTAAAAGGATGAAGGAACTCATTGTAGATGGCCTTTGCATGGGCGATCATTTGCAAAGGGTTAGGTATGTCTAGACCTTTAAGGAGGCACCTGGGTAGTTTTTTTTTTTTTTAAATTGGATAATGAGTCAAAGATATTAGAATTTCTAAGAAGCAGGGAATGCTCATTGGAGAATAGATAAAAATAGATGTAGTAAAGGTTATAGCATCCCAGTTCTATACTTATCTACAGCAGCAATGCAGTTTGAGAATAATAGCAGAGAAAAGTCACAGTGGAGGCAAGATCCAGCCTTAAGGATTGACCAGGGATAAAGAAAGGGATGGTAGAATTGAATAGGGGAGAAGTATGAAGACTTTGAGTGAAGCCTCTGCTAAAAGCAATGATTATGGATACTCAGCCTGTTGCCAAGGTAAGTGATGGTTTGGGATTAATGGGAGAGACTGGCCTTTTTAAAAATTTTGTTTCATTAACTACTCCACACCAATTTGTCCCAGGAAGAATTTCCAAGGATGCCTAACCTGCCCAGGACCAATTTCAGCTTTACCACCTTTATGCTGACTGGTTTCCCAGGTCTGGAGTGGGCTCACTGCTGGATCTCTCTGCCCATCTTTGCAGGCTACCTTGTGGCTGTCCTGGGCAACATCACCATCCTCCACCTGGTGCGCACTGAGAACTCCCTGCACCAGCCCATGTACTACTTCCTGGCGATTCTGGCAGTGACAGACTTGGGTCTGTGCATGTCGACTCTGCCCACCGTGCTGGGTGTGCTGTGGTTTGATGCGCGGGCCATTGGGCTGGTGTCCTGCATTCTCCAGCAGCATTTCCTCCATTCCTTCTCCTTTATGGAGTCTGCTGTCCTTTTTGCCATGGCCCTGGACCGCCTGGTGGCCATTCGCTTCCCACTGCGCTATTCCAGCATCCTCTCTGGCCCCCGCGTGGCCCTGGCTGGGGCAGTGCTGGGTTTGAGGAGTGCTGTTATCACAGCAGCCCCCTCGCTCCGCCTCTTCACTTTCCAGTACTGCCGCCCGGGGGCCCTCTCTCATGCTTATTGCTTACATCAGGACATGATCCGGCTTTCCTGTTCTGACACACGCTTCAATAGCATCTATGGTCTGTGCATTATCATGTTGGCCATGGGCTCTGATGTGCTCTTTATCCTGGTCTCCTACACCATTATCCTCTGCACCGTGCTCTCCATCGCCTCTGCCAAGGAGAGACTCAAAGCCCTTAACACATGTGTGTCCCACATCCTGGCCGTGCTGTGCTTCTATGTGCCTGTGCTCGGCTTGTCCATTGTTCACCGCTTTGGGCGCCATGCTTCTCCCGTTGTGCATGTGCTGATGGGCACAGTCTCAGTGCTCTTCCCACCCTTGATGAACCCTGTGATCTACAGTGTCAAGACCCAGCAAATCCGTCGAGCCATCCTCAAGGTGGTCTCTTTGGGGAAACATTGATGAGGGACTTATATAACATGCCATGGGCAAAATGCTGAAGACTCTTCAGAAGTATCCTGTATTCAGGCAACAATTTATTTAATATTATTACTTTAAACAGGAGACAATAATACATGAACTACACTCTGAACACTTCTATGCAACTTTTGAACCTAGAATATAGTGATTTCAATAGTCTAGGACATATGTGAGAAAAGTTTTAAGGTAGTGACTGAATGAGTGGAGAAAAGAGAGTAGATTAAAAAAAATATTGTAGTAGTAAAAACACTGATCTAGGACATTGATTAGACAAAAAGAATTGAAGAGGATCATGAGGCATAGAGGCTGGAAGTCTAGGAAGTTGATAGTATCATCAATACATGAATCAATTAGGAAGAGTGGCAGGGGTCTTTTATTTTGATGTTTTGGTGGGTGGAAAGTCAGGGATGATAATGACATGTTTTTTGTAAATATGGAATTTGAAATCACTATGGGATAAGTAGGTAAAAATGTTCTTTAGGTCACTGGAATTGTGGTGTAAGAATTTATAGGAGCAGTTTAGGGTAGAGGTGTTTCTATGGAATTTATTAACATGGAAGTGATCACTGAAGTTGTATAAATAGGTATGGTCAATAATAGGGAGAGTATAATGAGAGAGAAGAGATAAAAGAAAAGGGCAAAGACTTTAATAAAATTTACCCTTAGAAAGAGGCCTTGGAAGGCCTGTACTAATCTGACTTTTCCCTATCTTCATCATTAATATTGGTCAGACGCTATCATCATCATCATCATCATCAGTGGATGGATACAGAATAGCATGTCCGGCCTGGAGTCAGGAAATCCTGAGTTCAAATCCATCCTCAGACATTTAAAGCTGTCATTTCTTGTTTGCTTCAGTTTCCTCATCTGCAAAATGAAGAGCAAAAGAAAATGTTACACTACTCCAAAATATTTGGCAAGAAAACCCATGACTGAAAAACAACTGAACAATAAATATTTAAAACTTTTCTGAAGGATGGAGAATTGTACAAATTGAAAAAAATTCATTTAGATTCAATAAAATTTTATTCAGCTCCAAATACCTAAGTACTTATGCTATATTACACCTTAAGAATCCAAACAATCACAGGATCACAGAATTAGAGCTGAATGAGACCTTAGAGTGTAATGCCAGAGAAACTGAGGTACGATAGAGATTAGAGAGTTTTTTTTTTTTATATATATAATTTATTTGAAAGGGAGAGATTGAATCCATGGATCCACATGGATCCATGGTTTGGTCCCAGGGCTGAATGAGACTATCATCTCCAAGAATCCAGCATCCAGCATCCAGCATCCAGCAGCCAATGTGAGTTCTCAATGACAAATTTATACACAGTAGCTAGACATAGGCAGGGAGGTGGAGTCCAAACTCTGGTGAAGGGGAATCTCCAGGTAGGATGTATCAATTCGGTCCTGACAGTATGGGGTATGTGTGTGTGTAGGAGGGGTAGGACCATAAATTCTAACAAACTGGGAAGTAAGAAAGTATCTGACTAGAGACACAAAGTCTGGACTCCCCCTTTTTGAGTTTACACATTGACAATTTATAACCTTAGAGCAAGTAGCCCTGAGTTATATCAGTCTTAATGAACCAGAAGTGGGGTTTGCAACTAAGGGGACTGAGGCAGAACAACTAAGGAAATCGAGGCAGGACCAATTAGGGAAACTGAGGCAGAACAATTTAGAGAAACTGAGGCAGGACCAATTAAAAAAGAACTGTGGCACACCAAGAGTTAGTTGATTCCATTTATACAGATGAGGAAACTAAGGTACATAGAGATTAAATGAATTGTCCAAGGGTGTATGAGGTTAGATTTGAACTCTGCTTTTTGTTCTTAACTCCAGATCCAGTGCTATATCCGTTATGACAAATGAAACATAGCCCCTACTCTTAAGGAATTTATTTCCTGATGGATTCAATTTATCAAGCATCTATTTATAGGAAGGGAAGAGAAAGTATATAAGCATTTACTAAGTGACCATTGTATGTTAAGTATTTTACAAATATTATCTCATTTGTTCTTCATAACATCCTGAGAGAAAAAGAATATTATTATCATTCCCATTTTAAATTTGAGGAAATGGAGATTAAATTACTTACCCAACATCAGCAAGCTAATAAATGTCTGATGCTGAATTTGAATTAAGTTCTTCCTAACTCTTAATATGTTAAAAAAATCTTATAGACAAAATACGTAGACAAAAAATAAACACATTTCTTCTTTCAAGGAGTTTATATTTGACTCAGGTAAAAAAAATTCAAACAAGGAAAAATGTAATATATACAAAATAAATATAAATTAAATTCAGAGCATTCAACAACTTGGGCATGCAGGAAAATCCTCTTACTAGAGGCAACTCTTAACCTTCAAAGAGCTAAGGAAGTCAACAGCATTCTAAGCTTGAGGGACCTCCTGGACAAAAGCATAGAGATGGGAGATGCAATCAGAAATACAGAAGATTTAGTAAGTCAGTGTGACTGAAAGCAAAATTTTATATGGGAAAGCAATGAGACCTTAGTCTGGAAATTCATTTGTAGCTAAACTGTGTTTAAATGCCAAACAAAGGAATCTGGACTTTTTACATGGCAATAGGAAAACCTAGAAGCTTCTTGAGCATTATGCATCTTCTCTATGTCTCTCTCAGGTTGTCTCTGTCTCTGTGGCTCTCTTCCTGCCCTTCTTTTCTGCCTCAAGTATCTCTCTACTCCAATTCAGTCTCCACTCAGTTGTCAAAGTTATTTTCCTAAAATAATGGATGATCATATCCTTCCTCTATTCAATAAATTCCAGTGAATCCTTTTAACCCCCAGGATATATAAAATACTTTGTTTAACTTTTAAAACTCTTCATGAGCTGGTTCCTTCCTACCTTTCCAGTCTTTTTACAATTCACTCCCTTTCACATACTGTATTATCCAGTAACACTGACCTCCTTGCTATTCTTTTCACAAGACACTATCTCCCCAATCCAGACATTTTGATCACCTCAGTAATCAGGGCTGGGACTCTCCCTACTCATTTCTATCTTTTATCTTAACCTAATTTTCCTTAAGTTTCAGTCAAAATCCCACCTTCTGTAAAAAGCTTTTCCTGAGTCCTTTTAGATTATTTATTTATTTTAAATGACCTTCTAAAATTTGAGTTCCACAATCATCCTTTTCTCCAAGTCCTTCCCTCACCCTCTAAGAAGACAAGCAATATGATATAAATTATACATGTAAAATAAGGCAAAATATTTTCCATATTAGCTATGCTACAAAAAAAGCAAAAAAAAAAAGTCAAAAAAATTATATTTCAATTTGTACTCTGAGTCCATCAGTTCATTTTCTTAAGAGGGATAACATTTTTCATCATGAATCCTTTGGACCTGTCTTAGATCATGGTATCTATAAAAGTAACTAAATCTTTCCCAGTTGATTATCATTACAATATTGCTGTTACTGTGCCCTGAGGTGATTGATGAAAGTTTAACTGGATTCCTTCTTCTACTTTACCATTTTGTTCTGCCCCTCCTGGATCCTTTTTAATCTTAATATCTTCCCTATGAGAATACTCCCATTATTTATTATATTTATTATTATTATATTACCAGAATTATTATATGGGTTTTGTTTGTACATTTTTGTTTGCATGTTATCTTCCTCATTAGACTGTGAGCTCTCTGAGAATAAGAGCTATTCTTTTAAGCTTTTTTTTTTTTTTTTTTTTTTGTTTCCCCCAGGGCTTAACATAATGCTTGGCACACAGTGGCACTAAATAAATGTTTATTGACTTGACTTGTGAACTCTAAGTTTTGTTGGGAGGCTCAAAAAAGAAAATACATTTGAAAGGTTGTGTAAATGTTAGAGCAGTATATAAATGTTAATTATCATCACATCTCATTTCCTTTCTCTAAAATATGAAAATTAGACTAGTTGATTCCTAAGGTCTCTTAGCAGTAAAACTTAAAAATCTTGATCCATTTGGGCAGGGAAGGAGAGAAGGAGGGAGGAGCCCTGACCCTCTCCCTCCCTCCCCCCCTCCCAACTCCCCAAGACCTGTGAATTCAAAGGCTTCCTATGAATATAGGAGTCCCTTAAGAGTCACTATTAAGCCTTAGCCTGAAGTCCTAGAGGCATTGTTTGTGCAGTTACTATAAATATCTCAGTAGCAAAGGGTGGCCCAAAGGCTATCAACCACCCTAGGGAAAAAAGATTGAGGTACTAGATAGGCAGAGCACAGGTCTGGGGTTCTGCAGATGTGGGCAGAGGAAGCCCAGCTGATAAAGAAAGCAGGTGAGTAAATATGAAGAGTATAGGGACTGGAATTCAGCCCTGCCAGAAGATGATCTCTAATGGCTGGAACAGAATCTTGAATTATTGACCTAAGGAAATAGGAGGGGATAGGAGAGAAAGAATATTAAGTATTAACAATACCTATCACTTACATTTTTGCAATCTTTTTACTTTTCAAAGACTTTTATATTTTATTTTTATTTTTTGCTGCGGCAATTGGGGTTAAATGACTTGCCCAGGGTCTTACAGCTAGGAAAGGTTAAGTGTCTGAGGTCATATTTGAATTCAAGTCCACCTGACTTCAGGGCTGATGCAACCACTGTGCAACCTAGCTACCCCTTTTCAAAGACTTTTATTTTTCTTATTAATCAATCAATTTTTGAGACTGGATCTGCTTGCGCAGACCCTGTCATTGGCCCCACCCCATTGCTAAACTTCACTTTAGATCTGAGTTAATTCACCCCTTCTCATGTAACCTGCTGGTCTCTTATCTGGAAAAGTTCATATATTGTTCAAACATGGTACTTGATGGGCTTCAGTTGTACCGCATCTCAGAACTCCCAAACCTAAGTGATCCACCAGTTTCAGCTTCTTCAGTATCAAGACCTGTAGGTGTGCATCACTACACCTCTCTTCCACAAATTCACTTGATCTTCAATACAGTACTTTGAATCAAGGAGGTTAATTATTAGATAACCCTTTTTGATTCAAATCTCTTACATGAAAGATTTGTCTCATGCTATATAGCTTTTCAGTAATAGAGCCTGGAAATACAGACTCTTAACTATATATCTAGCAGTCTTTCTACTATTTTCAAATCCCACATAGCAGATTTCAAAAAATAGAACACAAGAGAAAGGTTTGAAGCTACATGGAAAGAGATATAAGAGAGAAATGCTGTAGCTCAATAACTGAGTGAGATACTGATGGTGGTCATTGTGGAGATTCAGAAGGGAGACCTTAAAAGGTTGGAGTGGCAGATTGGTATAGAAAGGTGTCTCAAAAGATTTGGCAGGCCTGAACCCATCTCTAAGTCAAGGGGCAAAGTTTATTGTCATTGTAATGCCAAGTGAAGTGGGCTAAATTCCAAAAGGACAAGAAGACAAATTTATCCAGTTCTTCATGTCATTAATATGCTAATTTTATGGCCTAGAAGTAGAAATGAGGAGTATTCTATTCACTATTGTCTCAGGAATTTGATTATCACTTGTAATGCTAGAGAAATTGAGGTATGGTAGAGATTGGTTTTTAATTTTTTAATGTGGCTAGCTGACCAAATTAAATTCATGTTCAAAATCATTATACCCAGAGAAACTGAGGTTGGGAATTTATATAGAGTTTTACCTATTTAGGGTTAGAAAACAGAATAAATAATCTGAATGTACAATCTTATAGGGGAAACAAAGGCAGATAAGGGGGACAAGGACACTGGGTGGGCAGACAAGCCTTGATTCCAGGAAAGGATCATAACTTAATCTTGACAGGATAGGATTAAAATAAGAAGGTTGAGGGCAGGAGACAGTGAAGCAGTACTCAAAAGGATTGGGAATCATCTCAGCAAGGATTGAGATTAAGCACCTGGAGTTTATGACTCAACGGTATGTCAAGGCTTTTCCTGATGCAATTCCTCCAGTCCTAATGGCAAGGAAGGGAAGTAGGTGGCCATAGTAATTTTATTCAGGGCATAACACAACCCAGCAGATTATCTATTTGACGATCAGCTATGATTGTAGGACTATCCTAAGGCCAGAGAACTTTAGAATCAGACTGATTGTTAGAAGGAAAGCATCCTAAATTCAGGAGGCCCCATTACTGCTATGTTTCCCCTAGGAATTGTAGCACATGAGTCATGGAAAGTGGTCACAGAATTTCCAGTCCTGGAGGTTTTGAAAGATTAGGTACATTCATATCTCATCAAGAAAGAACAATCATGTCAAAAGACAAAATCCTGAATTAAATGGCCTCAGAGAAATACCATTGTAGGGTCAGTATTTTCTACTTCTTTTCACTAAGTCTCATTTGCCGAGTCTTTCTTCTCACCATAGTCTAACTTCCTCCTCCTCTTAGCCCACCCTTCCTGAGATGTTGAATATTTCCTTCTCTCTTTACCTCAGACCCTATCTGTCTCTGTCTCCTCTGGCTCTGTCTTTCTCTGTATCTTTGCCTCTATATCTGTCTCTCTCCCCTTCCCACATTTTTTCAGGCTGCTCTGTCTTTCAGACTTTTCTTTTCTCATTCTTCTCAGACCTATAAGTACAGAATGTCACCTCCCTATTCTTGGATTTCTTTGTTAGCAGAAAGTAAAAGCAATGTAGTCAAAAGATATGTCATATTTTCAATTTAAACTGAAAAAAAGAGAAGGTTGAGAAAAGATCTTACATCTAACAATTAAATGAAATCTACAGAGAACAGGAGGTTTTGCTTAGCATTTTTTTTTCTTCATTTTGGACCTCCTTGGTAATCTAGTAGAACTTATGAACTCCTCATAATGTATTTTACATGTATAAAATAAGCAGGATTAAAAAGGAAAGTGTTTATATTGAAGTGCAGTTAGAAAAATATTAAAGAAAATCCAGGTTCATGGAGTCCAGGTTAAGAACTTCTGACCTAAAGAAAAGAATAGTACTTGAGAATCATAATTCATAAGAGGAAGTGATAGAGAATAGACATTTGTGAGATCAGATACCAATGCACAGAAAATGGCAAAGAAATACAGTCAGTTAGATATCTTGCTAAGAGCAGGTAAATTCAACATCATAGTTATCACTGAGATTTGTTGGTATGTGAAATATTATTAGGAAAAAGACTGGAAAAGTGATTTCATAGAGCACTCATAGATTGGGACATTCTTTCTGCCAAACAGGTCAGCAATTTTCTCTGCAACTTAAGAAGTTGTCTAGCATCTTAAGAGGTTAGGATCTCACAGACAGTATGAAAATTAGAGCTTTATCCTAACTTGCCTTTGGAAACAGTTCTCAAGTCACTGTGATCACTATATTTCTTGTGATTAATGTGCTGGTAGAAGGATATTCTGCCTTTAAATGGAAAATAAAAACTAGATGCCATCATAAATCAGGAAGATAAATGCTTGAAAGCACATGACCATGAGGTGAGATGTATGCTCACATATATTTGGGTGAGGACCCACAGACTGATCAAGAACACCAGTAATGGGTTAAGACTAGACTTATGGTGTCTGCCATGAAGAGTTGTCTAAGGAATGACTTGCAAATGGATCACCAAACTGATAGTGACATAGAATATACTTGAGTCTTAGGACTTCATTGAATATTTGGACATCTGCTAAAGAGGAAATGAGTATAATAGAAAGGTGTCAGAAGACCTGAGTTTGGATCCTGCCTCTCCTTCCTAGTAAAGAAGGTACACCAAGGAGGTTGGACTACATAATTATGGGATCTTAGATATATAGTAAGAAGGCACATTAAAGGCAACCCCTTATTTTATAGATGAGAAAATTGAGGTTCAGTTTTCACATGATCACATAGGCAGTGAATGTCAGATTTAGGATCTGAATAATTTTCTTGAGTCCTAGACCAGACCTTCATACTATAATGTGTTTCAATATTCCTAGCTCCTATAATCATTTTTTTTAATTATAGCTTTTTATTGGCAAAACATATGCATGGGTAATTTTTCAACATTCACCCTTGCAAAAACTTCTTTTCCAACTTTTCCTCTCCTTCCTTCCACCTTCTCCCTTAGATGGCAGGTAGTCCCATATATGTTAAATAAGTATATGTTAAATACAATATATGTATATTAATACAGTTATCTTGCTGCACAAGAAAAATTGAATTTAGAAAGAAGGTAAAAATAACCTGGGGAAGAAAAACAAAGATGCAAGCAAACAATAACAGAAAGAGTACATGCTATGTTATGGTCCACACTCATTTCCCAGTGTTCTTTTGCTGAGCATAGCTGATTCTGTTCATACTGATCAGTTGGAACTAATTTGGATCCTTTCATTGTTGAAGAGAGCCACGTCTATCAGAACTGATTCTCATATAGTATTGTTGTTGAAGTATATAATGATCTCCTGATTCTACTCATTTCACTCGGCATCAGTTCATGTAAGTCTCTCCAAGCCTCTCTATTCATCCAACTGGTCATTTCTTATAGAAAAATAATATTCCATAGCATTTATATACCACAATTTATTCATCCATTCTCCAATTGATGGTCATCCATTCAATTTTCAATTTCTAGCCACTACAAAAAGGGCTGCCACAAACATTTTTGCACATGTGGGTCCCTTTCCCTTCTTTAATATAAACCCAGTTAACTCCTATAATCCTATTAGATTATGATGGTCTTTCTGGTCTGAAAGAAGCATTCTTGTCTTTGCCTTTTGGTTAATTTCTCTCTTCACAAGATAGATAATGTAAAGAAAATAGCTATTATGATCCTACTTTTAACTTAAACAAAAGAATTGTTTAGTGAAATGTGAATGATAAGAACTTTGGTAGAAAGAGACCATTTCATTTTAAGAGTTCCTGAATTTTGGGGAGGTAGATATCTTGTATAATATGATTTGTTCTTTATTCTGTAGGATTATGGATTTCAAAGAGTTCAAAGTAAAAGAAGTCAATTTAAAATATCATTTCTAGCGTTTGGGATATGATAAGTCTGGAGAATTAAGTATTACTGTCCTTATGGACCTTTTGCTGCTTCAGAGGCTTATTCTCCCAACCCTACTTTTAATTTTTTAGATTTTGTTATTCTGTCTCAGCTGCTGCCTCATCTGAAACCTCTCTAAATCATGTTGGCTTCTTTGGCCCATTAGTGAGGTCCTCCTGGACCTCCATTTAGGAGGTGGGCCCAGGCCTGCCATCTGCCATTCCTATTTCAGATTTGGTCTTGACTTTGTGGTCACCATACCTCAGCTGCCATCTCAACCCAAGTGATTTGTGTTTTGTATTTTCCCCATAGAATGTAAACTACTTGAGGGCAGGAAGCATTTTTCTTTTTACTTGTAACTTTATCCCCAGGACTCAACATAATTGTGTGGGTACACAATAAGCCAGACTGACAACAAGTTTAATAAATGCTTTTTGGCTTGCTGGCTTGTTTTCTGTCATAATAAGTCCAAAGATGGAATATTGTGCCATTTTTTGAAAGGCACGAATACATAGTGAAGAAAATGCATGTTGGTTAGGCAACATGGCATCAGAATCACCAGAGAGGCTCCCATTCCTCTAGAAGGGAAATTCCTTTATTCAGGTTTCTATAATGCTTTAAACTAATTATTACAAGACTCTGTCCCTGCCTTTTCTAAGACTAAAAAGTACCTTATTTAAACAAATATAAGTTAAACACAGCATACATTTTAAAAGCTCAAAGAATCATTTACAAACATAAGTTTGAGCAAAATTAAATCAGTAATCAATGAAAAAAATTCAAAACTTAGATACTTAGTGATAATTTTCTCACTCTTTAAAGTTTTTCTTCTATTTTTTCAATTATCCTTTTTTTTTCTTTATAAATACTATTCCTGAGAGAGGATGAGATTACTTTTTTCAGCTATTGGAAAATTTGTTGTATGGAAGAAGTTTGATGACCAGAGGATAACATTGGGCATTTTGGTGACAAATTTTGTTTGTTTGTAACTTATATCTAATGGTCAGACTGTCCATCAATTGAATGGATTTCCTTAGGAGATAGTCTTTATAGATAATAATTTGTAAAATGGGAATAATAATAATATGTGTGCTTTTTGACTCAGAATTATTGAGCAAGTTCTCTGTAAGCTTTGGAGTGTTATTTAAATTTGAATTGTTATCATTTAGGTATTCCCTTTCTTTATTCTTTAATTTTTCTTCGGCCCTTTATTTCCCTTTCCTCCAACTCTCTGGAGAAAAAGAAAAGAACATCAAAAACTAATATTGAGGACTTCTTAAATATAATAACAAAAATAATAAAAACAGTAAATCATTACTTGAGAAATCCTTAATTTTATAGTCTAAGAACTTCCTCCTTTTGTAGAATTGTCTTCCTTTCACAAGTTGGTAGAAAGATGTTGAGTCTTGATATCTTATCTCTCTCCCAGCAGCCAGCCTACTCATGAATTCTTTCTAAGCTGAGAGAAATGTGTCCTTGGATAACAAATGTAGGATGTCCCACCATGTACAGATCAAGTGGAGATTCAGCTATATTGATATCACTTTTATAAACCTAGACAGAGTGTCTAGTGCAGGCTAAGTCTGATGAAAGATCATGACAGGACATTAACATATATTAGTGCTTTATTAAAGGAAGTTCATGAAATGGGCAATATTAGCATGAATATGCTCTATTTTGCAGGTAAAAAAAAAATTGAGGCTCAGAGAAATTAAGGGACTTTCTCATATAATCAGTCTCCAAGCACAGATTTGAATGTAGGACTCCTGATTCCCATGTCTACTAACTTCAAGGACAATACTTTCCCCTTGTTGGACCAAAATGAGAAATTTTGTTAAGAAGAGAAGGATATTTGGATTATGCAATATCATGGAACCTAGCGAAGATTTTCAATAACAAATGGAGAATTAAAAGTGTCAATGAATTTAGAGAATTCAAGGAAAATTAGAATGGAGAAAAGCCTTTGATATGACAGGTCACTTTTTCTTTTCCTCTTTTCCATATTGATGAATTTAGAAAAAACATTTTTAGTAGGTATCAGAAAGGAAACTCATTACTCACTACAAAAAAAGAAGAAAGGAGATAATAAGCACAGGAAATATTTGGCTTAAATAAAGTGTTTTTCGACTCAGAGAGGCACTATACATGTTTGAAGACTAAGGATAAAGAGCAAATGAAGGAGAGAATAAAGATATTGATTAGAGAAAGCACAATTGAAGAAAACTATCTCAGGGATCTTGAGGTAGGTTGATTGGAATATAGCGTGTTAAATAATTTTTCCATGTGGAGAGGAAGGGGTTTCTTATTAAAACTAGAGGAGACAATGAGCATAGGAAATCAATTACTCAAGAAGCATTTTTCAAGTACTTATTTTTTGACATGCATTGTTTCCTAGGGATATAAAGAAAGGCAAAAACATGGCCTCTTTCTTTAAGAAGATTATATTATAATTTAAGTATGTAAATACTTTTTTACATACAGAATTTTTACGGAATAGGTGAAAATAATCTCTAAGGGGAGTGTACTGGCAACTGGAAGAACAGGGAAAGTCCTCCTCAAGAAAATAATATTTGGCCTGAATCTTGAAAGAAACCTAGGAAATTACACAGTAGAAGTGAAGAAGGGAAGCATTACAGTCATGGGGAACAGTGAAGAAATAAACATAAAGTATTGTGTCAGAGTAATAACTATTAGATTAGTATATCTATATCATAGAATGTCGGTGAGTGACAAATGTAGAAGACCTGAAGGGTAGAGGTCAGGTTATGAAAGTATTTTACAAGCCAAACCCAAGACTTTAGCTTTCATCCTGGAGGCAATAAGGAAGAGATGGAGTTTACTGCTTTGGGGATAACTTCATCAGACTTGCACATTAGGAAAATCATTTATCAACTGAGATGAGAATGAATGGGAGTAGGGAAGGATGTGAGTAGACAGGAATAAATTGAAGAGAAATTTGCTGGAGAAGGTGAGGGGAGAGGAACACAAATTAATAAAGAGATGCTGGCCTCTATAAAGAGAGTGGCCACATCTCCATGGGAGAATGAATGATGGAGAAGATAGTAGGGGGAAATATCTAAGAGATATAAAATAAAAAGGAGAGCAGAAGAGAGTACTCTATGAATGGCCTCAATATTTTCTGGAAAAATATAATGAGGTCTTTAGCTGCTAAAGGGAGGAAAGGGGATACATAAGGACATTGATGTGATGTTAATTATTTAGTGGCATAAATAAGAATAATGGATGAAATTAATTTTTACTGTACATATAGCTTAATTACCAAACCAAATTCTGATGATAGGAGATTTGCATTGAGTATTCTCCAGGATTTGATAGAAGTATAAAGTAGTGTTTAGATTGAAATGTCTTCGGATCATAAACAAAGTTTTTTTCAAAATGTATCAATGTATTTTCTTTTGATATATCCAACATTTCTGCAACACAGATATACATATATATCTCCCCTACTAAAAAACAAACAAACAAACAAACAAACAAAAAAAAACCAAAAGTTTACTCATCTGCTCACATCTTGAGGAATAAATAGGGAGAATTCTTGAATTTTACAGCTAGAAATAACCTTAGAAATAATCTAGCTAGTTGCTTCATTCTACAAATAATATGAGTGAGATCAAAAGCTTTAAAGGTGATTTACCTGAAAGGAAACATTGATAAGTAGTAAATAAATGAAAAAAAAAATCATAGTAGATGACTTTTGCATGTATGCTCATTGGTAAAAAGCAGGGTGTATCTAGGGTAAGAGGAAGGACTTGAACTATTTGGGGGGGGAGTTTTTATCAGTCAGAGTCAAAGATATTACGATTTCTGAGAAGCAGGGAATGCCCACTAAATGGTAAATGACATGGATTTAGTAAAGGCCAAATCTTTACAACTCTACATTTTTCTATAGCAGCATTATGGATATCAGAGAAAATTCATAGTGCAAATAATCCAAATCTTAGCAGTTGACAAAAGTATACAAAGGGGCACGGTAGAATGGTGGTAGGAAGGAATAGAAATTTTGACTAAAATCTGTGTCAAAAGCAGGTTATGGAGATTCAGCTTGTGTTAGGGTAACAAGAAGGCAAGTGATGGTTTGGGATTAATGGGAGAGACTGGCCTTTTTAAAAATTTTGTTTCATTAACTACTCCATACCAATTTGTCCCAAGAAGAATTTCCAAGGATGCCTAACCTGCCCAGGACCAATTTCAGCTTTACCACCTTTATGCTGACTGGTTTCCCAGGTCTGGAGTGGGCTCACTGCTGGATCTCTCTGCCCATCTTTGCAGGCTACCTTGTGGCTGTCCTGGGCAACATCACCATCCTCCACCTGGTGCGCACTGAGATCTCTCTGCACCAGCCCATGTACTACTTCCTGGCGATTCTGGCAGTGACAGACTTGGGTCTGTGCATGTCGACTCTGCCCACCGTGCTGGGTGTACTGTGGTTTGATGCGCGGGCCATTGGGCTGGTGCCCTGCATTCTCCAGCTGCATTTCCTCCATTCCTTCTTTTTTATGGAGTCTGCTGTCCTCTTTGCCATGGCCCTGGACCGCCTGGTGGCCATTCGCTTCCCACTGCGCTATTCCAGCATCCTCTCTGGCCCCCGCGTGGCCCTAGCTGGGGCAGTGCTGGGTTTGAGGACTGCTGCTATCACAGCAGCCCCCTCGCTCCGCCTCTTCACTTTCCAGTACTGCCGCCCGGGGGCCCTCTCTCATGCCTACTGTGTACACCAGGACATGATCCGGCTTTCCTGCTCTGACACACGCTTCAATAGCATCTATGGTCTGTGCGTTATCATGTTGGCCATGGGCTCTGACGTGCTCTTTATCCTGGTCTCCTACACAGTTATCCTCTGCACCGTGCTCTCCATCGCCTCTGCCAAGGAGAGACTCAAAGCCCTTAACACATGTGTGTCCCACATCCTGGCTGTGCTGTGCTTCTATGTGCCTGTGCTCGGCTTGTCCATTGTTCACCGCTTTGGGCGCCATGCTTCTCCTGTTGTGCATGTGCTGATGGGCACAGTCTCAGTGCTCTTCCCACCCTTGATGAACCCTGTGATCTACAGTGTCAAGACCCAGCAAATCCGTCGAGCCATCCTCAAGGTGGTCTCTTTGGGGAAACTCCGATGATGGGGCTGGGCTCTGTAACAGGGAAAATGTTGAAAACTTTTTAGAGATGAACTATCCCCCCAAAATGATTTATTTGAATATATTAAGTTGTCAGTAAGCAAGGATTTATCAAAGGTATATTCTATGTGCCAGGCGTTATGCTAAATACTAGACATGTAAAGAAAGATAATCACAGAGTCCTTATCTGGAAGAAGCTCCAAGTTGTGAGGAGAAGCCCATAATGCATGAACAACAATTTGGAGGTTTTTATGGAATCCTTTGAAGTCTGAGTAGATGTGAACCATTTAGTGTCTTCATCAGTTAAATTTTTCAAAAAGTTAACTTCACATTTAATAATATATATAGTCATTACATTAATTTGTGTCATTTAGCCTAAGGCTGAAGTAGTAGAGTGTCAGAATGTAAAGTACATAAAGAATTGTTCTTGAAAAACAGGACAGAACCTGGTTCAAGTCCTATTTTTCATACATATTCACCATGTAATCATAGGAAAGATCCTTAATCTCTCTGTGATCTAGGCAATCCTCCAAGACTATAATTTGCAAAAAAAAAAGGTAGAGTCCTGCACTGGTAAAGATCATGTGGGACCTCCTACCCAAATGAAATAATGGATCCAGTTCCAATCCAGTTGAGTAGTTGACATATCTGTACCAGATTTATGATTTTATTATGAGAGGGATCTTCCAAAGTCCAGAACTGTTTTATTAATCCATTTAATTATCTTCATTGCAGTTTATTTGGGGAGTTTTCTTGTAGGGCATCTGGCTTGACTATCATCACTCATACAGTAGAAAAAGGGAATGAACTGAATAAGATCTCTCTATCCATGCTTTTTAGTAGATGAATAAATGACTATAATTTGTATTAGTTTATATCACAAGTTTTTCCTTATATTTTTCTTAATGCCAGGGCATAGTGGATAGAGAAAGCCTCAAAACTAGGAAGATTTGGGATCCTGGTCTCATCTTTGACATTTACTGACTGTGACTTTCAATGCTCTAGAAATCCCTCAAAGGCTATAAACTGAAAGGAAGGTCTTTGGAGTTTCCCCACTTGATATTTCTCTATTCCTGTGAAATCATAATTTCAGTAAGTTTCACATCTCTATCTTATCTCACTTTCCTTATTCTCTAGTTTACATGATAATTACCATTGTTGAGAATAAAAATCCCTGGCCCAGTGTTTGGAAATTTCTTTCTTTCATATTAAGAGTGATGTATCTTTGGCTGGAGTTATATCTCAGAAGTATGGATTCTTCATTACTATCTACATGTAACATACAGTTATGAGAATTATTTTGGAAATACTTTGGCATAACTAAACAGTGTTATTTTTTAAAGAGGAAATGACTTAGGGGAATTGAGGCAAAAGATCAGCAGAGATCCAATGGGGGAAAAATAGTAATTTCCAAGAGGTTAGGTTAGAATTAAAATAATAAAATAATAGTTGGCATTTAAATGCACATCATCTCATTAGATTATCTCATTTGAGATAAAACCATTCTGTGAAGTAGATACTGAAGAAATTAAGGCTCAAAGAGATTTTGGCTGTGATCACACAGTTAGTAAATAGTGACAAGAATGTGCCAATAAAGACCTTTGTGACCTCAAAACTAGAACTCTATTCTTTTGCCTCAGTATTAAAAAAAGTAGCTTATATTGGGTTATATAGTTCAATCTCTTAATTTTATATGGGGGAAGAAATGACATGTTGAGACCATGTAATTAATGATAGAGCTATGTCTACAATCCAAATAATTACTTGACTCTTTGGCCTTTTTTTTTTTTTTTTCTATGTAACCAAGATGCCTCCTAAAAAGTAAGTTAAATTTGTTCAAGTTACAGAAGAATATAGTGGTTCTGAAAGAAACAGCAGAATGGGAAAACACACCTTACTAAAGTTCAAATTTCTTCTCTGATATGTTTTCTACTGTGAGACTTTAAACTAATCATGTGATTTCCCTGAAACTCATTTCTTTCCAGTAAAATGAAAGGATTGGACCAGATGACCTCTGAAATCCCTTCTAGCTTTCTATATATGGTCCTATGATCCTAAAGAGGCAGAAACTGGGACACATATAATCTGAAAAAGAGTATAATCACAAGTAAAAGAAAACTGAAATGCAATGGGGATCAGGAAGGGATTGCTTGGAGTGTGATATGGTTGGTGAGCTTTATACTTAGGACTTTATTAAATTGCATTGTATTATCTCCTAGATATTCCTTTCTAGGGAGGAAAAGCCTTTTTTTTTTTTTTTTTTTTTTTAACAGTTGGAGAGAGAATTTCTCTTGCCCATTCCCCATAATTTAGTAACCATTGTTCTTCAAATGAATGATTATCTGTTAAATTGACCAATCCACAAAGGAAATGAAAGGCACAGAATTTACATATGCTAGTGATAATAAATCAAGAAATACTGTGGCAACTCATTCTTTTTTTGGCTCTCTAATTGCTAGGATCTTTAGCCTTAAATATTTGCCTCTTTGTAATATATGCTTTCTCTTTTCTCTTTACCCCACTCCCATTCAACAGAATAAAAAAAAAAAAAGATAATCACAGAATATTCAGCTTCCAAAAAAAAAGAAGAGGAGGAGAGGAGAGGAGAGGAGAGGAGAGAAGAGAGAGAGAGAGAGAGAGAGAGAGAGAGAGAGAGAGAGAGAGAGAGAGAGAGAGAGAGAAACTCTTAAGTAATTCCTGCAACTCTTTAAGTAACTTTTCTAAATATTAAGTGCTCTTGGATAGGCCGAGCAAATATAATAAAGATGACAATACTCCCTAAACTAATCTATTTATTTAGTGCTATACCAATCAGACTTCCAAGAAAATATTTTAATGATTTAGAAAAAATAACAACAAAATTCATATGGAACAATAAAAAGTCGAGAATCTCAAGGGAATTAATGAAAAAAAAAATCAAATGAAGGTGGTCTAGCTGTACCTGATCTAAAATTATATTATAAAGCAGCAGTCACCAAAACCATCTGGTATTGGCTTAGAAATAGATTAGTTGATCAGTGGAAAAGGTTAGGTTCACAAGACAGAATAGTCAACTATAGTAATCTAGTGTTTGACAAACCCAAAGATTCTAAATTTTGGGATAAGATTTCATTATTTGATAAAAACTGCTGGGATAACTGGAAATTAGTATGGCAGAAATTAGGCAAGGACCCACACTTAACACCACATACCAAGATAAGATCAAAATGGGTCCATGACCTAGGCATAAAGAACGAGATTATAAATAAATTAGAGGAACATAGGATAGTTTATCTCTCAGACTTGTGGAGGAGAAAGAAATTTGTGACCAAAGATGAACTAGAGACCATTACCAATCACAAAATAGAAAATTTTGATTATATCAAATTAAAAAGCCTTTGTACAAACAGAACGAATGCAAACAAGATTAGTAGGGAAGTAACTAACTGGGAAAACATCTTTACAATTAAAGGTTCTGATAAAGGCCTCATTTCCAAAATATATAGAGAACTGACTCTAATTTATAAAAAATCAAGCCATTCTCCAATTGATAAATGGTCAAAGGATATGAACAGACAATTTTCAGATGAAGAAATTGAAACTATTACCACTCACATGAAAGAGTGTTCCAAATCACTATTGATCAGAGAAATGCAAATTAAGACAACTCTGAGATATCACTACACTCCTGTCAGATTGGCTAAGATGACAGGAAAAAACAATGATGAATGTTGGAGGGGATGCGGGGAAACGGGGACATTGATACATTGTTGGTGGAGTTGTGAATGAATCCAGCCATTCTGGAGAGCGATCTGGAATTATGCCCAAAAAGTTATCAAACTGTGCATACCCTTTGATCCAGCAGTGTTTCTATTGGGCTTATACCCCAAAGAGATACTAAAAAAGGGAAGGGGACCTGTATGTGCCAAAATGTTTGTAGCAGCCCTGTTTGTAGTGGCTAGAAACTGGAAAATGAATGGATGCCCATCAATTGGAGAATGGCTGGGTAAATTGTGGTATATGAATGTTATGGAATATTATTGCTCTGTAAGGAATGACCAGCAGGATGAATACAGAGAGGCTTGGAGAGACCTACATGGACTGATGCTAAGTGAGATGAGCAGAACCAGGAGATCATTATACACTTCGACAACGATATTGTATGAGGATGTATTCTGATGGAAGTGGATTTCTCTGACAAAGAGACTTAACTGAGTTTCATTGGAGAAATGATGGACAGAAACAGCTACACCCAAAGAAGGAATACTGGGAAATGAATGTAAACTATTTGCATTTTTGATTTTCTTCCCGAGTTATTTTTACCTTCTGAATCCAATTCTCCCTGTGCAACAAGAGAACTGTTTGGTTCTGCAAATATGTATTGTATCTAGGATATACTGCAACATGTTTAGCATATATAGGACTGCTTGCCATCCTGGGGGGGGGGGAGGAGGGAGGGAGGGGGAAAAAACGAAACATAAGTGATTGCAAGGGATAATGTCGTGTAGAAATTATCCTGGCATGGATTCTGTCAATGCGAAGTTATTATTAAATAAAATAAAATTTATTATTAAAAAAAAAAAAAAAAAAGTAACTTTTCTATTCCTTACCATAGCTGAACTATATCTTCTAAAGAGCACCTAGTTTCACATTAGCCTGACTTGGAACATTTTTTCAAGCCTGTAATAGATATTTTTCCCTTTTTGGAACTACTGCATTTATTTTTTTCATTAATCCATCTTCAACTCTTATGTCGATCAATTGCTTTTCTTAACTCTACCAATCTGAGACTTAAGTTGCTAATTGACCTAATGTACTCTGCCTATGTGACACCCCACCTGGAGCATAACTTTCATTTCTACTAGTCTATTACAATCATCAATACAATACAATACAAAAATCAATGGCTAGAAATAGGATGGTGACAGACTAACTGGAGAGAATCTGAATACAAAAAATATTGTAGCAGAGAAATGACTGATTTTGGTAACCGATTATGATGAGTTGTAGAGACCCATAAGGGTTAGATCTTGGATGACTAGAAGATTGGTAATACTATTAACAGATGAGTATTAGGAAAACTGACAGGATTATTTATTTGTTGATTTATTTGGAGAGAGGATAAAAGGTGGTGAAGTCTCTTGGATATATAGAATTTGGAGTTACTATGAGGCAGACAGGTAATGATGTTTTATAAGAAGGAAACAAAGGAAGACAAAGGGTGGGAGAAAGGAATTAAGCACTTATTAAGTACCAACTCATAGTTGCTTCCTTCCTCTTGAGGGTATACTATATCCTGGGCAGCTGAATAAATTGGAAAGAAGGAAACAAGGATGGAAACAAGTGTTTATTAAGCACCTCTGTTGTACTGTCTTATGCTAAATACAAATATTATGTTTTGTAATTTTTTTTTCCTGGTATGCAAAGTTATTTATTCTTCTTGCTGAATCAAAAAGGATTCTAAGTTTCTCACGAGAACCTGAACTTAGTCTCACACACTAGATCAAAGTGACAAGCATGACCATAGAGTGAACTTGCCAATTTCTGTTCTTCTGCTTACTTGGGCATCACACCTGTGAGGTGCTTCTACAGGTAAGGTCAATTATTGTTCTCCAAAAATACTGACCCTGGAAGTCCTCTTAAGCTCATTCCCATCATTGTATACATCCTAAGCCCAGTCCCACTTAGGGTTATTGTGTGCATCTGGTTATTACTTTAGGCTGTGAGAAATATATTTTTTTTGTATAACAGTTGCCAATCCTTTTGTAACATTTTAAAAAATTCTTTGTTCCCCTGGTTTCTTTCTTAAATATGTATATGTCAATTGCCTTTCTAAAATGTGACTCCCAGAACAAAATACATTACTTCATCTGTGGTCTAATGACAGCAGAGTATGATGAGACTAGTTTTCATCTTGTTCTAATCCACTCACAACTTAATTAATTGAGTAATCAATGCAATTTAAGATCATTTAAATTTTAGATGGGGATTATTGTTGCACTATTAATTTACAGAAGTTAGTAGTTAATGCAACTAAAATCTGTTAATTCAATATAAGGTTGTGTTAGATTTTTGGAGATTTTTTTTAAGGGAAAGGATTTGATGTGTTAAACTTTTGATTCATTGAACATTCAGTCTATTAAAAAAAATCATCGGTCTACATCAGATAAATTGTTTGATCATGTCTATCCCATCCTGTTCTAATTCATGTAATCTTCACAATATTACTCTCATTTCACTATGAAGGAAACTGCATCAGATAGAATCTGAGTGATTTGTCCAGGGCCACTTATAAGTCTTTGAGGTCAGTTTTGATTTCATGTATTTCTGTCTGCAGACCAAGTGCTTTATCTACTATACCACCTAGCTGCTTGTTCCTCTTTTAAAGATAATTAGAAATGTGGCAAGAGAGCTCAAGAGAGAGGTCTGGAATAGAATTGTATATTTGAAATTTAATAGCTTAGACATGATAATTGAAGTTATGTGAGTTGTTAAGGTTAACAAGGGAGAAAACATATGTAGAGAAAAACAAAACACTAAGATTGAGCTTCGGATAAAACTTAGAACTTCAACAAGTCTGTAATGATGTGGCCCATAGTCATGCTCTTCACTATATTAGATGATCTGAATAGTTAGAGCAGTATTTGTTATCAATAGTCAGAAGTAGACAAGTAAAGAAAAAATGACATTAAAAGTTTTCTTAAAAATGAGGAATTGTGGCTGTTATGCTACAGTTTCCTTGAATTGTTCTGCCTCAGTTTCTGTGAATTATAATACCTCAGGTTCCCTGAATTATGATATTTCAGTTTCCCTGAGCTAGTATGCTATGTCCCCCCCTTTTCCCTGACCATTAGGACTGATATAAATTAGGGCTGGGACTCTGACTATTAGCATTCCATAGAGCCATAAATTGCAGATAGTTTATTTAGAAATAGGTAAACATATCTCTTGTTCCAGACTTTCTGTCTCTAGTTTGACCAACTTCTTCACTCCCAATTTATAAGGATTTACCTTATCCTCAACCTGTTGGAACCAAATTATGGTCTGTTCCTGGAAATTCTCACTCACCAGTGCTCTCACCATCCCTGTCTTTGTTTCCCTGATAGTTGGAGTCTTATAAAAATCCCTGGAATTCTTCATTAGCTTCTGGATTCTTTAAGACATGTGTCCAATCCAGTCAATCAATCAAGCTCTCTAATAAAATATTAAAACTCTCTAATCTCTATCTTGCCTCATTTTCTTCAGCATTACATGGCCTAGGAATTCTGCTAAGTCATATTAAACAAAAATGTCTTTTGCATCTACAATATAAATATTTTTCTATGATAGGCCATGGGGAAATGGAAACAAAATGAAAAACAATGCCTGCTCTCAAGGACTTTATGTTTTGGTGCATCCAATTCAGGAAGCATTAATTAAAAATTTGGGCTGTGCTAGACAATTTTCTAGCGACTGGAGTTACAAAGACAAAAATGAAATAGTCTTTGTCTACAAGAAGTTTATGTTCAACTGTGGTGAAACAGAAATATACGAAAATAAATAAATATAACATGTACAAAAGGAAAGCAAAATTGATGGAATATAGCTTCTAGGGGAGACAGCAGTAGGGAGATTCCCCTGACCTTGGGGTGCTTCTGTTCTAATAATCTGTCAGTGATTGTAAAGTGATCCCAGTGATCCAAGGTTCCCCCCCTCCCCATCCCACCCAACCTTAAAGTTCTATTGTTCCAACAATCTGTCCAAATAAACAATTGCATAAAGGACATTGGCAAAAATTAGTGTGACTAAAAAGATGGGGACTAGAACACTTAGAAGACTGGAGACTTATGTTAACAGTTGAAGGAACTCTGGATATTTAGCCTGGAGAAGAAGAAATTTAGGAAAGACATTATTAATATTTTCACCGCTAAAAGAATAAGTAGTCTGGAGACTGAGTGTGTGTGAAGAAGATAAGGAATTAGATAGTCTTTATGTGGTAGAGGCCAAATATTTCTATTATTCTTTCTTATGAGAATAAATTGCAATAAAAAGTTAGCAGACATGTAGCATTTCAATTCTATTTATTGTCCTTTTAGTTTCATCTACAAAATACTTGAGATGATCCAGTTGAACTGTATCTTACATCAATTAATGTCAATTAAATCAATTGTCAATTAATCAATTGATAAGCCAATAAATGTTAATGAAATTCTTACTTTTTTCCCAGACTCTATGCTAGGCTTTGAGGATATAAGGACAAAGAATGAAGCAGTCCTTACTCATAATAAGTAAATTCCATTAGAGGCGATAACAATTACATATAAAAATATATATGGTATTAATATGAAATCAATAAATATAAATATAGACAAGTTATTTAAAGACAAATTAGTGAGGGAAGAAAGACCTTAACAGTTCAAGAGATCAGGAAAGGCTTTATGTAGAAAATGGTGCCTAAGTGGCATTTTTAAAGCACTCCAGGGATGGGAACTGACTGACCAGTGCAAAAAGCATGGAGATGGGAGATGGAGTGATATATGTGAGAAATGGAGACGAGTTCAGTTTGATTATATTGCAGAATCCAGGACTGGGTATAGGTTCAATATATGCTTGTTTTTCCATAACAACTTTTAGCTTAAGTTTTTTTTTTTTTTTTTTTAGGCTATATTGATTAGAATCTTCCATTAAGATGAGAAGAAACAATGTGTATATATCACAGAATTATTGGTGAATTTCAAAGTTATAAAGATTCAGAGAGGTCATCTAATCCAACCTCATTCACCCGATATCCATTTATAGTATTATAGACAAATGATTGCCTATCTTCTGGTTGAAGAATTCTAGTGTGAGTTCATATCTTTTGAGGGATCTAGCTATACTTTTTTTTTTTTAACAGCTCTAATTATTAAGAAATTCTTTGTTTTTTTGACCCCCAAATATACTTTCCTGTAAGTCCACAAATTGTTTTTAGTTCTAACTTCTGGGGCCAAATCTAATCTGGTTTTCATTTAACAATCCTGAGAGAATCATGCAGTTTGGGATTTGTTGTAATTTGAACTCAGGTCTTTGGACTACAAATCCAGGGCTTTTTTTTTTTTTCCCCCCAGGACCAAACAAAATACAAAAGGAATTTAAAATGAGGAACCAAGATTTATCACCTACTAATCTACTGCATTTGCAAATAATATGAAGTCTTAAATTATAAGCTATGGTCCCTGTAATCCCAGATCTCCAATAGTGATGTTTTTGGGAAAATTTCCCAAACTTGGTTATTCAAGACTTTTACATATTCAAAAAATGGACCTCACAACTAGAGCACTGATTTTTCCTTTCCTTTCTAGCCTTCTTGTGATCCTGAATCTAATATGCTATTTCTTAGGAACCTATCCTTTGCTCTTATGCCTCCCTTTGTGTCTTTGTAAATAGCCCTGTGCATTTTTTCCTTTGGGTTCATTAAAATCCCTTTCTCTTGATGATGGTGAGTCATGTTTGATTTTACACTTATTAGCTTTTTCTTTAGGATCAATTCTCCTTTACATTTCTTTACAATATATAATCTTATAAAACTATGACTTCCTTATAGTTTCCATTATTATTATATTAGAATTATTTATTCCACCAAAACTCATCTCTGCAAACCATAACTCAGGATTTCATATGCTTTATCTAAAGAGAGGTTATGCTCCAGTTTTATGATGAGAGAACATGCGGAGAAAACCATTCTGTATTTGCTTAGTCTTGACACTATAGATCACTGGGTTCATTAATGGGGGGAAAAGAAAGTAGACATAGCTCATTGTGATATGGACCACATGCGGTACATGTTTCCCAAAGCGATGGATGAAAGTCAGTCCAACTACAGTGACATAAAAGACAAGGATGCAGCAAATGTGGGACACACAGGTGTTGAGGGCCTTGGCCCGTTCTTCCCCAGATGCAATGCCCATGACTGTCTTGAGTATCAGAACATAAGAGAAGACGATAATTAAAAAGTCCACTAGAACCATTGCAAACACAACTACAACAGGGTAGAGGCGATTGAAGGTGATGTCAGCGCAAGCCAACTTGATGACGTCCTGGTGAAGGCAGAAAGCATGAGAGAGGATGTGAGAATGGCAATAAGGGAGCCAGTGAAGTCTCACAATTATGGGCATAATAGATAAAGCAGCCCTCATCAGTACCACAGTCCCAATCTTTATCACCTGGGAATTGGTAAGGATAGTTGTGTATCTCAGTGGGTTGCAAATGGCAACAAAGCGATCATAGGCCATGGCGAGCAGGACACCTGACTCCACTATAGACAGTGTGTGGATGAAGTAAGCCTGAGAGAAGCAGATGCCATGGCCAATCTCTCTCTGATTCAGCCACAAGACCCCCAGAACTGTGGGCATTGTAGTTAAAGTCACTCCAAGATCTGTGGTTGCCAGCATGGCCAGGAAATAGTACATGGGTTCATGGAGACTGTGGTCATTCTTTATGAGAAAGAGAAGAGTGCCATTGCCAAAAATAACAGAAACATATACTGTAAAGAAGGGGATAGAGATCCAGCGGTGAGTTGCTTCCATGCCTGGGAAACCAGTCAGCAAAAAGGGGGCACTGTTGCTGCTGTTGGACCACATGTTGGAAGGGGGGTCTTTACAGGTAAAAAAGACTCCCTTCTGGAGGCTGTAATTTATACTTCCCAAGCCTTGGGGATTTCTTGAAGCAAAGGACTTATTTAAATACTGCCCATTTTCCCAGTGCTAATTCAGGGACAGCAAGAAAGAGAAAGATTTGTCTTTTCTTTGGAAAGCCTGAGGGATAGGAAACAGACACATAGAATGATATGATTTTAGAACTGATGAGGGAGGCAGAAATCATCTAGTTCAATTTATGCCTGAATAAGGAGCCAATTCACAAAATCTCTGATCAGTAGTCATCTGGCCTTTACTTTGGTATCTGTGATCAGATACTATACTTCCCAGTCACTTTTTCCCTTTTCCTAGTCACGTGATAAATTACTGATGGAGAATCTTCTATCTCCCAGGGCATCCCATTCCATTCCATTTTTTTTTTTTTTTGAGAGCTTTAAGGATTAGAACATTTTTTTTTCTGTCTCCCTGTGACTTCAACTTGTTGCTTTCCATTTAAGAACTTATGTGCAGATAACACTTAAAATCTGCAAAGGACTTCACATGTACTACTTCATTTGATCCTCAAAGTAACTCTGTTGCATTAGTGTTGAGGTGATTCATGAAGTAATAGAGAGAAGAGAACCAAAGGAGTAGTGATTCAAGTGTCATTTAGGACATCTACTAACTATGTGTCCCTGGGCTTGTGACTTGGATCTCAATCAAAGAAAGGGAGAAAATCCCATTTTATTAACTCAATGGCCAAGTCTTTCCAGAAGAACCTGGATAGGTCTTTGCAAGTTTATCATCACAAATAATATCTTTCTATATTATGCTGCTGTATCCTAGGATGTGAAACTAGTTCTATCATGGCATTACTGGCTAAAATTGTGGATGAAATTACAGAAAGTCTCCTCTTATCTGCAGACCCACTTTAATAAAGGTAGAAGCTCTGTAAAGCTCTACCTTTCTTGGTTGTCTCTATTTGTCTAGAACATTGTGAAGCCTTGTATCAAAAATGCCTCTGTTTGGAATTCTAGCCTCTTTTTGCTAGCAAACTCCAGTTATCATATCTCTTACAAAGTAAGGAGAAAGAGCTTATATTTCTTGTAAGCTATTTCTTAATCTAATACAGAGGAAAAGATACTGTGTGAATGAAAATTCAAAAGATTAAAGTTACTGGTAACAGGAGGTAACAAAATCTATTTGAAGAAAGTGACAACAGGGTGGTGTCAGATTCTGCTTCCTTGTACCTACAAATCACAATTACAATTGTATGTGTGCCTGTATATACTGTATATACTTGTGTTTATTACACACACTCTTCTTTATCTCAGTTATGCTTCTGTTTCTGTCCATTTGTCTCTATATTATCAGCATATTTCTCTCTCTTATTTTCTCTCTCTGTTTTCTCTCTCTCTCTCCTCTCTCTCTCTCTCTCTCTCTCTCTCTCTCTCTCTCCTCTCTCTCTCTCTCTCTCTCTCTCTCTGTCACTATCTATCTCTGTCTGTTTCTCCGTCTCTGTCTCTATCTTTCTTTATCTCTATCTCTGTCTCTCTCTTTCTCTGTGTGTGTATCTCTCTCTTCTCTCTCTTTCTCTTTCACTCTCTCTCTTGACCTCTCCTCTCTGTCTCCTGGCATGACAAAATGGATCTTAGAGTTAGGAAGATTTGGGTTCAAGTCCTTATCACAAAATTACTGTGTGACTCTATACAAATCAAGTAACCATTTAGTGCTCCCAGTAAATTCCTGAAGATTTTAAATTCTAAGTTCCACACAGTTGAAATCACAGATCTGGATCAAAATTAATATTACAGCTATATGCATAGATATAAGTATGTTTGTGAGTAGAGGGGTACACATATGTGTGTATACATATACAAACAGGCATACATAAGTAATAATAAATAAATAAATACACAGAAAGTCAAATTTGTGATTTTACTTGTGTGTATTTATTACACAGATTGGCAACTATTTTTCAATGGTCTTAAAGAGTTGCCTATTCTCTCTAAAAGGCTAAGTGATTTTCTTAGGATGACACAGTAAATATATTTCAAAAGTGGGACTCAAACCCAGGTTTTGTTGATTTTAAGACTAGTTTGCCCCACACCCTGCTGACTCATGTATGTATGTATGTATGTATGTATACACATACATATCATATATGTATATATTCATATCCATATTTATATATGTGTCATAAAAATTACAATGGAGTTCCACAAGCTGAAAAATCATGATTATTCACAAAACTTTGATATGCTAGACAAAGTTATAGATATTTACATGAATACACATAGCATATGGGGTCTAGATATTTTATTATAGGTGACTATATTCATGTGATTATTGGCTATTGACATGTCTAAGATGTGTTAAATTCACAAAATTTTAGAAAATTCTATGGATCACTGTATTAGAGCAGCTCAAGCAGTGTTTCTGTCTTTCTGGGCATCACTAAGCCCTCTAGAAACCTAAAGTGTCAAGCTCTAGAGTTTTCCTAGGAGTAGATGATGCCTTAGAGAAATTCACTCTTGGTCTTTCTCTGGTCTTATTTAGTGCTCAGGCAATGTTCTCCGGTCCTTGAGTGGGGGGAGAGGAGGAGAGAGAGAGAGAGAGAAAGAATGAGAGAGAGAGAGAGAGAGAGAGAGAGAGAGAGAAAGAGAAAGAGAGAGAGAGAGAGAGAGAGAGAGAGAGAGAGAGAGAGAGAGAGAGAGAGAGAGAGAGAAGAAAACTGCATCATATAGCCACCCTTTCTATAATTATCCAAACAACAGCCTGGAAAAAGATACATGCATTTTCAGTCCTTGTTTGAGAGCTGAGAAATGCTTTGGGAGGTCCTTAGGGTTTATATTGAGGGAGATGAGAGGATGTTTAGTATTGAAAAGAGAATTATACAGATGTAGAAATGGACATTATATCCCTAGGATTGTATATCCATTTTCCATTTATTCTTTTCTAAATCCTCTCTTTTCTGTTCCAGAAATAAGTGGACTCTTATAAGAGAGAATAAGGAAGCTTGACTTAAGTCTCAATTGAAGCTGTCCTGAGAATTGCTCAAGTTGGAAGTGACTCTAGAGGACATCTAATCCAAAACTCTGATTTTATAGAAGGAAACTGAGGTTCAGAGAAGCTAAGTTATTTTTCTGAAAACAGACAGAGAATTTTAATTACAGGTTTAGGAGGGACCTTAGAAGCTGTCTAACACAATTCCCTGCTTTTATAGAAAAATACATTGAAGTATGGGAAGATTAAATTATTCTAATCCAAAATCACATAATAAGTAAATAGAAGGGAGAGGATTTAACCTATAACTTCTAACTCAAGAGCAGATTTTCTATTATATCAAAGACAGGACTTGAGATCAAATGTGATCTTTCTGTGTGAGTTTCTGAGTCAAAAATTCTATGAAACTGTCTCTTTAAGCTGAATAGTGTCCATGCAGTCATGCCAGAATACTGAGAATAGGCTTCTCTGTTCCATTTATAAAGATGGTAAGGAAATCAGATCTAAAGGCAAATCCACTCCCCACATCTATTTCCTATTCCCCCTCACTCACCAGAGCCAGTGCCACAGTGCTGAGGAAAAAACTCTGATCTTATCCAAGGGCTCATTTCTGCCATTGTCACTGGAGTCTTTTCAGAGGCACATGAGGTGGCACATTTATCCAAGATGAATTCTCCTCAGGAAACTTCACCCTTTTTGTCAGATTTCTGGGGAATTTCTGCTTGGGTACCTTCTGCTTAGGTATCTGGGGAATCTTTTGGTCCCTCAGCTATTTCCTAAGGACTCCTAAGTCCCTGGGCTGGTGAGCAGTTACGGTAGCTCAAGATTAGGGGTTGGGGAAAAGAACATGAGAAGCCATGAAGTGGTAGCAAGGTCTGAAGAAGAGGATATTAGTTTCTAAATAGTGAGATCCCATAAGAGGTAGTCTGGGTCTAATGAAAATATAGTAAGACCTTGACCCCATCCAAATGACCTTGAATAACTGATAAATATCACCCTCGTCCTCTCTCTTCTTGACTTGTTACCTGTGCTTTAGCCCTAACATGATCTTGTAAGAAAATAAATGCAGGAACTAGAAGTCAAGGCTCCTAGTCAGTGGTAAAAGTAGAGTAGGGTAAACAGAATTTTGCCACAGAATAGTAAAATTTTGAAGATCATGGTATTATTTCTATTTTGTTGATTTTTTTAATATTACAAACATGTATAGATTATTCCCAGATTACCTGTAACAAAATAAAGCAGTTAAATAAAATTAATAATATAGTTCCTATCTAAAAGTTCATGCATTTCATTTCTATAGTACTTTTCTACATGTCTGTTTAAAGAAAAATAAAACCAAAAAGAAATCTATTTGTTTTCTCTTCTTTTCAAATTTATCACAGTTGGAGGAAGGGGAAGCAAATATAGAACTAGAGTAGGGAAAACTGAGGTCAAATTCAGCCTCAGACATTTACTAGCAAGCCACTTAACCCTGTTTGTCTCAGTGTCTTCATTTGTAAAATGAAATGGGGAAGGAAATGGCAGCCTGCTGTAGTATCTTTGCAAAAGCAAAACCCAAAAGGGGATCGTGAAGAATTGAAAACGACTAAGAGAACTGAACATCTCTCTCTCTGTCTGTCTGTCTGTCTGTCTCTCTCTCTCTCATACACACACAGAGTCTGTGATTTATGATACACACTCACACATATGTGTGTGTGTATAGCTTCTGTGTACAATATTTTAAAATATAAAATATAATTTATTTATATAATATAATACAAATTATTTTTCTCTTTCTGCTCATTTCACACTATCAATTCATATACATTTTCCTGTAAATTTTGAAAGTTATCTATTTTCTCATTTGTTACGGAATATTAATCTTATAGCCATATACCATAACTTATTAAGTCATTCCTTAATTGTTGGAAATTCTCATACTTTCCAGAGGGTTTTTTTTTTTTCATCACCAAAAGTACTGTTTAGTATTTTCGAGTGTACTTTTAATTTGAATTAATGAAAAAAAAATTCAAGTGAAGGTGCCCCAGCTGCACCAGACCTATACTGTAGCAGCCATCAAAACCATTTGGTACTGGCTAAGAAACAGAGTTACTGATCAGTGGAATATATTAAGTTTACAAGACACAATAGTCAATAACTATAGCAATGTAGTGTTTGATAAACCCAAAGACTCTAGCTTCTGGGATAAGAACTCACTATTACTAAAAGTTGCAGGGAAAATTGGAAATTGGAATGGCAGAAACTAGGCATTGACCCATACCTAACATCCTATATTAAGATAAGGTCAAAATGGGTTCATGGTTTAGACATAAAGAGTGATACTATAAGCAAATTAGAAGAACAAAGGATAGTCTATCTCTCACATCTGTGGAGAAGGAAGGAATTTGTGGCCAAAGAAGAACTAGAGTAGATTATGAAATGCAATATTAATAATATTGATTATATTAAATTAAAACATTTTTGAACAAACAAAATTAATGCAGACAAGAATAGAAGAGAAGAAATAAATTGAGGGGGGGAATTTAAATTCAAAGGTTCTGATAAAGCCCTCATTTCTAAAATATATAATTGACCCAAATTTATAAGACTTCAAGCCATTCTCCAATTAATAAATGGTCAAAGGATATGAACGGACAATTTTCAGATAAAGAAATTAAAACCATTTTTAGTCATATGAAAAGATTCTCTCACTGTTGATCAGAGAAATGCAAATTAAGACAACTCTGAAGTACTACTACATACTTCTGAGATTGGCTAAGATGACAGGAAAAGACAATGACAAATGTTGAAGGGGATGTGGGAAAACTGGGACACTAATACATTGTTGTTGGAGTTGTGAACTGATCCAACCATTTTGGAGAGGAATTTAGAATTATGCCCAAAGGGCAATCAAATTGTGCATACCCTTTGATCCAGCAGTGCTCCACTGGGCCTGTATCCCAAAGAGATCATAAAAGGAGGGAAAGGGACCCGCATGTCCAAAAATGTTTATGGCAGCTTTTTTCATAATGGCAAAAAACTAAAAACTGAGTAGATATCTATTAGTTGGAGAATGGCTGAATAAATTATGGAATATGAATGGTATGGAATATTATTGAAATGATCATCAGGATGATTTCAGAGATGCCTGGAGAGACTTACATGAACAGAAGCTAAGTGAAGTGAGTAGAACCAGGAGATCATTGTATAGCAGCAAGATTATATGATGATTAGTTCTGATGGATGTGGTTCTTTTCAACAATGAAGTGATTGAAATCAGTTCCAATGGTCTTGTCATCTGCACTCAGAGAGGGGACTGTGGGGACTTAATGTGGATCATAACATAATATTTTCACTCTTTGTTTTTGTTTGCTTGCATTTTGCTTTCTGTCTCATTTTTTTTACTTTTTGATATGATTTTTCTTGTGCGACAAGATTATTGTAGAAATATGTATAGAAGGATTGTACATGTTTAACATATACTGTATTACTTACTATCTAGGGGAAGGAGTGGGGAGAAGAGAGAGAAAAAATTCAGAACACAAGGTTTTGCAATTTTAAAACATTTAGATTCAAGCAAAATTAGAATTGAAAAAGCTATTGCATACTTAGTACATATATTTCATATACAACAAAGAGCAACATGTTGAAGGAAGATATATTATTAATCTATTATGTATTTATTTAAATTCCACTTTTTTTTGAAATAATATGAACATGCAGCCACATGAGTGTATGTTGGTATCTCATCTAGATCTAATTATACTGATCTCATAACAGCAACTTATTCAAGAATTTTATAGTAATAGCATGTAATGTCTTATCAGTGCAATGTAAACAGATTGAGATCAGGGCATGTCTATTACTATTCTTTTTTGCTTTTACTTTGTTCTTTCATAAAGCACTTTATATAATGCTATCTATAACTATGCTGAATAAATGTCTACATTTCATTGAATAGGATTTGAGTGGATTAAATTGGACTGGATCAGATTGGATTAGATTAGAATTCAATAGAATAGAACCAAGTAAATTATGAATTCTACCTCGAAATCTCTCATAAATTCCACTTTTTCCCACTCACATGCTACAACCCGCTAATTTGAGGTCTTCATCCTTTTTGCCTTGGAAAGAATATCAACTGAGCTTTATTAACATAAATTGATAGGTTGATTGGAGTGTTCTGATAGAAATTTCCACAATCTTAGTATTTCAAATTAATTTTTCATTTGTATTTCCATACTCTTAGATCAGAAGTACTTTCTTTTTAATATTATGCTTTAAGAAATCTAATCACCTAGACTCATTTTTCCGAGTTCAAATCTGGCCTTAGGCACTTACTAGCTGTGTAATCCTGGTCCAGTTACTGAATACTCTTGTCCTCAGTTTCCTTATCTGTAAAATAAAGTGGAGAAGAAAATGGTAAAACTACTCTTGTATCTTTGCCAAGAAAACTCCAAAAGGAGTCATGAAGAGTTGGACAAAGTTTGGTAAAATTTATGGAATTCTTCTCAGAATAATATTTTTAAATGCATAAAAAAAGTTAGGCTGCTAAGAAACTTAATTATGTTGAAATAGTTAATAAAAAATCAATAAAAACAATTTCATGAACCCTACCAAAGTTTTTTGCCTGAACGCCCTCTGGTGACAAGTAGGGGTTACTACAGCATTCAGAAAAAACAATATCCTTGAATTATTCCATTTAATTGGTGACCTAAGGATAGTACCACCTGCTGACCAAATTACAAAGTATATTCCCTAGTAAGTGATAGCTTGAGTTTCTATAGGTAGCAGAAATATGAAAAATGTGATGGTGAGCTCTTTATCTCTTTAGCAGCTCCATTTACATCAGTCGTCATGTAATTAACTTGTAAAAAAAAAAAAAAAAGAAAAGGTGTGATTCCTGGGTTCCTGCAGCTCCCAGAGATACTATCCCATGATTTAACTTTCTCCTAGCCACTGCTTTCCTATGAGGTGCCTGGCTCAAGGTTGTTTTAGGAGAAAAGACAGAAATAAAGTCCCAGTATCCCATGAAGTCACCACTGGTACTTTGTCCACTGAAGTCTCTTAAGGGGAGAAAGAGATAGAAAAATACAATTCCCTTGGTCATCAGATCAATGTTCTGCTAATAGCACTATTTAGTTGTAGTGGACAGAATACTGATCTTGGAGATAGGAAAATCTAAATTCAAATCTGACCACAAGACATTAGCTGTATAAATGTGTGCAAGTCATTTAGGCTCTATCTGCCTCAGTTTCTTCAACTGGAAAATGTGAATAATAATAGCATAAAGTTGTTATAAAGATCAAATGAGATAATATTTGAAAGTGCCCAATACATAATAAACACTAAATAAATGCTTCTCTTTTGTCTCCTTCCATCCATTTTCACTCCAATATAAACAGCCCAGCATGCCTTCAAAAAACAGGCAGCAGCTATGAGAGACTATGTTAAGATGTTAAGTAAGAGACGGAGAATTATGATGATGATAATGATGATGATTCATATTTCTAAAGTGCTTTAAGGTTTTCAAAGACTTTACATATGTTATCTTGTTTGATGCTCCCAGACAACCCTCGGGGGAAGGTAGCATTATTATTATACTCATTTTACTGATGAGGAAACTGAGGCAGAAAATATTTAAGGAACTTGTCCAAAGTCACAAAGCCAGTAAATGTCTGTGATTGGATTTGAACTCATCTTCCTGAATCTGAATCATGATCTCTTATCTATTGTGGCACTAAGCTTCCCTTTGGTGAATATCAAGAGTAAAGTTACATCACACACACACACACACAAACACACACACACACATACACACACACACACACAAATTTCCTGTTGTGAAAATATTGAGAATACTCTGATTGCAATGTAAAATTCATGACAGCTGAGTAATAGAAACCAAAACTAGAAATAAAGTAGAAATAGATTGTGAAGAGCCTGCTAGGCAAAAGAGTCAATATTTTATTTGATAAGTAATTGGGAGACCCTGAAGTCTTTGGATAGAAAAAGAAACATTCCACACTCCCTGAGTTCTTTCAAGTTTGTAAGTGCTTTCTTCACAGCAGTCTCCTGAGGCAGGTAAAACAAGCATTGTTTTCTTCTCTTTGCAGAAGAAGGAACTGGAACTTAAATGCATTGAATTGTCCCAAATCTCACAATTGGAAAGATGGAAGCCATTATTCACATCCAGTTGTTTTAAAACCAAATCTAAAACTTTGTCCTATAGTCCTTGTTATGCCACAGTTCTCTTTAACTGTCCTGACTCAGTTTCCCTGTACTAGTTTCCCTTGTTTCAGTTTCTTTAACTGTTCTGTGTCAATCCCCTAAGTTGTAACCCGGGCTCTGGTCCATTAAGATTGAGGGCCATTTGCTCTAAGGTTATAAATTGTTAGCAAGATAAACAGGAGAGTAGACCTCCTGACTCTTTTCTTTCCTCAAGAATATACAATATCCCTTTAAAATATTTCAAGATATTTCACTGACATCTTTATCTCTGTGTATTCAGACATCGTGTCTCTGTGTTTTTTGGGTTTATGGCCTCCTCCATCCTGACAGAAGTTTTTTCCCACACTTCTCACCCCTTCCTTTGTTTAGAGAAAAGGTATTTAAGAAGTAGAGGTTCCTCAATTCATTGCTGGAGGCTGGCAGCTGGTGGCTGTATGCTGGACGCTGGATTCTTTGAGATGACAGTCTCCTCCAGTCCTGGGACCAAGGAATCTTTATCTTTATCAAAGTATATTTTTATCTCTGTCTGACTGGATAATTTGAGATGAGAGTCCTGTCCCGTCAGTTTTACTCTCCCATTAATAAAATATTAAAAACTCTCTAATCTCTCTTCTGCCTCAGTTTCTCCAGCATTACACCCTATGTCTGCTCCTCCCTCCTTGCTCTACAGAAGTTAATCTTGAGTGACTAAATCTACTCTAATCTTTCCCCTTCAGTACAGGGAAGAAGTTGAGAGATTTTCAAAATATGCCTTAAGGAGTCCAGATCTTCACAGGATAAAAATGGGGATTTGGGGAGGGAAGTTGAGATCACCCAAGACTCTAGTGTTTTGGAAGAGGAAAGGGCTCTGGGGAGCCAGTTTACAGCATAAATATCAAGAGTCCAGTTGGGATTCCAAGTAAAATCAGAGACTATAGCCTGCAGTCTGAGAGCTCATCCAGGTATCAATGAATTCTGACTTCATCCCAATATTTCAGCAGTGCCTTTGGTGAACAGAGAGCAATGAGAATTCAGAAGTAAAAGAATTTCAGGGATGATTCCCTATGTTTCCCTGAACTCTGAAAACGGGGTAATATGAATTAGAGGAGTCCTTTATCTGGAATTAAAGACTTTGAATAGTAAGTGACAAATATAGAAGTCCACAATGCCTGCATTCATAGATATACATCCTTATCTATCTCTGAGACTGAGTTTCCTCATCTATGTATTGGGGTATTGGATATACTAATTTTTAAAATGTTCTTTCCAAATTTTTAAATTCTCTGATTAGAAAGGAGCAACCATGAGTTTATGACCCAAATAACCATTAAGAAATGCAAGGGAGTTCCATATTCAAGTACTTTCCTGGTGAATAATATGCTGCTTTGGATAGTTGGAGATAGTTGATCTCAATGTCATTTTCTCCTTTTTTTTATGGGGTTAAAAAGCCACATTCTTTGTGGGAAATGTGTTTGAAAATCAGGATTTGGGAAGAAACTGGATAGAAGGGTGAGGAGGCTGTGAGCTCTGAAGGGAAAGGGATTTCAGTTTTCCTAAATATTGTTCTCATCTCCCCATTTGTCTTTCCTAGTATGATCTCTAGAATTTCCCTATCGCTCCTTTATCCCTTTGGGATTGTGCCCAGGCACCCCAGAGCAGCTCCCACCACCAAATTTAGGATTCTAAATATAATAAAGCCATAATGGATTGAAAGGGTCAGAAGTGAAAGAGGGATTATTAAAGAAGATGAGGCATAATGACAATATCTACTTTGTGACAATCTGCTTCAGTTTATCTATGAGTTACTGAGCATGATAACAGTTTGATTAATGTAAAAGTCAGTAAATATCTCAAGGCTGATGCAAAATCATTTAGTCTGTGGTGGAGTAGAATGAATCAGAGAAGGTCTTTAATATCCAAGGCTGGATTTATAGCAGGGGGTAGGATTCCAAGAAGCTGTGGCTAAATGACTGGGTAGTTTCTTTTCCTGCTCTGTGTCTCAATTCCCAATTTACAAATTTAAGAGGTTGAGTATATCCTTTAATATGCTTCATTTGCCTAAAGAGTAAGGGAATAGGTAACAGTGGCAAGAGATCTAGGATTAGGATCAGAATACTTGTTTTAAGTATTCCTCATTTAGTTCCTCTGTGCATTTAGGCAAGCCTAATGACCTCTCCTGAATTTCAAATTCTATAAATGACATAAAGCACATACCACTTAACTCAAAGTGATGTTATAGCTAGTAAGTATCTGACCCTGGCTTTGAAGTTATGTCTTTCTCTGATTCCAGGTCTAGTACTCTACCTACTGTGTCACCTAGATACTTCTATCTCTTAATGAAGACTCACTTGCATTATCTGGATTCCAGGATCTCCATAATTTTAGGGGAGCCATGTGGCTAGAACATTGGGTGACTTAATATGTAACATTTTACAATTGGGCTCAACAAATGAGTTTCATATTATGAGATAAGAAAGGATTGTCTAAAAGTTAGTCCATCTGAGATAAAGATCTTGGGGTTCTGAAGGATGACAAAGAGTATATGTCCACAGTGGGATTTTGTAATAGAGCAAGCTAATATGATACTGAGAAGGGCTGAGCAGATGATAGTGTCTATTGCTCACATTAAACCATATCTGGAGTAGTGTCCAGTTCTAGGCATTCCATTTTAAGAAGGGGATTGATCACCCATAGAACTCTCTATGCCCTCAGAGGAGGGCAGTCATGATGCTGAAAGGTCTTGGGTCCTTCTCATATGAGGATCAGTCAAAGGACTGGATGGAAGTATTTAGCCTAGAGAAGAAAAAAGAGGAGATAAGATATCTATCTGGAAACCATTGAAGTATTGTTATGGAAAAAAAATCATTAGATCTTTTCTATCTGATCATAGGTGATAGAAATAGTAGCAATTTATGACAATTCTAAGACACATATTTAAGTTTGATGTAAAAGAAAGAAAAACATCTTATTAAAAGGAATTTTCTCAAAGTGGAATGAGCTTCCTTGGAAAATATGGTCTTAAAGCCAAGACTATGTGCCTTTAAACAAAGTCTGGATGGATAATTTTCTTGGCACGGTAATTGGGGTTAAGGTCACACAGCTAGGAAGTGTTAAGCATCTGAGGACAGATTTGAACTCAGGTTCTCCTACTCTAGGGCAGGTCCTCTATTCACTAGATTCTGTCACCTAGCTGCTCCATGAATGGGTATTTTATAGAGAGGATTTTTTTCTTCCTGGTATAGGGGTCTTTGAGTTACCTTCTAATTCTTTGACTTGATGATTTTGTGAGTACATCTGAATAGGTAACAGATGTATTCCCCTTGAAATATGTAGGGATCTGATTAAGATCTTCTATGATAGAGAGGTGGGTACCTACATTTTCATGGAAACATGGTAATAGTTCACAGGGGCTCTTGTATATGGAAAGAACTCAGACAATAAGAAGATGTCAAGGTCAAAAGATGTTATCTCTTTCTTTCCACCAGAGATACAGATTTTAATCTGGGAAGTAATGCGACTTGCCCAACATCACAGTATCAGAAGTAAAGTTTCTAAAGTAGGAAGGAGGAAGCCAAAGAGAGAAAGAACTAGAAGACAGATAGAATTTCTATATAGGAGCCAGGAAAGATGACAGACTAAAAGAAGGAGAAATGAGAAGGCATGGGATATTACAACAGTTATAGAAATTTATTGACTTAAAAGTTCTCAAATTGGAGCCTGTGAACTTTTTTTTAGTTTATTTTTAATTTTAGTTTGTTTATTTTAAATTGTTTAACAATTTTTACTTGTTAATCGTTTAATTTTAATTAATTTAAATTTGTTTTAATTTTATGAATTTTTATTCGTAATTGTTTTATGAATTATATTGGGAGAGAAAAATCAGAGCAAACGGGAAAAACCATGGAAGAGATAAAAGATTAGAAAAAAGAAGTGAACATAGCATATATTGATTTACATTCAGTCTCCTTAATTCTTTCTCTGGTTGCAGATGGCATTTTCTGTCCAAAGTCTATTGGGATTCTTTTGGATCACTAAACTACTGAGAAGAACCAAATCTTTCATAATTTATTATTGCACATTCTTGCTATTATTGGGTACAATGCATTCCTAGTTCTGCTTGTTTTGCTCAGCATCAGTTCACGTAAATCTTTCCAGGCTTTTCTATGTTCATCGTTTTTAATGGAACAATAATATTCCATTACCTTCATGTACGACAACTTGTTCAACCACTTCCCACTTGATGGGCACTCACTCATTTTCCAATTCTTTGCTCAAAAAAAGAGTTGTTATAAACATTTTTGCACATGGAGGTCCTTTTTCCTCTTTTATGATTTCCTTGGGATAGAGGTCTAATAATGGGACTGTTGTGTCAAAAGGTATTTACAGTTTTATAGCCTTTTGGGCATAGTTTCAGATTGCTCTCCAGAATGGCTGGATCATTTCACAACTCCACCATCATTGTATTAGTGTTCCAGTTTTCCCACATCCCCTCCTATATTTATCATTGTCCTTTCTTGTCATCTTAGCCAATCTGAGAAGTTTGAGATGGTATCTCAGAGATATTTTCATTTGCATTTCTCTAGTCAAAAGTTATTTGGAGCATTTTTTCATATAATTATAAATGGCTTTAAATTCATCTGAGAATTGTGTGTTCATATCCTTTGACCATTTATCAATTGGGAAATGACAGGTATTCTTATAAATTTGACACAATTCTTTACTTACTTTAGGAATATTTTATCAGAAATATTAGCTATAAGATTCTACCCCCCTCAGTTTTGTACTTTCTTTTAAATTCTGTTTCTCTTGGTTTTGTTTGTGCAAAACTTTTTAAATTTAATATAATCAACATTGTTCATTTTGCCTTTCATAATGTTCTTTAGTTCTTCTTTGGTCATACATTCCTTTTGTGACACAGGAGCTGTTTGACAGTGGAGATACAATCCAGACCTGCAAAATGGATGTCCTCATGTGAGACGATGATACAAGGAGACTGAGAGGCAGTTGCTGTTCTCTGACCTCTCTGACTAGAGGCGGTTCCATTATCTCACCTTTCTCCTCTTCTTTCTGCCTCCAATTTATTTCATTCCAAGATTTGCTTGGAATGTGTCAGCAAAGGCTGCCCTGCAACTCCTTCAGATGCTATGATCCACAGTTATGGAGGCTCTCGGAGAATTGACCTGCCCCTTAACAAATTCCTCTCTTCTCCAAAAATCTAATGGGAGCTTGTGAACTTAATTTTTTTTCATAACTATTTATCAATACAATTGATTTTCTTTGTAGCCCTTTTGTATTTTTTATGCATTTTTAAACATTACTTTAAGACAGACCCCCTCAAAAGATTAGAAATATCTCTCATCTCTCATGAGATCTCTCTCATGAAGGAAAAAGACAGAAATGAATTACCCTCTGAAGTGGATCTGCTCATTCATTTATGGTGAAGGGACTTGTGATTCTGCCTTGGCTGCTTACAGTCTATGCAACTCTGAACAAGTCACTCAACCCCAATAGTACTCAGTTACCTTATTACTAGAATGAGAAGATTGGACTAATTATACTATAAAATTTAAACCACTAATTCTATGATATTTTAGCCTAAATAGTCTATTCTATAAATTATATAATCTATAGTAATTTAATGGTTTCCCTTACCAATGCAGGTCTCAAAGCATGCTGCTAACATGACTTACAGGGAGAAATGAAAAAAGAAAGGAGAGACCTATGTTCCTGGGACAATAAGTCTAACTGGATACATGTGTTGGGAACAATGGACTACAATTAATCAGAAAGACAAGTCAATTCCATTATTAGAAGGACTTCAAAGAACAAAAAGCCAAGGGATGATATGATGATAAAAATGGTCCCTACCAGAATTTAAAGCTGAGGAATTCTGCTAAAGTTAGGAGCCAAACTACAGGGAAAGCCTTGGAATCATCATCTTTAATACTTGATCCAAGTTCAAACTATATCCTGAAATCTCAGTTCTTTTTCTTCTATAAGACTGAACAACCTCACTGTGGGAAGTAACTCTGTATATTTTTAGGATGGACCCAATGGCTCTTATATATTAAGCAACCTCACTGAGTCTTAGACATGTACACCATTATGTGGTATAATACAAGTTTATCCCCCTTTCTTCTAACCGGATTCCCAGGCTTAGAGGCAGTTCATCACTGGATTTCTATTCCCTTTTTTGTTGTATACTTCTCAGTGATTCTTGGCAATGGTACCCTCCTCTTTCTCATCAAGGATGACCATAGTCTCCATGAACCCATGTATTACTTCCTGGCCATGCTGGCAGCCACAGACCTTTTAGTGACCCTAACCACCATGCCCACAGTGCTGGGGGTCCTGTGGCTGAATTACAGGGAGATTCACCTTGAAGTCTGCTTCTCCCAGGCCTACTTCATCCATTCCCTCTCTATAGTGGAGTCGGGGGTCTTGCTTGCCATGGCCTATGACCGTTTTATTGCCATCTGCAACCCATTAAGATATAGGTCTATCCTCACCAACTCCAGAGTGGCAAAAATTGGCATTGGGGCATTGCTGAGGGGCTTCATATTAGTAGCACCGCCAATTATCCCACTACACTGGTTCCCTTACTGCCATTCCCATGTTCTCTCCCATGCCTTCTGCCTCCACCAGGATGTCATCAAGCTGGCCTGTGCAGACATCACTTTCAATCGCATCTATCCTATGGTTCTGGTTTCATTTACCTTCTTCCTGGACTCCCTGATAATTCTTTTCTCTTATATACTGATTCTGAAAACTGTTATGAGCATTGCCTCTGGAGAGGAACGGACCAAGGCTTTAAATACCTGTATCTCCCACATTTGTTGTGTCTTAGTTTTCTATGTCACAGTGATTGGTTTGTCTCTGATTCATCGATTTGGGAAACATGCCCCACATGTGGTCCACATCACTATGAGCTATGTCTATTTCCTTTTTCCTCCATTTATGAATCCAATTATCTATAGTGTTAAAACCAAACAGATTAGGAATGGTATCCTCCGCAGGTTCTGTCTGCCCAGATTAAGGCCTTAGCCTTTCTTCTGTGGTACAACTCTTTGGATGTGAATTTCTGAGAATTCTGAGAATTCTGCAGTGGGTTCAATTCTAGGTATTTATTCATCTTAGATTATATAGTCAGTGAAAAAACTCTCTAGACATCATCTTGAAATTTATTTAGAGATCACTAAATCTACTCCTACATTCTGCATGAATAAAACATGACACTTAGAGTCTTAGGTCTTTATTGTTTTCAGTCATTTGATATCTGGAAGGAGATAGGAAACAGAAGATCCAAGTATAAATATGTTAGATAATAATGAGGCAATCTGGGTGGCAACTAAACACTAAGATTCTCCCATTTCCCCAAATTGTACATCCTATATACTTCCATCCATCTCCCAAACATTTAAACAATGCTATATTAACATTTCCTCATGTCCATATGAGAGATGGGATGGCATGGATGATAAAATTTAATGGAATTCATGCACAGGTCAATGGAAGATCAGATTATCTCCTTCCCCTGGGTACGGCAGATCTTTCCTGCACTGACTCCCTTTCTTTTCAACTTCAGTCACCCATATACCACACCAATTCCATACTTTCACAGCCCAGCAAGCTTAAGGTAGGGAGCCTGGATACTGACCACTTTTCTATATCTCTTTTCTCAGTCTTATTCCCTTCCCATCTCCCTCAATACATAAGATTAATATCCAAGGTAGACAATCAGTAAGGTGTTCAAATCTAGGTAGTATCTGGGAAAGGGGAGGATATATTTGCCCCAAAATCTGGATCTGAGTCTTTCTCACTAAACCAAAAGCTTCTAAGAGGATATCCATACATCTCATTATGGGACAGGATTCTCAGAAGAATAGCATTTTCACTCTTTTCTGTCTAATTTCTCTGAAGTACCTGCAGAATATGTATGTGTTAGGGGAGTTTGGAGGGAGTGGATATAGATTTCTCATTCTCATTCAGAAGCCCACCATTAAAAAATGTTTCAAGTTAATATAAGATTTAACTAATAAAGTTAGTAGAAGCAACAATAAAAATTCTTTTTAGGTCTTTAAAATTATGAAGTTTCAAGTCTATTTTCTCACTTCAATAATAAACAATATGTTGTAAAATTCATATTCTGTGTACTGTTCTGAGTTTGCTTTTGAATTGGAAAGTCCCAGTATATATGATCTTAAGTAGAAACCCAGTCTAGTGAGGGGGGAAGAGATACATGCAATCACACAACACACATACACACAAATCCAAATGCACAGGTATTTGTAAAACAAAACAGAAAACCATGAGTGAATGAAGTTAGAAAGTGCTATGAGAATTCTGCTTAGCAGAGTCACTGAATATATAGTTAGCACTAAATAATTGGTTGTGGACCGAATAAAATCATATCAAATCACCACGTTTCCTTTATATATATATATATCACTAAGAGATCAGAAGTGCTATTTAAAATAATTAATAATTCACATTTACATAGCACATTAATATTTATAATATTTAATATTATAAAATTTACAATAATTACAAAATTACATTTACAAAAATTAATTTACAAATTAATAATTACAAAAATTTATTGTATGTATTATATAATACATACAATGTGATGTGAAGTTTTCCTCACATCATACTTATAAGAAATAGTGCAAGCATGCATATAATTCTATAACTGTTAAGGACCATGCCTAAGTGAAGGGGCAGGTCAATTCTCAGAGAGCCTCCACAGCTGTGAATCACAACACTTGAAGGAGTTGCAAAGCAGCCTTTACTTATGCAGATGTTCCTTGTGGATTAGTAATGAAAGAAATTGGAGGCAAGAGGGAAGAGGAGAGAGGTCAGAGAATGCAACAGCCTCTCAGTCTCCTTGTATCATCATCCTCATCCTCTCAAATGAAGAGATCCATTCTACAGGTCTGAGTTAGACCTCCAGTAGTCACTGGCGGGTGGCTCCCTTATTACAACAGCCATATGTGTATAGTAGTTAATTCTAGGTTGGTACCTAGACCCAGGACTTCTGGATCCAAATCCAGCATTCTATATATCATGTTTTGACAATTCTCTCATAGCTAAAGCATTTGACAACTTCTTTCATGTTATTATTGTAACAAATTGGAGTATAATTAAGTGGATTTGAAGAATGGAATAATTGATACTAAGTAGAGGGACAGAATCACAGAATTTTAGATATGAAGAAGACTATTGTCATTATTTAGTTTAGGGTTTCTTAATCTTTTTTGTGTCATGGAATCCATTTGGCAGTCTGTTAAAGTCTTTATTCCCCTTAACAGTCATGCTTATTTGTTGTTTTTTTTTAATTTATAATTTGGAGAAATTCCAAATTTCAGTTAGAGTATAGTAAAAATAAAGAAGCTTCCACCTATCATTCTTCTAAACTTGAAATCTGATTTATGATAGAATTATATTGATTTTAATTTTATTTTTTATTGATTCTATTTTGTATTGCCACCAATATGTTATTAAATTGCCTAAATTATGTTTCCTTGTCTCTGAGTTTAAGTTAAAAAATTCAGCTATTCTTTCTGAGCTAAGTTGTCTTATGAATCACCTTAAATCAAAGAAATATATTTATTGTCTTTATCCATCTTACTGCCCATGTCTCCCTAATATACTTTGCATAATACAAATGTGTCCCAGAAAATCTCTTAACTCTGCAATGCTGACTGTCATTCAAGAAAGTCTGATCTGTTATTGTTATAACTGTAATGAATCATACAAGTGGACAGCAGCAATGAGCTTTCCACAGCAATAAGATAGAATGAATGGTTTTTGCTAGTCCTGCACTCCTAACTTTCATCCTATCAAATTGTTTTTCATCATCTATGACACTTCAGACTTTATAACCAATCATATCATTTTCACTTGTGATGCTTTTGTTCTTTTTTGCTTCCCCAAATGATATGAAGTCTAGTGAACCTAATCTTAAACATTTATTTCTCTAGCTTTCAATCTTTAGCTTTCATCTTGCTATGTATATTGTCATGTCTTATCATCTCATAAATGCCATCCTAGACCACTGTAATATTCACAGAATATGAGTTACAAAGGACACTGGAAGACAACTAGTCTTAAACTGTACATGACCAATGAAACTGCTTTTAAAGAATTTTAGTAATTTTAAATTTTAAAGAATTTAGTATTAGTTCATTTTCCCCTTTTCTAAATTTAATTATTAGGAAGTGGTCTAGACAAATGATGCTGCGGATCTGAAACTATTATCTCCCTTAATTTTCAAGTCAATGCTCACCAAAAATGATTTTGGATACTATCCTTCTTTAGAAAGCATTTCTACATTTTTTGAGCAATACTCTATTATTTCTCCCAATTACATGAAAAAAAAATGATAACTTTTTAAAAAAAAATTTGAGTTCTGGATCCAAACTGTTCTGGAGAGCCATTGGGAACTATGTTAAAAAAAAAGTTATCAAACTGTGCACCCTTTGATCCAGCAGTGTCACTACTGGGCTTATATCCCAAAGAGATTTTAAAGAAGGGAAAGGGATCCATATGTGCAAAAATGTTGTTGCAGCTCTCTTTGTAGTGGCTAGAAACTGGAAATTGAATGGATGCCCAGCAATTGGAGAATGACTGAGTAAATCATGGCATATGAATGTTATAGAATATTGCTCTGTAAGAAATGACTAGCAGTATGATTTCAGAGAGGCCTGGAGAAACTTAGAGGAACTGATGCTAAGTGAAATGAGCAGAACCAGGAGATCATTATACACTTCAACAACAATACTATATGTGATCAATTCTGATGGGCATGGCTCTCTTCAACAATGAGATGATTCAAACTAGTTCCAATTGTTCAGTGTTAAAGAGAATCAGCTACACCCAGGGAGAGAACTATGGGAAATGAGTATAGACCACAACATAGCGTTTTCACTCTTTTTGTTATTGTTTGCTTGCATTTTTATTTTCCTTCTCAGGTTTTTCTACCTTCTTTCTAGATCTCATTTTTCTTGTGCAGCAAGATAACCGCAAATATATATATATATATATGTTGTATTTAACATGTATTTTAAAATATTTAACATGTATTGGACTACCTGCCATCTAGGGAGGGGGTGGGAGAAGGAGGGGAAAAGTTGGAACAGAAGGTTTTGTAAGGATCAATGTTGAAAAATTACCCATACACATGTTTTGTGAATAAAAAGCTATAATAAATAAATAAATAAATTAATGAATGAATTTTGAGTTCCAAATCCTGTTCCTCCTTATCTCTCTCCCCATCCACTTCCTCAAGGAAATAAATAATTTTACATAGGTTTTTTATGTGCAGTTAGACAAAACATATCCATATTAATCATGTTGTAAAAGAAGATAGACAAAAAACAAAAAACAAAAAAAGTGAAAAGTAGTGTGCTTTGATCTGCATTCAGACTGTATCTCATCTTTCTCTGGAGAAAGACAGCATTTTTCATTATCAGTCCTTTGGAATTGTCTTGGACCTTTGTATTACAGAGAATCTCATGGGCTTCCAATTAATGGATTCTGAATCAATCATACATATTGTTGTCGATTACACAGTTTTCCTTAATAAGTATGAGTCTATCCTTAATTGAAGTCTCCAGATATTTGACACATGACCTGTCCTCTTGGAAACAAAGTTAAGCCAAATCCTCTCCTCCCCTCTATCCCAGTTTCTATGGTTGCATTCCCTTAGCTGGAGATCTCAGAGCCCCACCTCTAATAGATGTATTGAAGAATTGAAGAATGCAGGGACTTCATATAATCACATGATAATCCATAGGAGGACTTTATAAGTAATCTTGCTTTTGCCTGTCCTTCCAACGAACATGGGAATCTACATAGAACAAAAGGTATGTGAGAACAGGAGATATTGGATAGGCACACACAAGTGAGGGGGAGGAGAAAGAAAGCAATATTATGGCAAGTTTATGGGTTCTGGGAGTAGAAGTGTATACAACTAGATATAAAGAATATGGACTGGGAGGGAGGCTAAATGAGGATGAATTTGTTTGGAGATTATGCTCTTACAAATATTGATTAGATCCTTGTTTAATTTCCCTCTTTATCTTGATGGAAATTAAGGCCAAATGGACTTCAGACAAAGAGAACAAGTAGAATTAAAGAAAGATATTCAACAAAAGGCCATGCAACATCATCCAATAAAATTTTTCTTTCTTTTCTTTCCCTTTCCTTGCCTTTCTTTGTCTTACCTTACCTTGCCTTGCCTTCCTTTGTTTTTCTTTCCCTTCCTTTCCCCCTGATCCCTGTACTAGATTTACAGTTAGACAAGGTGGTTCTCAGGAGCATTTGGTAAGGTCTAACATGGTAGGTGGCAGTGGTAAGAACACTGGATTAGGAGAGTAGGACTAGGATTTAGAGAGTAAAGAGATAACAAAGATTAGTTGCCCATTTTTCTCTCAACATTCAACAGTGAGAGCTGTCTTTGGGGCAGTGTCATGGTGATAGTTTCAGTGAGGAATCTATATTATAAATCAGAGTAAGTTTACCATAAGCATGATAAAAGAAATAGTTTATTTTAAGAGTGGTCCAAAGGTTTTAGTGCTGTTTTAAGCTTTAATCACTTTAGGATTGTAAAAGCATATACATTAAAAAACACATTTGAAAGATTACCAAAATTTTGAAAATATCTACCTATTTCTTATTTAAATTCAACATAACCGTTGTCTTATGCTATACATAATTCCAGTCAATTTTCAAGTTTGAAGAGTTCTAGTAGTAGTTCATTTCCCCCTTTTCAGAAAGTTTAAAATTACCTCAATGACTTCCATCAAGTTTCTTCACTTGTAACTCAGTGACCAAAAAAATTGTTCTTGTAATTGTAGGCTTGATATCATTCATGAAGTAAAGTTTTGATGTATAAATGAAAGTTCTGACATGACAACACAAGAAAAAATATATAATGGAGGTAAATGAGGTAACCAATATAGCCAAGTAGAAGATCCACTGGTTTGAGAAAGGCTCATCCAGAAACTGTGTGTGTATTCACACACAGAATACACAACTACAGGATGCTCCATTTTGTTGAAATTAAAAAAAAAAATTAATATTCAATCAACAAAGGCAAATAAATGGAGAATAAAATAAATTTAATTAATTAATCTTTCAAATGATGATTTTGTCAGTTTGTGGCATTTATATTTTTGATGTTACTAAAGCTTAAAGCTGTATTAAGACTTTTGGAACAAGAGAACTGAAGAAAATGAGACAGTGAGATAGAGGAAGGGAAGAGAGAAAGAGAGAGAGCACTAGCAATATTGTCCTATGCTTCTAACAACTCTTCCTGTGACTTTCCAGTCAAAAAGCATTCTCCTAAACTGTTACTTTTCTGTGTATGGTATAACTCCTTCAAAGCAGAGGTTATTTTGTTTTTAAGCTTTTGTATCCCCACCATTTAGCACATTGTTTGACATCTGTTAAGTCATTAATAAGCTTTTTTTATTCATTTATGAGTAAGATACATTTGATAAACTATATTTGTTATCTATTAATTGTATCATTTATCCACTTATTTCTCTAGCTTTCAATCTTTAGCTGTCATCTTTCTATGCTTATTGTCATTTCATATCAATTCATATTTATCTATATCTACCATATCATCCTCATTAATGCAAAGACCATGATTTTATTAAAGTAATTGTTTGTCTTTTTTTTTTTTTTTGCTGAAGCAATTGGGTTAAATGACTTGTTCAGGGATACACAGGAAGTATTAAGTGTCTGAGATCAAATTTGAACTCAGGTTCTCTTGACTTCAGAGCTGGTGCAATTGCTTATGTCTTTATGAGTAGTTGTGGACAAAAAAACAAAACAAAACAAAACAAAACAAAACAAAAAAAAAAAACTCTCCACCTAGTGACAGTCACCTGGTGATAGTCTTCTCCAACCTTAGATTGGCTTATTGTTATAGAACATCCTCAGGGTCATACTTGACGCCTTTGCAGTGTAATAGACCCTGAAGGATTGTTTCTCTCCTAGCACTTCAAGCAGAGCACAGGATCATCTAGCAGGAGCACAAGGAAATACCAAATACCAAAGGACTACTATAGGAAGCTACACATACATGCTAAAACATATCTACACACACATGGACACATGGCCACAAACAGAATGATTCTAGAGTATAGAATAGGGGTATGGAATGAGAAGGTTTTTTTTTTTTTTAATTTGGGAATAGTTGCAAAGACATAAAGGACTCCAAAACTCTAGGTTTTAGGTCAGATAGGCAGTCAGTCATTAATCACCTATTAACTTGGTTCTGAATGATCAATTCAAGGAAAAATGGAGCAGTAGATCATGAGTATAGACTCATATACAATACCTCATTCATGAAGGCTCTTTTGTTCATTGATAATCCAAGTATACTTAGGATCTTCTTTGTATTTTATATAAACCTGTATATTCTTCTTCTATTAGAATGTAAGTTCATTGAGAATAGCCACTATTTTGCCTTTGTAATGCTAGTGCTTGATGACTATCACTGTCATTGTAATTTTTGTCAGTGAGTATTTATTAATGGTTATGTGTACAGACGTATATTGAAATTAGCTAAAATTTATGTATATGTATATTTATTGATAAATTACATATGTATGTGTGTACATGATTTGTAAATTCATTTCAACTTTCAAATAATTCAAGGTGTTTGGGGATATTGGGAGCATTACATAAGCAAAGTGAATGTTGGATTAGTGTATGTTGGAAGAGTGACAAGTATACTACTAGTGATCAAATTATAACTTATGTATTGGAATGCCCACAGTTTCAATTATTAGTTTAGAAATTTGGGGTATAATTTAACCAATAAGACACATTTGGAGATTGATTTTCAGCTGACTCCTAGAAATTTCATCTCTGCCTTTACTGATCTATAACTTACTGTTTTTTACTTCTTGGAAAACCCTGTCCCATTCTTCCCTCATTTCATTAGTCTCTGGTCATGTAGGTCTCTCTGAAATATGTACATTAGTGGGTTATTAAAACTAGTTTTATTTTTGGCTTCTTAAGCTAGAATTCTAACAGAAAATTTCCATTTAATTTTTTCAGTGTTCACATGGCTTCAATGGAGCCTGTGTATATCTTTTGAGTATCATTCAAGTGTCAAAAGCAGACTCTTTGTCTCTTTCTGTTTCAAAAGCTATGACTTCAACTATGTTCTTTGGACCCATCTGAGAGATGTGCACAGTTTTCTACTCATTTCAGTTGATAGGTGAGTGAAATATTTTGAGTAAAATACTTTGAGCACAATAATTGGATAACATTTTTCTGCCTCAAGTTATTTTTTCTATTTATTTCATAATAATTTGACACAAGGAAAACAGAATTATTAAAATCTTTCCAGAGTCCTAAAATTCTATTTCTATAATATAATATTTTATAAACTGGAAAACTATAGAGCAAATAATTCCCATAAAAATTAAAATGAATTTTATGTCATTGCAGAAAGAAATTGGACCTAGAAGTCCATCTTTTTGTTATGCTGGCCATCACTAACACCTCTGAAGAACCCTTCTACTTCATCCTTACAGGCATTCCAGGTTTTGAGCCCATGCACATTTGGATCTCCATTCCCTTCTGTTGCCTATACATTATCTCCATCTTGGGCAATACTACCATCCTGGCTGTCATTCAGATAGAGCCTTCACTCCATCAACCCATGTATCTGTTCCTCTCCATGCTGGCACTAACTGATCTGGGCCTGACCCTTACCACTCTGCCCACAGTGATGCAACTTCTCTGGTTCAATGTCCGGGAGATCAGCTTTGAGGCTTGCTTTGCCCAGTTTTTCTTCCTTCATGGCTTCTCCTTTATGGAATCCTCAGTGTTATTAGCCATGGCCTATGACCGCTTTGTTGCCATCTGCCGCCCACTTCACTATGCCTCTATTCTCACAGAGAATGTCATTGGAAGAATTGGGATAGCCATCATCATTCGATGTGTTTTGGCAGTACTGCCATCACTTTTCCTGCTTAAGCGTCTGCCCTTTTGTCACTCTCGTCTCCTATCCCATTCCTACTGCCTCCACCAAGATATGATCCGCTTGGTCTGTGCTGACACTCGAGTCAACAGCTGGTACGGGTTTGGACTGGTATTGCTCATCATTGTGCTTGACCCTCTCCTCATCCTGGTCTCCTATGGATTAATCCTGCACAGTGTCCTGGGCACTGCATCCCAAGCTGAGCGATTTAAGGCTCTCAATAACTGTTTGTCCCATATCTTGGCTGTACTTATCCTGTATGTGCCTATGGTAGGGCTGTCCATGGTTCACCGTTTTGCCCGACATGCCTCTCCTCTGGTTCATGTGATCATGGCCAATGTCTACTTGCTATCCCCCCCTGTGATGAACCCCATTATTTACAGTGTAAAAACTAAGCAGATTCGCCAGGGAATCTTCCGCCTCCTTTGTCGAGGGAAGGCACACTAGGGATTAAGGGGAAAGAACTATCAGATTACTTGGGATATATTGTGAAAGGTTAGAACAGAGGGCATAGTCAATTTTAATAGTGGATAATATAAATTCTGAGATTATAGGGAAATTCATGGAAATAGAAACCACTATGTGGTAAAAATAAATGGTAGAAAGGATAAATGTCAGGAAGAAGTTTTCTTTTCTAATCAAAGAAAGATGTCCTGAGCAATAAGTGACCAATGACATGGAAAGCTCTCAGGATTATGGCTTTGATCAGTGTAAAAGCTTCCTTGAGTTGGGCCACAGTTGGGCCTTTCATATCACAGAATCATAGACTTAAAGCTAGAAGACTTGATGTTCTTAATTTACAAATAAGGAAACTGAGATCAGGGAGGTTAAATTATGGGGAAAGTGAGTTCTTGTTTGGGGATCAGCTTAGCATTTGGATCTTACATAGATGATGTCACACAAGGGTTTAATTTCTGGGTGTTGCACAAAACATAAGTATAAATAAGATAATTCCAATATATGAATTCAAGCACAGTTCACTATATTTTTTAATTAAAAAAATTTGTATTTTCCCCAGTTACATATAAAATATAATTTTCTGTTATATGTGTACATTCATTTTTAAAAAACATATTTCCATGTGAATCATGCTGGGAGAGAAAAATCAGAAAAAAGAGAAAAACCCTGAGGAAAAAATAAAGAAGAAAAAAATGAACATAGCATGTGTTGATTTACTTCAATCTCCCTAGATCTCTTTCTGTATTTGAATGGCCTTTTCCATGCAAAGTTTATTGGGACTGTTCTGGAACACTGAATGGCTGAAAAGAACCAAGTCTGTCATAGTTGATCATCGCACAATCTTGCTGTTACTGTATACAAAGTTTTCTTGGTTTTGCTTTCACTCAGCACCAGTTAATGTAAGACTTTTCAGGCCTTTCTAAAATCATTCTGTTCATAATTTTTTATACAACAATAATATTCTGTTATTTTCACATACAACCTATTTTATCCATCCTTCAGTTGATGGGCATCTACTCATTTTCCAATTCTCTGACACCACAAAAAAGAGCTGCTACATTTTTACATATATGAATTCTTTTGTCACTTTTATGATTTCTTTGGAATAAAGACCCAGTAGTGGCAGTGCTGGATCAAAGAATATGAATAGTTTGACAGCCTTTTGGGCATAGCTTCAAATTGCTCTATAGTATAGTCAGATCATTTCACAACTTCACTAACCATACATTAGTGTCCTTATTTACCCACATCCCCTCCAATATTTGTCATTATCTTTTCCTATTATCTTAGCCAATCTGATAGATATACCTAAGTTTGTAAAATTTCATCTTCCTAATCAATAGTGATTTAGATAATTTCATATGACTATGGATGATTTTAATTTCTTCATCTGAAAATTGTAAATATACTTTGACTATTTATTAATTGAGGAATGGCTTGTATTTTTATAAATTTGAATAATTTCTCTATATATTTTAAAAATGAGCCCTTTGTCAAAAATATTAGCTAGAAAATTTGTTTCCCAGCTTTCTACTTCTCTTCTAATCTTGATTGTATTAATTTTGTTTGTGCAAAATATTTTTTAATTTAATGTAACCAAATTTTTCTATTTCACATTTCATAATCTGCATTTCTTCTCTGTTCATAAATTCCTCCCTTCTCAAACTATCTGATAAACAATCCTTTGCTCTCCTAATTGGCCTATAGTATCACCATTTATGCCAAAATCATGTACTCATTTTGACCTTATTTTGATGTGAAGTTTGAGATGTAGGCCTATGCTGAATTTCTAGTATATTATTTTCAAGTTTTCCCAGAATTTTTTGTGAAATAGGGAGTTCTCCCAGAAGCTGGAATTTTTGGGTTTATCAAATAATAGATTATTATAATCATTATTGTGTGTTGAAAACTTAAGATATTCCAAGGATCCATTACTCTATTTCTTAGTCAGTACAAGATGGTTTTGATGTACATGTTTTAAACTGAAATAGACCTTTGTTATCTGTAGTTGTATAAAGAAAATGTCCTTCAAAATTACTTGCTGGTTCAATCTATTCTCTTAAACAAAGAGGTCTAGTAAATGCCATTTCCCTAAGATAGGGCAGCAACCTCCTAATAATAGCATAGCAATATCTACAAGGAGAAAACAATAGAAATAAAATCAGTAAGTTTTGTTTTTTTTCTCCCTTGCCCTTGTGGCCTAATCACCGTGGACTCAGGGATGCATTGTGGTAGTAATACTAAATTTCATAACAATATCTTGCCTACAGTGAAAAAAAAATTGCCATGAAGGGAGGAAGAAAAACAAGGTTGAAACAATATCAATACTTTTATCATGCCTGGGCTTGAAACAGGATTACCTCAGTTCTGTTTAACAAAGTTAACAAAATTTAATTCAAAGAAAAAACAGCATGATAGGGAAGTTGATTTGGAAAAGTCCTGGGATTTAATTTTGTAAAATAATTATTAATGTTCCGAGGGATATACATCTATGTGAAACTAACTAAATTTTGGAAGTACTTAACAGCATTCCATGTGGATAGCTATTGACATTTTATCTTTTTAAATTTTTTTCCCTCAATGTTATTTTATTTTTCCTACTATATGTAAAGATAATTTTCAACATTCATTTTTCTAAGATTTTGAATTACAATTTTTTTCTCTCATCCTCTTTTACCTTCCCCCTTCCCAAGACAGAAAATAGTCTGAAATAAGTTATACATATATAGTCCTTGTAAATATATTTCCATATTTGTCATGTGGTAGAAGAAAAATCAGTTTTGTTCTATTTTTGACTAAGCAATCAATGTACTTCCAATTTTGTTCAAATTAAAAAGGCAGTTCCAGATGTTCAGTGTTTAAAACTTAAAGCAGGATGCAGGTAATTCTTAAATTAATTTTAAAACTAGCAAGTTTACATTTGTCACTCAATACCAGACAGTTGTGAGAAGTAGTCATTTTTCACACTCATTTAGCTTATACAAGGTTTTCTCTAAGAGCTTTCTACTCTTTTCTTGTTAAAAACATTTCCATGCAATCATCAATTTTACAAAAAAATATTGCTAATAAGACAAAGGTATTCTGGGATTTTTCAAATTCAAACTCGAATCATTACATGGAAGCTAACAAAAATGTCACAGGGGTTTTCTCAGAATAGTGGAGCCACTATTTATCAAGATTGCCACAATGGCTTTCAGATTACAGAAACTCGATATCACTTTCTCATTGCAGCAGTCTTTTAATTAGATTCTATGGATTCAACATTGAATGTGGCCTTTCTCTTTGACAGCCTGTAGTATAAATATTTATCCTGAGAATAAAATTTTTTATACAACACCATCAATATTCTATATCAAATGAAATTGGGTTATATACAAAGGTCTGCCTTTTCATTATGTTGCCTTATTTCTTACCATCCTGCAGTAAGCCAATAATTGAATAACTTTAGAACATAGCAACCAGTTTGGAATAATTGTCAAATTTTCTCCACAGATTCTGTAATATTCAGTGATTTATAATCAATAGTCAGCTACTCACTCAGTATTTTCTGATTTGGAAAAAGGAAGGTGGGAGGGTTGTTGTGGGTATGAGTAAAATATTCCCCCAATACGTTTTTTGAATAGGAAAAAAATCATATTCAGACAATGAACTTCTGGAAGCGAAGATGATTAAATAATCAATAAATCACCATCTTTCTCCCATATTCACCTGCAAGTAACTATGAAATAATACCACAAAATAGTTCTTGAAGAACATAACTAGCAAAAAGACAAGGTGAAACAATCAGTTGGCTCAAGAAACTTGCAATATTGGCAGGAAAGTCTGTCTCACTTGGGTAAAAAAGGAGTATCATCCAGGACAGGAAGCATCCCTGCAAGCTAGCAGCAAGCCTCAACTTAACAAACCAGCAGAAGATCCTGAGCCCCAGTGCAGTGGCAAGCAAATGCCAATTCCAAGATGCACACATGCTTCAGCATGGAGTCAGGCAGACTCCAGCTCTGTGAACCACCAGATGCTCAGCATAATCCTGGGAAAACAAACAGTTGTCAGAGGCTAGAGCGCTTCAGTGCAGCCCCAAAGAAACTCAGAAACACATCACTGGCCTCAGAAGAAACCAGACACCCTCATTAGGACCCTGGATCAGCACCAGATTAGTTGCCAGTTTCCTATATCTCTGACAGCATCAACCATCCTCATTCCATCCTAGCACCAGACATGAGTCCTCCATGGGCCTCAGGGCAACATTGGTGCAACACCAGGTAAAAAGTCAGAGGCAACAGTCACTAGCACAAGAAGCCTGAGACTATGCTCCTTCCACTGTGGGAAGAGAGCTCAATTTAAAAGAAAGGAAAAAAAAGACAATAAAAGATGAGTAAAAACAACCACTGAAAAGAGTATAACCACTGAAAGTTATTATTGTGATAGAGAAAATATACAAACTCAGAGGGGTACAGCAATGTCAAAACACCCATGGACAAAACCTCAAACAAAAATTGGAAGCTTAGAAATAACAGAAGAGATTAAAAACAAGATTAAAAATCATATGAGACATAGAAGAAAAATTGGAAAAATAAATGAGAATGAAGCAAGAGAATTATGAAAAAGGAATCAAAGGCTTGAAAAAAGAAAACCACTGCTTAAAAAGTAGAATTGGCCAAATGGGGAAAAAAAAAACCTGTCCTGATATCCTGAAACCAAAGAGCAAAATAGGCATTGAAAGAATCCAGTGATCACCTCAGGAATGAGATCACAAAATAAAAACATCAAGGAACATAATATCCAAATTCCAGAACTATCAGATCAAGGAGAAAATACTACAAGGGACTAGGAAAAAAATGAAATATTGGGAAGTCACAATCAGGAATACACAGGACTTGGCAGATGCAACATTAAAAGATCAGAGGTCATGGAAAGTGAGTTTCCTGAAGTCAAACAGGGTGGGACTATAACCAAAGATCACAATCCTGGGAAATTAAGCATAATACTTCAAGAGGAAAAGTGACTATTTAATAAAATAGAAGAATTTAAAACTTAAATAACAAGGAGACTATAGAGTCAAAAATAAATTGATCTCCAATATTGAGATCCAAGAGAAGTCTAAAAAAGGCAAAAAAGAGAAAAGAAAACATGAGAGATTCAATAGAGCTAAACTGTTATCATCCATGAATGGGAAGATGATACCTACAATTCTTAAAAATAGAATAATTAGAGGATATATACATAGACAGAAAATAAGGATATAAGGTGAATTTGAAGGAATGATATAAAAATAAATAAGAGTGCATTGAGAGGAAGAAAGGATAGAGATAGAATAAGATAAATTACTTCATATAAAGTATTGCAGTATAAGGAAAGAGGAGTGGATGGGCAATGGGCATTGCTTGAATCTTACTCTAATCTGTATTGGCTCAAAGAGAGAATAATATACGTAATCAGATATTTAACTTTAGAAATCTGTCTTGCTTGCTTGTGGATCAAAAACCAGAATCCTACAATATGATCCTTACAAGAAACATACCTGAAGCAAAGAGACTCATACAGACTAAAGGTAAGGAACTGGAACAGTATCTATCATGCTTCAGTTAAAGTTAAAAAAAAAAAAGTAGTTTAGCAATTCTAATTATAAAGCAAAAGCAAAAATAGATGTAATTAAAAGAGATTAGGAAGGAAACTACAGCCTCCTAAAAGGCACCGTAGATACTGAAGTAGTATTGATACTAAACATGTAAGCATCAAATGTTATAGCATTCAAATTCTTAAAGGTTAAGAAACAGTTGTAGATCAGTGGGATAGAGTAGGTACATAAGACGTGATAGTAAATGACCATAATAACATAGTGTTTGATAAATCCAGTCTTTGGGATAATAACTGACTATTTGACAAAAATTGCTAGGAAAAATTGAAAATAGGGCCTAAACTAGATATAGATCAACATCTCACACCATATACCAAAATAAGGTTAAATTGAGTACATGATTTAGATATAAAAGGTAATATAATGAACAAATCAGAAGGGCAAGAAATAATCTCTCTGATAGATCTATGAAGAAGGGAAAAATTCATGACCAAATAAGAGTGAGAGCATTACAAAATATAAAAGAGCTAATTTTAATTATATTAAATTACAAAGCTTCTGCACAAAAACTCAATGCTAACAAGATCATAAAGAAAGCAGAAAGCTGGGAAACACTTTTTTACAGTAAATTTCTTTATTAAAGGCCTCATATCCTAAGTATATAGAGAACAGAGTCAAATTTACAAGAATATAAGGCATTCTTTAATTGATAAATGGTCAAAAATATGAACATTTAGTTTTCAGATGAAGAAATGAAAGTTATTTGTAAACATATGGAGAATTGCTCTAAATCACTTTTGACAAGAGAAATGCAAATTAAAATAACTCTAAAATAGCACTTTTCACCTAAAAGATTGGCTAATATGACAGAAAAGGAAAATAGTAAATGTTGGAGAGGTTATGGGAAACTTGGGGTATTAAATTACTGTTGACATTCTGGAGAGCAATTTGGAACTAGGCCCAAAGGGCAACCAAACTGTGTATATCCTTTGATCCAATAATACCAACACTAGTTCTGTATACTAGATCTGTAAAGAGATCATAAAAAAGGGGAAAGCATCCAGATTGCAAAAATATTTTTTATCAACCCTTTATCTGGTGACAAAATATTGGAAAATGAAGGGACACCCATGAATTGTAGACTAATTGAGCAAAGTGGTATATGAATGCAATGGAATGCTTTTGTGCAATAAGAAATGATGGTTTTACCTGGAAAGACTTATATGAACTGATGCAAAGTGAAATGAGCAGAACCAGGACAACATTGTACACAGTGTCAGCAACATTGTGTGATGATCAACAATGAAGGATCTCTTCTCAGCAACATAATATCCAAGACAAGTGCAAAGTACCCATGAAGGAAAATTCTACCCACATCCAGATAAAGAACTGAAAAACTCTGAATGCTAATTGAAGAATATTTTTTCTTTTGTTTTTTTTTTTTATGTTTTTTTTTCCTTTTGACCTCTTTGTTCTTTTATAACTATGACTAATATGTTAACATGTATTACATACATGTATAGTCTATATCAAATTGCCTACCATTTTCAGAAGAGGGGAAAGGAGGGTGATAGAGAGAAAAATGTGGAATTCAAAATCTTGTAAAAATGAATGCTAAAAATTGTTTGACATATAATTCGGGGGAAATAAAAAACTATTTAAAAAATAAGATATAAATTTCCAAATTAAATTTAATCTCTCCAGATACTACTGCTGCTAAATCTAAAACTTTTAAAATAAAAAATCAAGATTTTTAATTATTTTGAACTAGGATCAAAATCAATAAAAAACTTCTTGTTTCCACAAACAAATATTCTTGCAGATGCTCATTTTTCTCCCTTTCCTTGAAAAAAATCATATAAATCAAGGCTAAAAATTCTGTAGGTGTAATTTGCAGACAATGAGACTTTCCAAACTAACTTTTTCTTTTCCAAAAATCAAGTTAATTCTTTCCACAAGAAGGTTGAAAGTGCAATATCTGTGAGATTTAGCAATACTAATGAATGAATGAATGAAAAAAACAAATACATAAATAAAATAATGTTTCCTCAAACCTCTAAAATAGTATGGGTCAGTCAGTCACTTAGTGCCAAGCATTTCTTAATCTTCAATGAGGATTAGCACAGCTGATTTGAGGATTTGCCAAGTCTTTTCAGGGTTGCTCATCTACCTTTGGTGCCCACCTTCATAAGATATAGGTAAAAAGGGAGAGAGTTATAGAAAGCATCTTAGTATTGTCAGATGTACTGGAAAAGAGAGAAAAGAGCTCTTGCTGAATGGACTCTTTTCATTTCTAGTGAAATCTGAGGCAAGGGTTTCTACTGAGAAAGTGAGAGTGGGATCATTGGGAGGTTAGAAAGAATTATTATGATTTTCATAATTATCCATTTGCTGTGTATAATAAATACACTAATAATTTAGATTTTTCAGAGATGCCTTTTTTGATCTGTGAGTCATAGTAGCTTGAAATGAACAATCAATTCTTGACAATATCTTATGTATGTTGAGTGATGAATCAAGGATTATAATCCTTTTGATCTTGCATTAATATACCAATGCCATAAAATCTCTACTTTAGCAATCCAGGAAGCTAGGGGTAGAGGGAGGTATATCAAAAACATCTCAAATAGAATATTTCATCATATAAAACATTCAAAACTCATTCACAGTCAGGGAAAGTGAAAGAATGAAGTTACCCTAATATAAAACGTTGACTAAAGTGTAAAAATGAAGGCAGAGAGTATTAATTTATTAATGATGACACTGATGGCTTTTATATTTCATTCAAAGGTTTTCTTAGCACTTTTGTTATAGCCAGAATCTATAAATCAGGGAAAACTTAGACAGATTCATACAAAACAACAACAAAAACAAAACAATACAAAAGCAATAAATTTTAGAAAATGAAACAAGATTAATTAACAGCAATCCAATGGCAATCCCAGTTTATGTCAAGAGTAACAAATTCATGGAGTATTCAGGGGTGGCATAAGCAAATGTATTTAGAGTATGGACTGTAACAAATAAAAGACAAATTCATAAGTCACTGAATATTTTGCTGCTTGGAGATTGCACTTCCTTTGGGACTTCTTATGGTCTTAGGTTCTCCTCCTCTTCCTATTTCTGTTTATTGTTTGAAATTCCAGTTATCTTGTTCCCTCAGGTGCAGTTATTCAGGTCTATTTTAGGGGAGGAAGGCTAGGGACCAGCATTCTGCACTATTATTAGGATAGAGACAGGGACTCTATTCAGACTCTTAGAAGCCAACCATTGGTTCAGTATTTCCTAAGCCAAGCAATCCTAGTGATGGTAAAATAACTAAATTCTCTCCTTTAATTGCTGTTGATCATTTATAATTTCAGTGTGGTATCTGTCAGTGCTTTGAAGGATGAAAATTAGAACCAGGCAACAGAAAGTTAGATACCTCCAACTTTTTAAATGTGATTTTCGATTGTGAACCTATATAATAAGGTATAAGAAGCCTTAGATCACAAGAAATTATTGCTTTTCCTTTTCTTTCTGAGGACATAAAATGAGTAAAGAGTAAGTTTCTAGGGAGTGAGACTCTCATATCTTGGGTCAACACAGTCTGGGGAAGATGCACTCCAAGAAGTCATGAGAAAAGGGAGAAATTTTTAAGAAATTATTGAGTGATCTGCATTAACGGGTGAATATTCACACTTCCAAAGAGCTATCTTGATGTTAAATTATGAAGGAAATGGGCTTGGACTTCTTTAGGAAAAGGGACATTTTTCCAGTAAAAGGAGAAGTAAAAAAAATTCAAAATAATGACAGTTTAGGGGAGTGATGAATAATTTTTTGAGAATGGAAAAGTTTGTGAAAGCAAAATGTGTCTCTTCAAGAAAGAATATATTTGTGAGCTAAATTTTCTCTCTTTGTTTTCTATTTAGGTTCTCTTTGCACATGTTACTATCCATCAGGATATATTCTAGGAGGGGAGACAGACTGTAGGGAGGAAGGAGGACACAGAACAGAGTGGAATTATAGGTAAAGAAGGGAATAGATATGAAGAAGTGATGGAAAGAAAAAGAAAATGGAGAAGACAGAAGGAAGGCAAGGAACTTGTTTTGTTTATATGAGGAGTAAGTGAGAGAAGTACTGAATATAAATTTCATAGAGGCTTTTAGTTTTGATATAAGAATAAAATGAATAAATTTAAAGGTGTAAGAATCCATAGAGACAATCTATCTCAACCTCATTTTATAGATGAGACAAATTAGACCTATGATTTACCAGAATCAGAAGATACAGTCACTATATGAGACCAGGTCTTCTGACTCTAAATCCATTAAAATTTCCATGGCATAATGCTGTCTCTTCCTAAAAACTGAGGATGTTGTAAAGCAGAATATAGGGCAGCTAGGTGAAGTAGTGGATAGAGTGCTGAGACTGGAGTTAGGAAGCCCTGAGTTTACATCTGGCCTCAAAAACATACCAGTTGTGTGAACCTGGGTAAGCCATTTAACCTTGTTTACTTCTATAACCTCATTTTTAAAATGAGCTAGAGAAGAAAATGGCAAACTGCTTCAATATTTTCATTAAGAAAACTCCAAAAAGGGTCACAAAAGATTGAAAATGAGCAAAACCAACTAAAAGTTGAAAGGACTTTATAGGGAAGTTGAGGATTCTTTTTTTCTGAGGGTCTTCAAATAGATGCTAATGCTTTCTTTCACATATATTGTAGTGGGGGCTTCTACTTAAATAAGCACTATAATAGATAACTGTTAAAGTTCCTTTCAACGCAGTATTTCTTCAGTTTTCTGAATAGATGAAATATGAATGAATGGAAAGACAGAAAAAGTAAGAAGGAAAAGAATACTGAAGGATAGAAGAGTTAATGTTGGAACTGAGCATAGGGACACATTCTTAGTTCACTATTCATTCATTCATTCTTTTGTTTATTTGGTCATTTGACCTTGTGATGAAACTTGTTTCCTGGGTCCCATCCTTGGAAATATTGGGAGGAGATAGACATTAAAAAAATAAGATTTGAATCTGACATTAAGAAGCTTTAATCTACGTGGAGAGTTAATTTACAAATTTTTGGCAATAAAAATTAGATATGTGTTTTTAAAAAGTGCTACAAAGTTTAAAGCAAAGTTCAGAAGAATAAGAGAGAGTATTTCTGAGCATTTCAGGGTAATCTACACGCCAGACATTATTTTGGAAGCCTTTGAAAAATGAAAAAAATATGCCTTGAACAAATGCTAACCAAATGTTTATCGAATCAAATTGAATGCATAAGTTCTTGAAGAAGGTAATGAAAGGGGAAATATAGGGAAGAAAAGAAGTACAAACACTGGGGGAATATGAATATATACAGAAAATAACAATGGAATAGTAAATAATATAGGTTTATTAGAATATTTGGTATCTGAGGGGGAATGATGGTTAATAAGGCTGAAAGGCACGATGAGAACCTGATTGTCTAGAATGCCAGAGAAAAGTATTTGGAGTTTATCTTGTAGAAAATGATATTTTTAGTGGCAATGTTTGAAAGAGTGATGTGGTCATATATATGCTTTAAGAAAATTAATCTGAGAGCAATCACAATATAGCTAGAAGGTATCAATTAATAAGCATTTATTAAGTGCCTATTGTGGGGTAAGCACTAGGGATATACAGAAAAGAGACATTACCTGCTCGCAAGTTGTTCAAAGTCTAATGGAAGAAAGGACATACAAACAACTATGTACAAACAAGCTTTATACATGATAAATTGGAGATAAACATCAGAAGGAAGGTACTAGAATTAGGAGAAATTAGAAAAAGCTTCCTATAGAAGGTAGAATTTTTGTTAGGACTTTATGGAAGCCCAGGAATGCAGAAAGTGGAGATTTGAAAGGGAAGCCTTATAGGCAGAAGGATAGTCTATGAAAATATCCAGAGTCTGGAGATGGAGTGTCTTGTTTGAGGAATAGCAAGAAAGAAAAAAAAATCACTGGTTACATGGTGACTGTGGTAAGGAATATAAGGCATGAGAAAATTGGCAAAGTAGAGAGGGGCTATCTGATGAAGAGATATAAATGCCAAGTAGGAATTTATATTTCCACCTAGAGATGCCAGAAAGCTACTGGAGTTTATTGAGTTAAAGGAAAGCATGACAGAACTGTGCTTGTACAAATCCCTTTGGAAAACTGAGTAGATGATGTATTGGAAGAGGGAGAGACTTGAAGAAGGGATACCAACCCAGTAATCTATTTCGATATTTCAGGTATGAAGTGATGAGGGCCTACAAGAGGGTGTTAGAAGAGCCAAATGACAGACTCAAGATATGAAGGTAAAATGAATAGACTTGGAAACAGATTGAATATGGGATGTAACAGAGAGTAAGGAGTTGAAGATGACATTTAGGTTTAGAGCTTAGTGACTGGGATTATGGTATCCTTGACTATAATAAAGATATTGGGGAAAGGGGTAGGTTTTGGTGGGAAAAGAAGTTCAGTTTTGTATATATTAGGTTTAAAAGTCTATGGAATATTCAGTTTGAGATGTCTGATAGTTAATGTGAGACTAGAGGTGAGCAGAGAAATTGGACTAGTAGATTTGGGAATTATCAGCATAGAAATAACATTTGGATTCAGTGAGTTATATTCAAGAGCATTGTAGCTGGAGGAAGAAAACTTGGGATTCAATTCTAATTACCTACAGCTGTATGAGCATGTAAACACTTTGGGCTTTTGGTTTTTCATCTATAAAATAAATGAAATGAAATAGATGATTTCTAAGATGACTTTTAGCCTTGGATCCTGTACAATGTCAATCTCTTTCCTTTATCACTTAGCGAAAATATTCACAAGTGTTACTTTTTCTTTAGAAAATGAGGCAACTGGCCCCAAAGTGATGATAAGAGAAGAATATGGAGTGTAATGAAGAATTAGGAAGTTGGAGATAGGAAAGTACGGTGTCTTGCAAAGAAATAAAAGATGGGGAGAGGCAAAAGGAAAACCATGGGAATATTTTTCATATTAAGAGCTATGAGATTAAATTTACTAAATTCAGTAAGACAAAAATTTATCAATATCAATATCATATTGAAAAGAAATATATTGGCTACTATAGGAGATACAAAGTTTAGGATAACTATCATGATGTCAGAAAACTTAGAGACTAAGAATATATATATATATATGTATATGTATATACATATATATATATAACTATGATGTACAATATTTTACAATGAATATGTAAGAGATGTAAAATGAAACAGTTGGGATCAGAGCCCATTATTGACATGATTACTAAAAATATTATGAAATTTCTAGCTAGTTACTAACCTATCCATAGAAGGAATTCTATTTTAATATATTTGGCAAGCACCAGATGAATCAAGGAAGATTTCCTAAAAGAGATTTATTTGAATTGAACTTTAAGGATTATATTAAATATGCATATAGCTAATCTGGAGACTGACCATAGGATTTTGTCTAGAATACATCACAGATCTTGAAATTATGGCTTACTAGGAATAGTAGAAGGGAGTGAAGATGCTCAATTTGGAATAAAGGCTTAGTTGACATAGTCTTCAGCAAAGTATAAATATAGGCAATTTAGTACAGTAGACAGAACACTAGCTTTGGAACTTGAACCTATAGATTTAAATCCTAATTCTGACACTATTGCATAATGTTGGGCTTATTATGTAAATTCTACAGAATTTAGTAGAATATGTTTGACTATATGGTCTATAAGGTCCCCTCCAACTCTAAATTTATAATCCTATTATCTGAAGTATGTTAAGAGTTATACTTGTTTTGTTTGATCCCTTGAGAACAGAACTAGGACTGAAGTGAGAAGTAGTCCTATGTGCCCATAAGGAAGGAAAGAAAAGTGGATATTGTTATTGAATTTTTAAAATTAAAATAATGTTAAACTTTCCCAATTATATACATTTTAAAAACATTCTTCCCTTTCTCTCATTTTCCCACCCTATCCCACTTGTCATGAAGGCAAGCAAAATATTAATTATATGTGAAGTCATGCAAAATCTTTCCATATTAGACAAATTGAAAAATACAAAAAGTGAAAGAAACAGGCTTTAATCTTCACTCAGAGTTCATCACTTTTTTCACTGGAGGTGAAGAGTACTTTTCATCATGGATCTTTTGGAATTGTCTTGCATCGTAGTGCTGAAAATTTTTGAGGAGTGGAAGAGGAAAGGTTGGAGAATTCTTGGAACATAAAATCATTTTTTTCCCTTGGAAGTGGAGAGCTGGACCTTCTGCTGTAAATGTAGGAAAACAATTTAGGTTAATATAATGAAGAACAGGTTTGAAATATTCTCTTTGGTAAACAGTTCAGGAAGAATAAAATAGGAAGATTTCCCAAAAGCAAAAAGGATTTGATCAAAATCAATATATTGAACTTGGGGAATTAACATCATGTCAGTGTCATTCTTTTATGTACTTACACAGAAATATATTGACATTTTATGTAGCAACAGAAGATGAATCAGATAGCAGAATTTAACCAACAAAGGATTTTCACACTAGGAATGGTTAGGGACCAGTGATTTTAGCATTGTAGTTTAGTCATTTTTCAATCCTATCCAACTCTTTGTGATTCCTTTTTGGGGTTTTCTTGGCAAAGATACTGAAGTGGTTGACACACTCTATATATCAGATACTATTGTTATTTTGATGAATGGAAGAGTTAGAAAAATGGGTAGCTCTTCATAGAAAAAATATTGTCACAATTTATCATGGAAAGGATACATTTTTATGATATGGTAGAATCTAAAATGTGACTGTGCCGGTATGTCATCAAAGTGTCATGGACAAAGAATTGGAGAAGTTGAAGAAGTGATTAGAACAGTAAAAGTGTTGTCAATCTGAATAGTAAAGTTCTTGAGGATTATGGAGCTGGGTGTAGGATGGAGAAGAAAACTGAACCAGATACTGAAGTCTTAGGGAACTGAAAGGCTATTTGATAACAATAATAAGTACAGGGAGAAGGTGGTATAAATTAAGTGCCTGATCTTAAAAGAGAAAAGTCCCGTGTGATGTACTGGGAGGAGAATCACCTGAAAGGAGTAATGAGGAATAAAGTATAACTCCATATTGAACATCCTAAACCTATTTTAGCAATAAGGGGAGCTTTGAGAGAAGAAACAAAGTTCTTTTAAAATGAAGAAATGGAAGAAGTGTTGTTCATAAATTTAAGATTATAATTTTGTTGGCAATTTGTTGACAAGAGAGCTATAATCCCAAAGAGCACAGTAGAATGGGCCAATAGAGAGATTAATTTCACTAGAGTGGACTGATTAAATTAGAGATGAGGGAATAGTGTTATCAAGTCATTTTTACTTAAGGCTGGTAAGACATGATCAACAGAACAGTATTTGAATCACCATTGCATGCTCTATTGACATAGACCTTTTGGAATTCTTATAACTGGGTGTGTAATAGAATTTGAAATGGTGTGTGCTCTCTTGATGTGTGCCGCCAGGAGATTTCTTTCCATCATGTCTTTCCTCTAAGATAAATTTTGTAATTAGTATCTAGACGTAGGATTGGTGTATCTATCAGTATGATTGTGATAGAATGTTCTCATTTAATTTCAGATGATTATAAATTACAGATGATTAATAAAGATCTATAGCATGAGATATATTCTTCTGATTCCTATATCAAGACATCAGCTCTACCTACTTTCAGGGTTTCTTTTTTGATATCAAATCACTCAACTATTTCAAAATTCGATGATTATTGAACTCTTAACATACTCCTAAAGTAATTACTTGCCTTAAATTCCTTATTTTATTAAAAAAAATAATGCTGCAAAGAGCATAATTTCTGACAAAAGTAAGTTTAAAGTCATTTTATTACAGGTGTATTTGCCAGTCATGTCAGAAGCCACTAATGCCACTGAATTGCCATTCTACTTCATTCTTATGGGCATCCCGGGTTTTGAGGCTATGCACATTTGGATCTCCATCCCTTTTTGCTGCTTATACACAATCTCTATTATGGGCAATACTACCATTCTGACTGTCATTTGGACAGAGCCTTCACTCCACCAACCCATGTACCTGTTCCTCTCCATGCTGGCACTAACTGACCTGGGCCTGACCCTTACCACTCTACCCACAGTAATGCAACTTCTCTGGTTCAATGTCCGGGAAATCAGCTTTGAGGCTTGCTTTGCCCAAGTCTTTTTCCTTCACACCTTCTCATTCATGGAGTCTTCAGTGTTGTTGGCCATGGCCTATGACCGCTTTGTTGCCATCTGCCGCCCACTTCACTATGCCTCTATTCTCACAGAGAATGTCATTGGAAGAATTGGGATAGCCATTATCATTCGATGTGTTTTGGCAGTACTGCCCTCACTTTTCCTGCTTAAGCGTCTGCCCTTTTGTCACTCTCGTCTCCTATCCCATTCCTACTGCCTCCACCAAGATATGATCCGCTTGGTCTGTGCTGACACTCGAGTCAACAGCTGGTACGGGTTTGGACTGGTATTGCTCATCATTGTGCTTGACCCTCTCCTCATCCTGGTCTCCTATGGATTAATCCTGCATAGTGTCCTGGGCACTGCATCCCAGGCTGAGCGATTCAGAGCTTTCAATAACTGCTTGTCCCATATCTTGGCTGTGCTTGTCCTTTATGTACCAATGGTGGGAATATCCATGGCTCACCGCTTTGCCCGACATGCCCCTCCTCTGGTCCATGTGATTATGGCCAATGTCTACTTGCTATCACCTCCTGTGATGAATCCTATCATCTATACGGTGAAGACCAAGCAGATCCGACAGGGAATTCACCATCTCTTCCAGGGGAAGGCAAATTGATGATAGAAGTATAGGAGTATGAAATTACAAAGATATAATAACTGGGTTAATCAGACAAGGTATAGCCAAGGATTTCTATTTTTTTCTTGTTATTTCTATACATGTCAAATTTGCAACAAATTCCAAGCTGAAAAATGAAAATATAATATGTATATATACACATATAAATAAATATAAATGTATATTTATGCACACATAGAAATATACATTTACACCTAGAGAAAATCTGCATGGTAAGAGGAGTGAGAGAATGTGTTTGTACATGTATATATAGATCAAATTTCCAAAAATTGTACTCTGTTCCCAGTAAAAATAGAATTTTTTTATGATCAAATAGATATAGAAAAACAATACTATGTAATATTATATATTGTTAGAACAAAATCAACACAACAAAATTAAAAAAAAAACAAAGAAAAACTGTTCCATGTCCTTTTGTAAGTCTATCTTTATATCTATAAATTTCTATTCTTTTTGGCTTGAAAACATACAAGGTTGCCCATGGAACAATGCTGAAGTTCTAAGCCCATATAGATTGGATTCACCCTCAATATTTTTCAGGAATCAGACTACTATTTTCTTCTCACCTTGGTAGCTTTGAATTTTATGTATACCTATCTTTCTCCTGAGAGTTTTCTGTTTCTTTGTATGGATGAAGCTAACAAATTAAGTTAAATTTTAAAAAATTAATTAAAATATCTATAAATAGCAGAGAATAAGCTATTATTTTAGACACTTTAGAGAAACAATAGTTTTATTCCAACTTTGGAAGGTGCCATTTCATTCCTCCCTTTGAATCAGCCATCTTTCATTTCTGCAAACAAGCAAATAAACCAAAAATCCCTGTCTGTTATTTGTACATTGTACATCCCATTTACATCTGATCTTCTTGAAGGCATGGACTGATTTTTGCTTTCCTTTATGTCCCCAATCTGTAGCTAAGATGCAGTTAAGTGTCATGAAATAGTGAGGTGGTGCAGTGAATAGCACATGAGACCTGGAGTCAGGAAGATCTGATTCCAGTACTTATTAGCTGAGTGACTTTGATCAAGTCACCAAACCCTGTTTGTCTCAATTTCCTCACCCACAAAATGAACTGAAGAAGGAAATGGCAAGAAAACCCCAAAGGAGGGTCGTAAAGAGACACACAGCACTGGAAATGAATAAATAATTACAAAATTACTCCAGGCATTAACATAGTTGCTGACACTTAATAAATGTTCGTTGACAGACGGACAGTGATTGAGGACTCATCTCCCTCTTTTCCTCCATTATTCACATGTCTGTATCCTATTAACGGGTTTTGGTTTTGCAGCTTGACAGCACTTTGCATGATGGTATCATGTTATGGGCCAGAACTCTATATTTGAAACAAGGATTCTTACAAGGTACTAACTCAGTGGAATTGATAATACAATGGTTATCTAGTTTAGCATGGTTCTCTAGTTCAGTACATGTACTTCATACTTAATATAGTTCCACAAGATTCACACTTATGATGATGTAATTAAAATAGAGCATATAAAGCTGGGACAAACTCAGCCAGAGACATTCCATCTTTGGTCAGGTTCCTGGTGGCTCTTCTGGGGTACCAAGAGGCTCGGAGACTGAGCAGGCGAAGACAAGAGGACTGAAGGTGGGAGCTCAAGCTCTCAGAGCCAAAGAGAGACAGATTCATTCCATCTCCATCAGTCTCTTGGTGGCTGGCCTGTCCTCCTCGTCCCCCCACGAGACCAAGGCCTGTCTGAATAGCCTCAAGAAAGCTAATTGGGCTCCAGGCAAGGAGACAATAAAGAATTTGGACTTTGGACTTTAACACCTGGCTATTCTTGTGGTGATTACTCTTTGAAAGGAAAGCTGCTTCAGAGACCTCCAGAAAACCAACCAGAATACTATCATATCATAACACCATGGCTCATTCCTTCTTCCTTGTGGCTTTTCTTTCTTGGAATTCTCTCTCATCTTCTGTAAAATAACATTTTACTACTTAATCCTGAGCAATTACTTCATCTGCGAAAGCTCTAGTGTTACCCGACATTTCACATTGTCAGTCTCTCCTTTTTCCCAGGGTGTCAGAGTATCTCTGGCCACTGATCTTTGCAGTATTAACTAATTCTACCTAGTTTGCCTTCTCTGAGGCCTTCAGAGATCTCTGGCTATGATTTCTTGAATCATAGTTTAATAACCAATAGCACACTCAAGAACAGCCAAAATATTGTTGCCAAATTTCAAAATCCCCAGATCAAAGAGAAATTTTTGCAAGAAATAAGAAAAAACAATTCAAATATGCTGGACCTAAAATTAGAATTATACAAGATTTATCGGCAATTATAATAAAAGACTCCAGGTCCTTGACTCATATCTATGGACAATCAAAAGAACAAGCCAACCAAACATTTCATATACATGGTCTACCTGCCATCTGGGGAAGGAGATGAGGGGAAGAAGAAGAAAAGTTTTCTATTTCTACTTTTCCCTCATGGTCTATCACTCTAGGACAATTATTTTCAATTATTCTCTGCATTATTGTGTTAAGGTTCTCTTTTTGGTCACAATTTTCTGGCAGTCCAATTATCCTTATGTTTTCTCTTCTTGATCTATTCTTCAGATCTGTCACTTTTTAAAAAATAAGATGTTTCACATTCTCTTCCAATTTCTCATTCTTTAGATTCTGTTTTGTTATTTCTTGGTCTCTCATAGTTTCATTGGCTTCTCCTTGCCCAATTCTAATTTTCAAAGAATTATTTTCATCCTTGAGACTGTATCTCCTTTTTCAATTGGTTTTTCCCCCCATAATCTTCTTGTTTTCTTGGATGGTTTTTATTTTTATTTGATTTTTAAACTTTTTATTGAGTTCTATAAGTTCTCTCTGGCCAAAGAGCCATTTCACATTACTCTTTGTGGTAGAAGGTTTTTTTTTTTTTTTTTTTTTTTTACTACAGTGTCCCTCTCTGAAGATGAACTTGAGTCTTTCTTATTCCTATAATATGTTTCAATGATGGAGTTCTTTCTTTTTTGTGGGTTTATTTTTCTTTTTAATAAGAGATATTAGTGTAAGTACTTCTAATAATGGGTGAAGGGTGGTGCCTCAAGCTTCCATTCTGCTGTCTTCTCTGACCACGAACCCCAAACTAAGAGCTCTACTCTCCTGCAAGTACCCACAATCAGCAACGTCCCTGCCCTACTCCCTACATACTCATCCAGCACGGATTTCTTCTCTCTCAGAGCTGTGTCTCAGCAGCACAGCTGGGAATGGCATTCCAAATCAATTGAGGTTCACTTTCTCTTCCCAGACTCAGACCCTGATTCCACAAGAAGTCTACTAGGTAAAAATTTCTGTGCTTCCTACTTAGGCTCCAGCCATACCCAGCTAGCCTGAGGGATCCTCACTTTTTTTTTTTTCTGTAGAAAATAGTTTTCTAAAGTCAGGTTCTTTTTCCTTGTTTGCTTTTTTTTTCATCTTATTTTTGATAAGTTGAGCTCTGTTGCTGGGATGCCTATGGATTTTTCATTTTTTCAAAGTGATATGATCTAAGAAGTGTGACAAGTGTGCTCACTTCTCTCCCAGCTTGTGCTCTGGCCGGTGATCAACCAGAAGTACTCTTTCTCATTCTGGAATCATGATTAGTTTTCTTTTTCACCTTGCTGCCCTTGCCCAGGGATTGAAATCTGTGTCTGGGCAATGCAACAGAGTTCTGTACCAGTCAAGCAAAAAGTTCCAAAATCTCCTTCTGACCACTTGTCTGATCCCTTTACCATCTATAGCCTAAGAGCTCTGGAAACCGCTGCTGCTTAGTTATTTGACTATGCACAAATATTACAAGAAATTTGGGATTTTATCTTTATTTTTCTCCAATGGGGCAAAGGGTGGGAAGGAGAAAAAAAATTTCTGTTAACTTTTCAAAACAGATACATGAAAGGGAGTTGCTACAGATATGCTTGATGCCATACTTTCTAAAGAAAGTTCAAAATGTTTAGTTGTATTTGCTTATATAAATTGTCCTTTCCCTAGAGTAGGGATCACATTTGTTGCTATTATACAGATCACTATGTTTCTCCTTGATTTTCCATTCACAGTGAATTGTAAAATGATCTTATAGTGATACATATCTCTATATAGTGGCATTGCACTTAGAGTTTATCAGATCATAGATCCGTGGATTTCTGTCCTTATATACTTGAAATTAAGCTGTATGTGTGTGTGTGTGTGTGTGTGTGTGTAATACTGAAAGTCAAATTTTTTTGTTGAAAGTCAAAAGACCACAATTTTTAATTTATAGATGGAACAAGCCTCACTATTACTAATTTCATATAATTTTGATATTCATCACTTTTTTGTTAAAAGAACCATGAGATAATGAGAAGAAAGACATCCAAATTAGAGAAAAGCAATAAGAATAATGGGAATGTTATATAGTGCCTAGTAGGTACAGGGAAGGTACTGTCTCAGAAGTTACTTAAGACAGGGACTTCTTATTTAGAAATGTCAAAGATTCAAGGATAGAGATAATAGTGGTCATAACAATACAAAAGAAATAACATTTTTATAGTACTTCCAAGTTTATATATTTCCTCATGCACCATGATTTGTCAAATCATATTTGGGCAATATTCAATAGATTACCACATACCAGAGCAATGTTCCTTTAGAAATTAGAACAAAATAATTTTGAACTGCTAGCTCACACTGTTGGTAATAAACTTCCCCACAAAGTTGCACAGATCTAAAGCAATTGTATTCAGAGAATGAGACTAGATATATAAAAGTGGGTATGAAAAACATCTGGAATCTTGGAATTTAACCTAAGGAAGAATATTTAAGCCCTTTCATAGTAGAAGACTGGACTGAGATCCTCTTTTTGTCTTTATCCCCCTTTTTAATCTATAGAAATTCTCTGAATTTTGTGGATGATATTCAATAGATGGTTCCCAGAATACTGAAGAACCTTGGATTTCTATCATATAAGAATTATCTGAAGGAATTGGAGTGGGCAGTTAGCCTGGAGAAGAAAAGACTGAAGAAAGGGGAAGGACAAGAAAATTCCCTTAAATATCAGAAGGACATTCTTATGAAGGAAAGATTAGACTTGTTCTATTTGGTCCCAGAGCACAAAGGCAGGAACAATGAGTTGAAATTGAAAAGAGGTAAAATTAAGTTCAATCAAGAAACTTTCTAACATGATTATCTAAGAGATGAATGGGCTGCCTTGAGTCATTGTGAGACCTCTAGGCAGAGTTTCCTTCCAAATAGTAAATTCTGTGATTCTGGAATAATCCCCTCTGGTGCCCAAGATACTAAATAGACTACTCTCTCCCCAAGGTAGGAACTGAGAAACCCTAAGGAATAGACACAGAATTATTGACCTATATCTTTCCTTGGAGGATAAGGATGATATAGTGAGGAAACTAACCTCTTACATTTATACTTACATATAGACGAAAATTCAATAAACACTCAGAAATTTTCAGATGGCCTTGCCAACTGTGAGATCTGCAGCTTTGTAAGAAAGAAGATAGATCTGTGAATCCCCTGTCAAACTACATTCAAAATGGTAAAATTTAATCTGCTCCCCATAATTTTTCTATTCTCCCTACCCTTAGTATAGTGAATCCTGCCTCCAACACTGACTGGCTGTAAGCTCATCTACACATTACTTAACATTTCTAATCCTGTATACTTATCTATAAAATGAAGATAATAATAACTATAGAATTTGACTCAAGAGGAAGTCCTCTTGTCCTTTATTGGTATGTAAAACAAATATACTGGACAAAGTATTTTCTATGTTCTATTGCAGCTAAATACTCCAAATATATTTCTATAAACTTGTCAACCCCCATTTCTGGGTTACAGTTATAGTGATCTCAGATAACACTGAGATAAAGCAAGGGGAATTCAGTGGCAATTTTTCTTCCAGGCATTTTGGCAGATGAGCTTTGTAGGAACAAAGAGATATTCTGGAGGACTGAGGATTCTGTAAGGTTTTATAGCTGCATGGAATGATAACTTCTTAAGTGTTATGTGTAAGAGATCCCTCAAACATAGCATCTTACCTTACACTAAAGAATGTGAACTTTGACATTCAAGATGTCTTTATGTACAATCTTCTTCACTGGATCATCCAGAAACTGAATTTAGATTTCCCTCTCCCATCAGAGGCAAAGGAATGCTTTTATACAAAAGGGAAGGATACCTTTTTTTTTATTGTTGTAACTTACTTGCTTGTTTTTTTTCTTCATCATTATTTTTTCCCCTTTTGATCTGAATTTTCTTGCACAATATGACTAATATGGAAATATGCTGAAAATGATTGCATATATTTAGCCAATATCAGATTGTTTGCTGTTTGGGGGAGGGGAGAGTATGGGAAGGAGGGAAAAAACTTGGAATACTAAGTTTTACCAAAATTAATGTTAAAAATAATCTTTACATATATTTGAAAAAATAAGATACTATTTAAAAAAAGATAAGAAAAAAAATTTAAAAAGGAAGGAGAAAAAGACTTTGGGAGAGAATGAGGGAATGTTTACTATGAGCTAGGGAGATTTTGTGAATGGAAGAAATCCATATTCAGTTATATTTTCTTTTATCTTCCTCAGGTTCTGTTCTGCCATCTTTCCATATCTACCAGGTAATTTTTGCCCTGAGATCCCAGAAAAATTTTCAGGCCTCTGGATCCAAAGATCCCAATAAAGTCTTTCAAAGAGTATGTACTCAATAATTATTTGTTGAATGAATTGATGCATGAATGATTGAGTGAGGCCTATCTGTTGGCACTGTTGAAATCAGAAATGTTTTGGGATATGATCAGCATTTTCCCAATATGAGGTAGCTGGCTGTATTGGCACTGAAAAAATGGACAGTTCTGCAGTCATTGTGGTGGTCTATAGACATGGTCTAACGGGAATATTTAAAGAGAAAAGGTCAATTCAAGGGCTGGCAAATGGGTTTTATTATTTTGCCTATTTTGTACTTATTTTGTAGTCTGTAGTGTTTATAGAGAGATCGAGGTGAATTACTAGGACATGAAAAGGCAGATTGTAATAAGAGTAAATTTTCAAAGTAAGAATGGTTTTTAAAGACAATTTTGGCTACATTTCTGATATGTTATTGCTCCTGAGACTGCACCATGAGACCTGAAGCAAATTTTTAAAAATATGGGTCATACTCTGCTAGTCATTCAGTGTGTGTATAAACCAATCAATTGATAGGAGGATCATTCAGTGTCTTTGGAAGTAAGTTGATTAACATATGTGTCAGTAGATTTGTGAGGGGAAGGGTTGGTTGGATAGTCAGTCTATACATAAGAAGACTGGAGAATTGTCATCTGATTGAGGAGGTTGACTAGCCATCCAAAGAACTGCACTGGTACATCTTCAGTATTGAACCTTAAAATGAAGTCCAGGAGATTCCAAATAGAGCTATTGCTGCCCTAGCAAAAGGAAGAGTCATAAGAGATAGAGACTACAATGAAACAATTTAGACATCAAACAGTTGTTAAGTACCTGCTATTCACAGCTTCTATTTCTAAGAATTAATCAGAGACAAAAGGAAACTCAGATCCTTGAGTGCAATTTTATAGAATGGAAACAGTTAATCAACAAGCATTTATTAAGTGTTTACTATGTATCAGGTATTGTGCTAAATGTTGGGGATACCAAAAAATATAAAAGACAGCCCTTGACCTCAAGAAGCTCACTTTTTATTGAGGGAGACAACATGCTAAATATATGCTAGCTATATACAAGATAAATAGGAAATACATAACAGATAGAAGGTACTAGAATTATGTAGGGTTCAGAAAATATTCCTGTCAAAGGTGGAATTTTTATTATGACTCAAAGGAATCCAGAGAAGTCAGAATGCAGAAAAGGAATGGGAAAGAATTCTAGGCATATGGGATAGCTAGTGAAAATGCCAGAAGTTTGGAGATGGATTGTCTTTTTCCAAAAACAGGAGAGATCAGAAATTCCTAGTTTGAAGAGTACATGGAAGGATGTACAGTGAAAGAAGTCTGGAAAAGTGGAAGGATGGGAATAGAGATAAGTTATGAATGAGAGACAAAATTTTATTCTAAAGGTGATAAGGAGTTATCGGAGTTTATTGAATGAACTCTTGGAGGGATCCTGTGTGTATGTGTCTGGGGGATGGCAGGGAGGGTGTGTGTGACATAGTCAAACCTGCACTTCAGGAAAATCACTGACAATTTATTGGAAGATGGCCTGGAATGGGGATAGATTAGTGGCAGGCAAATCTGCTAGCAGGTTATTGAAATAGCTCAGGCAAGAGGTAATGAGGATTTGTAGAAGGGTAGTGACAATGTCAGAGAGAAGGATTTGAAAGATGTTACTAAAGTAAAATCTATAAGTTTTGGCAATCCACTGGATTTGGGGGGAAAGGAAGAATGAGAGGTTAAGGATGACCCCTAAGATATGAGCCTGGGAAACTCAGAGGATAGCGATACTCTTGATAGAAACTGAGAAGTATGACAGAAGCAAGGGTTTTGAAAGAAAACTAATGATTCAGTTTTCATAATAATAATTTAATTTCAATTGTTTCTATTTCTAACACTTATATAGTAATTTAACATTTGCAAAGCACTGTACATGTAATCTTTTTTGGTCCACACAGCAATCCTCTAAGGTAGATCCCATTATTAATATCACCATTTAGAAATGGGAAAATGGAAGCTCAAAGAGATTAAATTATTTCCCCAAAGTCATACAGATGGTAAGTGTCTGGGGCTATATTTGAACTTGGAGTCTTTCTGATTCTGCCTCCTTATCCACCATGACATCTAGACATAAACCAAAGTAATTGCAGGGGGAAAAAAGCAGAAGAAATATTTCAAAAGAGATAGGTGTATTCTCATCCTCCCTTTTAGAGTTATCCTTAGTATCCTTCTAGTATCTGCTATTAGAATTCATTTGTAATCTCTGTAGTTGTTAGGGTGTTCTCTCTTTTCAATTCTTTTTAATTAAATTTATCAAGCAATTTTTGAGCACCTATTATTTGTCAGTGTGTTAAATGATAAAAGAACAAATATAAAATATCTCCTGTTCACAAGTAGCTCACATTCTCTTTAAAATATTATATATATTTGAGTAAACATGTAGGTACACACATAATTACCCCCCTAATATATGTTTCCATCCACATTGCCCCTTGCAATATAATTTAAACTCCAAAAGGACAGTGACTATTTCATAGAATTTCAGAGTTAGTTCAAAGTTCAGGCATAAGCAGTCACTTTCTATTGTTCCAAAAGAATCTCCACTGTAGTATAAACAAGAGGAGCCCATTCAAGTTCTGTTTGAGGGAAAAATATATATACACATAATATTTTATACATACATGTGTGTTCAAGTATGTATGCATATATCATAGATGGATATGTATGTATATATGTATAGATATATCCATGCATACATGCATACACATATACTTATCTGTTACCTTGTTTCCTATATATGCATATTTGTGCCTGACACAGTGTGCTTGAGGCACATTCAGATGTAATTGATAACCAAATAAATGACAATGCAAAAATATATAAACAATGTCAGTTTATGGTTTTCTTTTTTTTAAAATTTAAATTTTATTTTATTTAATAATAACTTTGTATTGACAGAATCCATAGTTTATGGTTTTCTAAGTCAATATGTGGCCCTCTTTGATCTGTTTCTATTTGAGTTTGACATCACTAGTCTAGTTTACATCCTTCCATCTTCAAAAATAGTTTGAGATTCTTTATCAAATATTTTGCTAAGATCTAGATATACTATATATAAAACTTTCCTAGAGCTACTAGTAATACTGTCCAAAAATAATACAAGAAATTAGGTTATCTTGTTATGATAAATTAAGTCAAAGAGTTACTTCTTTCTCCACTAGATGTACTCTACTTATCCAGAGTCAATAGAGAAATGCTTTCTAAGCACCTCCTATATACCAGACAATGTGCTAAGCACTGAGCACACAAAAAGGCAAAATGAAGTCCTTGTCCTAAAGGAGTTTACCATTTCATGGGAGAAATGACTAACAAAAATGAACCAACAAGCTATATAGAGGACAAATAGGAAATAATTTTCAAAAGGAAAAAAAGTTAAGAGTTAAAATTGCTTGGAAAAGCCTTCCTGTCAGAATTTTACTTGGGACTTGAAGGAAACCTTGGAATCCAATAAAGAGATGGAGGGTTAATATTTCAGACATGGAGGACCCTCTAGAGAAAATTCCCAGAGATGGAGTATCTTTTTCAAGGAGCAGCAAGGCCATTTCATTGGGCTGAAGAATATAAAATGGGTAATTAAATCTGTTTGTCTTTCTCTCTGTCTCTGTCTCTGTCTCTGTCTCTGTCTCTCTCTCTCTCTCTCTCTCTCTCTCTCTCTCTCTCTCTCTCTGTGTGTGTGTGTGTGTGTAGGAGGGGTGACACTGGATTATGAAGGGCTTTGAATAGCAAGCAAAGGATTTTTTATCTGATTCTGGAGGTGATAAGCTGTTGATGATTATGGAATAGGAGGCTTACAGTAAATTACTTTAACAACTAAACAAAAGTTGGATTGGAATGGGGAGGGATTTGAGGTAGGCAGATCCACTAGCTGGTTATGAAAAAATCAATGTGAGAAATAATGAGGGATTGAACCAGGGTGGTAGCAATATTAGAGGGGAGAAAAAGCTGTGTTCTAGAGATGTTACAAACTTGAAATCAACAAAAGTCTTTTAGGTGATTTTTTCCTTTGTGTTTTTAGAGAGAAATAAAGAATGTTCAATTGAATAAGGCAAGTTCCCTTGAGGAAATGGTAGGTAATCTTACAAAGAGGACAAATAAAAGAGTTAACTTTGACAAGAAGAAGTCCCGTTTCTTTTTCAGAGATTAAAATAAAGGAGGACAGTCTGTGTTAGTTACTATATGAAGCAGAGATTCTTAACCTTTTTGTGTGTGTGTGTATTTCATGGACTACTTTGGCAGCTGAATGAAGCCTATAAACTCTTCAGAATAATAATTTCAAATGACTAAAATAAAATAAATAGAATTAAAAGAAGCATTGAGTTATCAAAGCATTTAATAAACAATTTCAATTACTCACTGATTCAGATATACTAGTATTTTAAAGTCTGAATTAGGTGAGATAAGGGAGAATATTAATATTCCCCTTGTAAATCAGAATGATTATATAGGACTATAGGCTTAGAATTCAAAATTAAAAGTCTGGCATTGGTCATTTGTTAAGATTTTTTGGTTTCAATTACTCAACCAGCTGAGTATCTTCTTCATAAGAATATAATTATACAATCTATCAAATGCACTGACAAATTCACATATTTAATGTCTATAGAATTTTTCTTATTTATCAATGTAGTGACATTCTCTCCTGTTATTTCTACTCAGTGTCCCTAATGCCCAGAAGAGGTTCATTTCCTGGCTTTGGTGAACCCATCCTGGTTCTCAGTGATCAGTTTTTCCCTGGCTATTCTGTTCTACAATTAATTAGGAAGTAGGTTTGAAAATGTGTTATTGGCCTAACAATTCACTAAGGAAATTAGGAAAAATTGAAAGAAAAGACATATTTACCTTAGATTGTACTTATAAAAAAATACCTCTTTTATATTTGTAGGATTGCCACCATGTGGCTCAACAGCAGCACAGCCCCATTCCTGTTGACTGGCTTCCCAGGCCTGGAGAGAGCACACTGCTGGATCTCCATCCCATTCTTTATTGTCTATGCTTCTATTATTTTTGGCAATGGCACTCTACTCTTCCTCATCAGGGATGACCACAGCCTTCATGAGCCCATGTACTACTTTCTAGCTATGCTGGCAGCCACTGATCTTGGAGTGACCCTGACTACAATGCCTACAGTGATGGGAGTCCTATGGTTGAACTACAGAGAGATCAGTCATGAATCATGCTTCTCCAGGCCTATTTTATCCACACACTCTCAGTCATGGAATCTGGTGTCTTACTTGCTATGGCTTATGACCGTTTTGTTGCCATTTGTAACCCACTGAGATATACTTCCATCCTTACTGATTCTCGTGTGATAAAGATTGGGATTGTTGTCTTCATGAGAGCCTTTCTCTCCATTATACCCCTAATTCTGAGACTACACTGGTTTCCTTATTGCCATTCTCATTTACTCTCTCATACTTTCTGCCTCCACCAAGATGTTATCAAATTGGCCTGTGCTGACATTACCTTCAATCGCATCTACCCTGTTGTTTTGGTTGCATTGACAGGTTTCCTAGACTCTTTTATCATCCTCTTCTCTTACATATTAATTCTAAAGACAGTCATGAACATTGCTTCTGGAGAGGAGCGAGCTAAGGCTCTAAACACCTGTGTTTCCCATGTCTGTTGTGTTTTGGTATTCTATGTAACAGTAACAGGTCTAACACTTATACATCGTTTTGGGAAGCATGTACCACATGTGGTTCACATTACCATGAGCTATGTGTACTTCCTCTTTCCTCCATTAATGAACCCTATTATCTATAGTGTCAAGACCAAGCAGATACGGAAAGGTATTCTTCGTATTTTCTCTCTGCGTAGACCCATAGCTTGAACTTGACAGGGTTCTGTCATGAAAGGAAAAAGGATGGGTTTTGGGGGATGGAAAGTCATGAAATATTCAAAGAGATTCAGTGACACATGTTTTTTCTCCTTCCTTCTCCTTTAGAATATGTTGTGACATTTTCAGTGTCGTACCAAAAAATATGGGGGGAAACATATTAGGAATAAATTTGAGGCTCTACTCCCATATGATAGTCTTTGGTAGAAAGAAGATACAATCTGGGTTTAAGAATGATAAAAAAAAAAGAATAACACACACAAAAAGAAAATTTATTATTTTATTTAATTCTATATTCACTTTATCATCTTCCTCTTTTCATAGATGACCACAGTCACTTTAGTACCCTGCTCCTGGTAATCATTCATTAGATCAGAAGAGGTAGGTGGCCAAATATTCTTTTTATATATGTAACAAATTATAATTTTAGCCATTTTCTTCTTTCTCTCCCAACTGAGTGAATTAATCAAGTATATCTGGAGGCATATATGGTCATGGACAGAAGTAGTGACGTGTGAATTCCAGACAATATGAAGAAAAATAATAAATTATAGACAATCAGTGGCACGTGGAGACAGGAAGAGAAGACTGGAAAATTTCCCAGTGTATATAACACTAAATGATCTTAGAGAATTATCAATTCTTTATAATTAAAAAAGTATCTGAACTACCCAGTTGGGGAAAACCATAAAGAAGTTGAATACACAAAAATAAATGTCTCTCCACACTCTCCCCTTTGACCAGTATTAAGCAATAGGTAAAGGTAAGCTTTGTGATCAGTGGAATTTTTAGTGGAACTCCCTAGAAGTGGACTTTAAGTGACTCTGGGGATTTTAAAATAACTTTATAACTGATGTTTGATCATTCAAGGATTTCCATTTTATTTTATTTTTTTAATAAAAATTTCATTTTAATATTATGAGTAGCATACTTTCAAGTGGGAAGGAATTCTCACAATACTTGTTGTGAAAGTGTTATGTATATATAATAGATGTAGGTGTCTACCATTCTCATATGTACTCTATATGGACTTGGTCTGCTACTTGACGTGCTAAATGATTTATTACTGTATTTATTCTTATTAACTAAAACCCAAATTTGTTCTCATTATTTCTAATTCAGGTATATGTTTACATATTCATTAATTACTAGATTTACAACCTCTTCCTCACTAATAAGCCAGTCAGTTAATAAGCATTTATTAAATATTTACTATATACCAGGCACTGTGCTAAGATTTGGAAATATAAATACAAATGGAAACAAAAATAGTGCCTTTCTTCAAGAAATTTACAACCTAATGAAGTAAGAAAACACATAAAAGAAAAATAAAAAGTGGAGGTGGGGGAAAAGATATTCAGTGCTGGAGCCCTCACAGAAAAAAGTAAGACATGCAGCTTGTAGAGGAATGAGATACCCTTATAAAATAAGATCTCATTCAATCAGAGGGAGAGATTGAAGTCATTTAGGGTATTTCCAAAGCATGAATTCCGGGGCCAGAATGACATTTCTGTTTGAAAAATTGCTGCATGATAGAGGAAGTCAAGGGAGGTTGAAGGGAAAATATAACCCTACTTCAACTTATTTAATAAAGTGGAGAAAACACTTTCCTCATAAGTAATTGATCACCTTTCTACAGAAAAATCCTGAGGGGCAGAGCCAAGGTGGCAGAGAGTAGATACACCTGTATCTGAACTCTTCTGAGTGGTCCCTCAAATCAACAGCAGATTAAGCCTCTGAACTGGTTTTGGAGTGACAAAACCCACAAATATTTGTAATACTACAAATTTCCAGAAGAAGATACTTTGAAAAGACTTCAGAAAAGGTCTGTTTCAATTGGGCAGAGGGAGAGGCTTCTAAGGCCTCTTAGGGAGGGAGCCTGGGGCAGGAAGTTGGGGAGGGGAGCCAGGGCATTGCAGTGTCTGCCCATTGGGAAATTTACTGCAAGCCTCTTAGGGTACTCTGTCCTGGTTGCAAGTTGGTGGTTCAGCAGATTTTCAGTGAGACACCCAAAAGCAAATACAAATGTCAAATTGTGAATCCCTGAGCCCCAGAAGAATACAGGACCTGGCTGTGTCTATCTTGCATTAGAAATCAGTCAGTAGCACTGGTCCCAGGGCAAACTAAAGGGACTATCATCCCTTTGCCTTAAGGGCAGACTTCAATCTTTTAAAAAAAATGAGCAAAATAGCAAAAAGAACTCTGACTAAAGACAGTTTTTATGGAGAAAGAGAAGAACAGACTTAAAACCTTGAGGATTCTAAAAGCAAATCAACTCCAGATGAAGCCCCAAAGGGTGATGTAAGTTGGTCCCCATTTCACAAGATTCTCTTGGAAGAATTCAAAAAAAGATCTTAAAAGAGAGTTAGAAGAAAAAGAGGGAAAGGAAATGAAATCATTGTGAGTGAGTATGCAAAAGGAGCACCAGAAATTATCTGAAAAAAAAAAACTCCTTAAAAAATCGACTTGATGAAATGGAAAAGGCACATAACTCTTTACAAAATGATTATGAAAAAGAAGCCAATTTATTGGAAAACAAAATCTGTGAAATGGAAAAAAAAAGCATAAACAAAACACTTGTTATAAAATTTTAATTGGCCAAATGCAAAGGAGATAAAAAAGCTAAATGAAGAAAATAATTCACTAAAAATTAGAATTGAACAAATAGAAGTGAATGACTCAATGAGACTTCAAGAATAAGTCAAATAAAATTTTAAAAAGTGAAAGAAAATAGAAGAGTATGTAAAATACTCCATTGAAAAAACAATTGACCTGGAAAAGAGATCTAGGGAAAAATGTTCTGAAAACTATGATGGAAAAAAAAGACTCTAGACATCATCTTTCAGAAAATCATCAAGGAAAACTGCCCAGATGTCCTCTAGGATATCTAGTTCTAATCAGAGGGTAAAATAGCCATTGAAAGAATCCACAGACTACCTAGTGAAAGAGATCCAAAAATGAAAACTCCCAGGAACATTGTAGCTAAATTTCAGAATTATAAACTTGGGGAGAAAATATCACAAGCAGCCAGAAGGAAACAATATAAATATCAAGGAGCCACAATCAGGATTACCCAGGACATAAAAGCTTCTATTTTGAAGAACTGAAATCTGATATTCTGGAAAGCAAAGGAATTTGTATTGCAACCAAGAATTACCTGTCTATGAAAACTGAGCATCATCTTTCAGGGAAAAAGATGGACATTCAAGAAACAAGTAAATTTCATCTATTTTTGATGAAAAGACCAGAGGTGAATAGAAAATCTGATTATCAAATACCAAACTCAAAAGAAGCATAAAAATGTAAAAAGAAAAGAAAAAATAACTTTCTTTTAAAAGTTAAAAAGTACATATCTCCACATAGGAAGATGATATGTTTAACTCTTGAGATCTGTATCTCTGTTATTGGTATACTTAGAGGGTACAGATATAATTTGATTTTATTGTGAAGATATTCTAGAGAAGGAAAGGTTATTCTACTGGAAGAAGAAGAAAATGGAGTTAAAATGGGGCAAATTACATCTCATGAAGAAACAAAAAAAAGACCAATTGCAATTGAGGGGAAGAGGGAAGGGAGATGAGCATTGTGCGAATCTTCTTCTCATCAGATTTGGCTCAGAGAGAGAATATCAGACACACTTGGCTTCACAAAGAAGCTTGTCTCAATCTATAGGAAAATAGGAAGGGAAGAGGGAAAGAAAGAGAGGAGACTAATAAAAGGGAGAATAGAAGTAGAAGGGAAAAGGTATAAGCTAGGGGAAGAGGCTGCAAAAGGAAAGGGCTGTTTGAGGAGGGGGTGGTTAGTACCAAAATACTAAGCTTTGACTCAATTAATTACCTCTTTGCAACGAAATGAGTGACATAAGAAATTGTACTCTCTAGAATAGGATTCTTTCCGAAATTGGGAAAGGTCCAATTTTATCCTGGACAAAGTGACATTACCCTCCCTGAATGAAATATTTTAGCTTCTCCTTTTGTTCTCTCCTTGGTGAGCTGTTTTTAGTCAGAAAAAAGTTAAATTCAACAGACACTTATTAAGCCTACTTCATAGAATCTTGTGCTAAATGTTGGAAGACATTTAAACTTTAACTAATGTGATGTGGTGGTGAGAGTGAAAAATTTGTAGTCATCCAGTGAAAAAACTCTGGGAGATGACTATGAACCACTATAGAGAATTACCAATCCCTCTATTTTTGTCTGCCTGCATTTTTTATTTCCTTCACAGGCTAATTGTACACTATTTCAAAGTCTAATTCTTTTTATATAGCAAATTAACTGTTTGGACATGTATACATATATTGTATTTAACTTATACTTCAACATATAAGTTAACATGTATTGGTCAACCTGCCATCTGGGGGAAACAATGGGGGGAAGGAGGGGAAAAGTTGCAACAAAAGGTTTTGCAACTGTCAGTGCTGAAAAATTACCCATGCATATATCTTGTAAATAAAAAGCTATAATATAATTTTTAAAAAAAGAAAAAAATGTAATCAAGAGGACTTCAGTTTAAATCCTGACTGCTATGACTTTGGGTAAATAATTTCTATTATTTTAATCTATAAAAGGAGAGTGATGGACAAGAGAATTATTTCCACTGTAACTTCCAAATTTATGGTCCTAAGGAATAGAACTCATTTCCCTATAGTAAAGTGTAGAAGATCGGAACTCGGGAGGAATGTACTTGAAACAAGGATATTTAAAACAAGGTGTTAACTCAGTGGAATTGATGAAATGATGATTCTTTAGTATACATATACTTAGTACTTAGCATGGTGATATAATGGTTTTCTAGTTCACATATATTCAGTATGCTGTGATGTAATCATACCAAGATATTTAAGGGCTGAGAAGGACTGGAAATGAGACATTCTATCTTTAACCATTCCTCTTGGTGGCTTTTCTGCTTCTTGCACTCCTCCACTAAGATCAAAACTGGATCAGACTGTAACAGACACAGACTGTGAAGGAGACAGACTGTGAGAATAAAGACTTTAGATTCTTATTTCTGACTATCCTTGTGGTGACTATACTGCTGAGACTAAGGCCTGTCTGGAGGTCCTCCAGAAAGCTAGCCTGAACATTACAATAAAGGTCATATCTCACCATTAGCTATAACTGCCTATCTCAATAATTTTTAATGTTGAAATTCTCTCTTTCAATTTCTCTAGCTGTGACTTGCTTCTCTTAAAACTTCCTTCTCTCTCATCAGTAGTCAATTCTTCCACAACTTCCTGTATTCTTAATTCTTCACCTTCTCACTTTTTTCCTTTTATCATTGTGGCCATTTTAAACATACATACTTCTTTACCTTTGGTTCTCTTCCCTCTGTGTCCTAATTCATCATATCTCCCCAAATGCCAACTATGGGTTTCTGCTCCCATTTACATACTTCATTGTGCTCAAGATGCTCAATATATTACATCTATTAGAAATTCAGATTATCTCATGTTAACTGAAACCTTAGGTTTTAAACATGGTAGATTTTCAGTAAATGGTAATTCAATGAATAGATTGTCAGGTAAATCTGAGATATGGGGTATGACTGTGACCATAGGGATCCCTAGGAATCAAGGTAAGGTAACATCTGAGGGATGATTAGAGTACAGTATGGATTTATAGAATTTCAGAGCTGAAAAAACCTGTCTACTCCAATTTCTTTATTCAAATGAGGAAACACACCAAGTTAAGTAACTTGTTAATGATGATATGAATATTTCCCTGCCCTCGTCTCATATCTCTCCCCTTACCTCTTCAGACTAGTACTCTGAAGGTCTCTCATCCCTGGTGTTGGTCAGATAAGTGCCCAGGGTTGTAGCAGGGAACACCAGATAAACTCGAAAATACAGCTGATTCATTCCCTTAGTGATAATTAGTCAGTATTTGGAAGACAGTCTGGGTTGAGTCAAAGCATTATTAAATCACTCAATATTTTAGCTTATAAAAAGCCCAAAGTTCAATGTGTGAACCATTAGGCTACTAAGTCAATGGGCCAAAACAATTTTTCAGAATGTCAGAGTAAAGTAGTCAGTCACATTCAAAGAATATTTCCCTATAGTTCTTTGATCTCTTGCCCCATGATCCCATTCCTTGTATCATCCTTATTTCTTCACATGTCATATCCTGCCCAGTAGATTATAAAGCCCTAGAATTCAAGACATGTTTAATAAACATTGGTTACATTGAACTTAACATCATAACATTTATTAAGTAGTTGCTCTATGCAGAGTACAATATTCATATTTTTAATAATATAAATAGTACTTATATATTAGTACATTAAATATACATATATTATGCATATAGATACTTTCTAATATATATATTCTACCTTCTATTACATTAGTTAGAAAATTCTAATTATTTCTCTATATCCTAATGCACCTACATATTTGTATATATAAACATGTATATATATATATATGCATATGCATGTACATGTGTATATGTGTATGTGCAATTTTAAGCTAATAAAGTCAAAAGCCAATTAAATTAAAACTACATTAATACTTTGGGGACATCTTTTATTATAATATTTGATCCTCCCATGCACAACTAATACTGATTTTACAGATGAGAAAAATGAGGCTAATAAAGGTTAAGTTACTCGCTTTGGATCATAAAAGTAAAAAGGGGTGAGTTGGGATTGAAATTAAACAATGATACCTAGGTTTTGTACCTGAATGATTAGGGTGATGATGATATCCTTTGCAATAAAGGGAAAGATAAAAAAGGAAATTTTAGGGAGAAATATTATGAGCTCAGTTTTGAACATGTTGAACTTCAGGTGTCTATGATATATTTAATTCAAGATGTATAAAAAAGCAGTTGGATATGTAAGACTAAAGATTGTGAAAGAAATGAAGAAAAGTAAAGAGACTGTTTTCCTCCCCTGTAATAGCTGAAAAAAGACATTAGAACTTGATATTTAAAAGGGATAACAGCATCAAGTGAAGATTTTCCAAAGATAAAAATGTTCTGAGTATGTTTATAGTGAAAAAGAAGTGTCTCCCCAATTACTTAAGTGCCTTTTATGTGCCTATAATTTTAATAAAAGTTGAGAGTGATTAAAAAAAAGCAAATAGGACCATATTGCTAATATATTTAAGTTATTTTAATCTTGAAATTTCTTTCAAGAAAGCAGATCCTAGAGTATTGCTGACATGACATTTCACCTTGAAAAGAAAGAACAAGAAAAAGAGTTCTCTTCTTTCTCCTCCATCTGCTGGAGTTATCCAACGTGGCCAAATGCCAATTACAATCCCTTTCTTGTTGATTATTTTCCCAGAACTGCAGGAAGTTCACCATTTGGAATTCTATCCCTTTCTTTGCTGTAATTCTTGTTCATGTCACTCTCTTTTACTTCATCAGATATGACCAAAGCCTCCATGAGCCCGTGTACAACTTCCTGGTTATGTCGTTAATCACAGACCTTGGGGTGACTGACCATTATACCTGAAGGGAATTTCAGGAGATATGGGCTATAGGATCGATCTATCCATCCATCTATCTATCTATCTATCTATCTATCTATCTATCTATCTATCTATCTATCTATCTTATAAATCTATCTTTCTATCTATCTATAGGGATAGACACCCATTCAACTTTTCTCATTCAAAAAACCTCCATGAAGATGTACAAGGAGAGTGGGGAATGAGGACAGGAAACTATCCCACCTTTAGATAGCTTTGATTTTTGGAGGATACATCATACCAAAATCTGACTTCTCTCTCTTTTTCCAAGTCTGCCTCTGAGGGCCAAACAGACAAATGTAACCCCTCCTTGATGTGACAGTTCATGTAAACATTCCATAGACCTTTTTGAATTTTGACATTCTTTGTTTTTGTGATCCTCTAGTTTCTCGAGCATCTCATAATCCTAGATATTCTCTACTTTAGAAACTTCCTTCTATAAATGTGATAATTAAAACTGGACAATCCTCTAGATAACTTCTAACCAAAGAAAGCAATGAACAATTAATTAACTTCCCCAGTTCTGACACTCAATTACTTTCTGAATCAGAGAGGGCTCAATTCCTACATTTATCAATTAATGTATATGTGAACAAGGTTTTTATGTGGGGGTATTACATCCCATAGTATTTTTTACATTAAAACAAGTTTATGAAGGACTGGGTAGCCTTCCTTGCATAGCTGATATTTAGAAAAGACAGAAAAGTGTATACTCCACTCCCACCTTTCCAAACATCAGAATTTCTTAAATCTTTTTTTAGTGTCAGTATCCTTTTAGTATTTTGATGAAGTCTTAAGATCTCTTCTCAGAATGTTTTTCGTTTAAATTCGTAATTGAATTGAATACTAATACAACTGAATACTAAATTTTAATTAGATGTTTGAGGAAAATCTCATCTTTATTTTCACTAAGAATATAGGATCCCCCAAATCTTTTCAAAAGATCTTCAGTTATGCACCAGATACCAGCTAAGTATTGGGGATACAAAGAAGGCAAAAGAAAATCCTTCTGAGAAGGAAAAAAACAGTCCCTGTGACTCTCATCTGATTCAAACTAAATCACAGCTAAGAAGACATAATAATTACTGTTAGAGGGACATTCTTGGGCAGGAGGTTCACTGCATGTCTGAGTGGGAAGGGGGATAGGAAAAAGAATAAAAATCAATCTATGAAGTTTAATTTAGGAGTTTTTCTATCTTCTTGTGAGACTATCAGTGAGACCTGGAGCTATGACTTAGGCAGAGTAAAATAAGACTTCAGAAGCAGAACTGGGTTTGAACAGTGATACACTCTGGCAATAAAGTAAGAGTTAGTGCTCTTTGGAAGAGATAAGACTGCCACCTTCTGGAGATTATGGAAAACTGCAGGAATGGGATTTACGGGGAGGATGAGCTGCAGGTAAAAAAGGTACAAAAAGAAGCCATACTGGGGAGCAGAAAGAATTCCAGTTCCTTTCTCACACCTGAGGGGAACTTCAGGGGACATGGGCTCTGTCAGAAAAATGTAATATAACAAAAGAAACCCTCAAATGGTTGCCATTTCGGAGAGGAGAGGGAGCAAATGCATATGAGTTTGTATTAATTATAAGGACTCTGTAATCCACATGAACTAGGAGGGAAACTAGATGATACTCCCTTGAATGGAAAGATAGCAGCAGATCATGTTGTAGGATGGAAGATGAGAATGTAAATAGAGCAAAGATAAATATGACCTTCAGCATAGAATCAGCCTTTCCCCTTCACCTTTCTCCTCCAATTTCTTGCTTTTGATATCATTTTAAATTCAAGGTCTCACATTTTTTTGGACATAACAGGGTAAATGTATAAAAAACCCACTAAGAAGTAGGAGGCTGTTTTGCTACAGGATGATTTTCAGCTGCTGAATGAAACATTTGTGTAGATGGGGGAAAGTGCAGTAGCAGGCATGTTAAGGGTAACATTCAACCCAGACTCCCAGTGCCTCATCTAGCCCTGGTGTTCCAGCTGCCAGAAGGAGTAGAATTGGGTGGTTTAAATTAAGGATTTAGATTCTGTGGATTCATAACATCTAAGTCAACAAGCATTTTTTAAGCACTTAAGAACAATAGAAATCTAGTCCAACCTCCACATTTTTCAGATGAGGCTGCCATGATCCAGATAGATTAGGTAACTTTCCCAATGCTAACTACATAGAGAGTTCATAGCTAGCATTAGCATGTGGGTCCCATAATTTCAAGTTCAGCTTGTATTTATTTTTTTTCTATTTTTTACATATACAATAATTTAAAATCCATTTCCATATTCGTCATGTCAAGAAAGAAAAATCAGAATAAAAGGGGAAAAGAAACTATAAGAAAAAACAAAACAAAAAATAAAGGTGAAAAATAGGATGCTTCGATCCACATTGAGTCTCCATAATTCTTTCTCTGGTTGTGGATACTATTTTCCATTCCAAATTTATTGGAATTGTTTTGGATCACTGTACCAGTGAGAAGAACTAAGTCTAAAATATTTGATCATCATACAATCTTGCTGTTCATGTGTGCAGTGTTCTCCTGGTTCTGCTCAATGCACTCAGCATCAGTTCTTGTAAGTCTTTCCAGGCTTTTCTGAAATCAGTTTGCTCATCATTTCTTGTAGGAAAAAAAAAGCCTTCCCTTAAAAATGCATACTATAACTTATTCAGCTATTCCCCAATTGACGAGCATCTACTCAGTGGCTAATTTCTTCCCACTACAGAGTAGACTGTGTTTCTTGAGGAAATAATTGCTCTAAGTGGGCAAACATATAGTAATTCAAGAATATGCTTGGATAATTCCCATGAAAACTCTTAAACTGGCTACCCATTGAAAGGGCAGAACTAAAGGGAGGATAACTAGTCTTCTAAAAGTCAGAGGGGGCTTCATAGTTTCTCTAGATCCTATTCAGGTGTCCCCAGATAGATAGAAAAACTACAGGTGAATTTGATATTGATACTACTTGGTTCTCAATAGGTCCTAAATAGCATCAGGTAATTGTTCACAGTGCATTTAGGCTTCAATAGCACAATGATCAAACTTGGACATATTATATCTAGAATATCCTTGGGAAATCTATGGAATAGAGCTTGAGGTAAATCATATTCAGGGCTAGCTCATGGAGTATGAAAGAAACTCAAACTTTTTGCTGAGTCATCATAGAACAAAGGTGCAGGGAGTTTTAATAGATGATGTCAGATGAGTGAGAGTGATTTTCTGGGATAGCTGCTGAGACCCAATGAATACGTTGAGTCTGCCATAAGGGAAAATAAACATGGGAAAGTAGAGTATCTAAAACAAAATTTTCATTGGAGGACTTAGTAGTCATTTTACATAGTCTCCCATCCATTATTCACTTTACACTACCTTAATAGTGAGAGTCTAATTATCCAACTCCCTCCTCAAGTCAGAAACCTGAAAGCCTTTGGGAGGGATTCCAACTCACTGATCTAGCTCTAACAAAGGCAGGTGAGAAGGAAGGGAAGCTTTTTCCCTAGGAATTGAATATACTGAAAGATGAAGAATCTCTAGAGAATTTGAGTTCTCTATAAATATTCTATTGAGGGCAGGGGCTCGTTGCAGACTCTGAAGATTAAATATTTTATCTAGATCCTTCATATGAGACAGAGGCACCTCTGGACTATGACTCAGGTGAGGAGGGCATATGAAAATTCTAATGAAATAAAGTGGACAAGTGGCTGAGGATTAGCTATTCCCCAGTACTTCTCTTAGGGAAAAGAATTAGATCACTGAGGAGACATGTTAAAATTGCCTGAGTACTTACTGATTTGGTTATAATTGATGGCTTAATGTAGTGTGAGGGTAGCTCATGGGACTGAAGGATAAGTAAGCAGTGAGGACAAGTAAGAGGTTAACTTCACTGGAATGGGCATAGGGTTTCCTACTCACTCCTAATGCCTTTCAGGAGCTGGACTTGTCTTCTTAGAGCTAGATTTCTCTTTCTTCTTAGGGGAGAAGGTCAAGAAACTGTCTAGGTGTGGAAATGGAACAGGGGAACATAGTCATGATATGTTTAAAAGAGGGAATAGGGTGTGAGTCTCCTGAAGGGAATTTCAATGTTTGTCAATTCCATTCTCTTCTATCTTATTATCTTTCCCTTTATGCTCTTTAGATACATCATGGTACTCACTCTATTCCTTGTATTACATCTAATTTGTCTTGTTCCTACATCATTTAGAACAAAGACTTAAACATATTTCATAAAAAAATGTTTGTTGAAAGAATAGATGCCCAAGCAGATTCATTGTTGATTTGGAAATAAGAGGTTTATAATAACCTTCAGGTTCCTAGGACTCAGGGAGAAGGTTTTCCTGAAAATGACTTTGATAGACCAAATTACAGTTGGGAAAAGCATCCTATCAGGAGCTTAGTACTATAGAAGATCATTGACTATTGTCTTCATTTTGCAATGAAAAGTTTAAACAACTTTCCCTCAAGTCACACAAATCATTTTTATTATTGTTTTCTCTCTCCTGGTTTTTGTTCAGATATTTTGATCAACACAAGTAGTCATAGGATCACTCATCTTTGGAACTGATGTGAGAGACGCAGGAAAGATCACCAAAGAAATCCTAACAATCTGAGTCATTCATTCAGACATCACCATTTTAGAATCAAGTTAAAGTCATAGTCATTGAGTCAGTTTTTCAGTTTATGTGTTAATAAATTATTACAAAGACTATCATTTGAGAGGTTAATGAATCTTGTCCAGGGTTATACATTTAGTATGTTTAGGGGGAAGTTATGAACCAGGCTTTTCCTGGCTGAACACTGTCTTTCTCTATATAGTATCTACTACACTGTCTTTAAACATATACAAAAGAAATAAATATCAAGATATCAAATAATAAATGCAAAGTATATAAGGCAAAGAAATAAAGTGGTATGAGAGGCATGGCAGAAGAAGAGATAGGGAATGAAAACTTGTAGGCTAATAGTAATATAGATTAAGAACTGTAAAGGACTGGAGAAATCATCTGTTTTACTCACTCATTTACACATAAGAAAATTAAGCCTAGATAAAGTAATTGACTTTTAAGGCCATAGAGATAGGAAATTTCAGATGCAGTATTTGAAATGTCTTCTAATTTTAAATCCATTCTCTTCTACTACACTGTCATATCTTATGAGGGAAGCAGCCAAGGGGAAAAGATCTACTAGACCAAGAAATGTGACCTGTCCATTCAAATTTCAAAACAGTAGGTGTACAAAGAAGAAGGAAAAGAAGAAAGATCTGGAGAGAAAGTTATGAGAAGAAAAGAAATACAAGTAAGCAACAAAAGAAGAAAAAAAAAGTTCATTGGGGTCTAGTTTTTTGTCTAACCCAAGGAAATCAAAATGAAATGTATTTTATGGCAGGGTTATCCTAGAGTTCTTTGAAGAGATGAATGGGAGCCTAATGGCAGAGGAAAAGAGACAAGAATGATGGTCTGGATTAGGACCATGAATGAAAAAGATATGAGAATGTCTACTATCTTAAGATGAAAAGGAATTAAGGGAAGGTTTTTCCTTCTATATAACAAAGACACAAAGGCCAAAGAAAATTGTCAATGACTTAGATTATATCAAATGTCAAAGTGTAGTTACAGGTCACTGAAAATATATACAGTGCAGGCTCAAAGAGCAATCATTTGAAAAGTTTTAGAGTGTACTGGAAAGAACAGTACTATTAATATTTAGAACTCCATTTTCATGTTTAATGTTTATATGATGAGCAATAAAGCCTTTATTTTAAAAAGATTATAATTTTCCTCAAACTATGATGTTTTGGGGAATAGGGACTAGAGAGCCAACAAGAAGACCTAGAATCTGATATATAACTGCCTGTGCAATCTTGGTACTTGTATTTAAACACCTCTGTGCTATAGTTTTTTTTTTTTTTTGTTTTTTACATCAAGGCAATAATTTTGAGAGAAGATAATGACTTACATTTGTAAATAGAGTCTCTTCACCTTAGAGTTCACTAGGCTAAGGTCTCTTCTTTTTTTTTTTTTATTAAAGCTTTTTATTTTTCTAAACATATGCATGGATAATTCCTTGACATTAACCTTGCAAAAACTTGTGTTCCAATTTCCTCCACTTCTCCCACTTCCTCCACCCTCTCCCCTAGATGACAGGTAGTCCAATATATGTTATACATGGTAAAATATATATTAAATCCAATATGTGCATGCATATTTATACAATCACCTTGCTGCACAAGAAAAATCAAATATAAGCAGAAAAAATGAGAAAGAAAATAAAATGTAAGCAAACAACACCAAAAAGAGTGAAAATGCTATGTTATGATCCACACTCAGTTCCCACAGTCCTATCTCTGAGTGTAGATGGCTTTCTTTATCACAAGATCATTGGAACTGTAGATCAAGATTTCTTAAAGTTTTTTGGCTTATGAAATCTTTTTGTGTAAGAAATTTTTATGTGACCATAAATATATGGGAATATAAAATAGGCATACAAATCAAACCTTTACTCATAATAAATCATAATTCTGCAAGCCCCACAATCACTTACAAGACCCCATATAAGTTAATGAGGCCTGGAATAAAAAGTTTTGCCCTAATCCAAAGAAATCACAAGTCTAGGTAAGACCTAGATATCTTAATTAGAAACTCCATCTTACAAGTCTAAAAAAGTCTCACTATAAATATTAATTTGCTATATAAATTTGTGATATTAATCTTATCATCATTGTTCCTGAATTTAATAAGCTAAAATGTTTTATTTATGTCAGATAAGGAGAGAGTATACAAGAAATTCTGCTTTTCCCTCTTATTCATTTGGTCACTCAGCCTTATGCAGGCCATATAAAAGACATACAGGAGAACAGATGATAGAACTCTCTATTTGGTAAAGCATTACAGAAACTGATCCACAGAGAAAAAAAAATCAATTTTTGAGGGTCCACATTTAGAACAAAATATGTGTATATGGTCAGTTTGAACAATATTGAAAAAAAAGACGCCACAATAATGTAGCTTACATTATTGTAAATTACATTACATACATGTAATCTTACACATGAAAGTATGAGCAGTTAATGAATCTGTATGATTGACTCCCTGAAGTGATACTGCTAAATTCTTAAGTAACAACAGCATCAGTTTCTTTTATCTAAATAAACATAAACTTTAATATGTAAGACCTAGATAATATAAATAATAAAACCCACAATGTAAGTAAATTGATTTACAGATACAGACTTGCCATATTTACTGCAATTTCTAACATAATGATTATGAAATAAGGCTTGCAAATGAGTACTGATACAAGAAGCCCTATCCATTGGTATCCATTATAGTTCCAGCTACTAACTCTTTGATTGTGATTCTTTACTTTTGGAAGAGAAATATATAGGAACAGAATAGAGTAAATAAGTAAAAATATTAAAGAAAGGGTCTGCCTATTAGGAGCCACATAGCTTATCCTTAAGTGTTATACTAATATTGTTATTTTTCCTTTTGTCAGAAATAAAAACAGAATCAAGTGTATTGCTGACATGAAAAATTGGTAAAAAAAAAAAAAAAAGTCAGATTGATCAAAGAAGAGACCTGTATTCCTGTGATCACAGCAATAAGAGAATTCTTTTCTCAATCTGCAGGAATTCTAATATGTGGTTCAATATCAGCTCAGCCCCATTCCTTCTGACTGGCTTCCCAGGCCTGGAGGAAATCTACCACTGGATCTCCATCCCTTTCTTTGCTGTGTACATCTCCGTGATTCTGGGCAATGGCAGCCTTCTCTTCCTCATCAGAGATGACCACAATCTTCATGAGCCTATGTACTATTTTCTAGCCATGTTGGCTGCCACTGATCTTGGAGTGACTCTAACCACAATGCCCACTGTACTAGGGGTTCTGTGGTTAGATCAAAGGGAAATTAGTCATGGGGTCTGCTTCTCCCAAGCCTACTTCATCCATTCACTCGCCATAGTGGAATCAGGTGTCCTACTTGCCATGGCTTATGATAGATTCATTGCCATTTGCAGTCCACTGAGATACTCATCTATCTTGACCAATACCAAAGTGATAAAGATTGGGGTGGGAGCACTTCTAAGAGGTTGTATATCTATTGTTCCCCCAATAGTGCCCCTCCATTGGTTCCCTTACTGTCATTCCCATGTTCTCTCCCATGCCTTCTGCCTCCACCAGGATGTCATCAAACTGGCCTGTGCGGATATCACCTTCAATCGCATCTACCCAGTTGTTCTGGTTTCATTTACTGTATTCCTAGATTCCCTAATCATCCTTTTTTCTTATATACTGATCTTAAAGACAGTCATGGGCATTGCCTCAGGAGAGGAGAGAACCAAAGCCCTTAACACCTGTGTCTCCCACATCTACTGTGTTCTGGTTTTCTATGTCACTGTGATTGGCTTGTCTCTTATCCACCGTTTTGGAAAGCATGTGCCACGTGTGGTTCATATTGCAATGAGCTATGTTCACTTCCTTTTCCCTCCATTAATGAATCCCATCATCTATAGCATCAAAACTAAGCAGATTCAAAGTGGTATTCTTCGCATGTTCTCTCCATGCAAATCCAAGATCTAATAAGTTCTCCTTGAATCCCCTAGCAGGCAAGTAGAGTCAATATTTTACTGCCAATAAAAGCTCATTGTGCTCTTAGAAACACTCAATGTCTCTTCCTAAAGACATTTAGCCACTAAGAAATCTTTGGTGGGATTTATTTATTTCATAACACATTACAGAGAGATGAGCTATGTTTAGGTCTGAGACATGAGATTGAATAATTTAAAATTAAATGATTAATAAGTCAAGTTTAAAATCATAATAATTTTTTGTTTCATATTCCAAAAGAGGACAAAGTCTCCACTGAAGCTCAGGTTATATTCTGAGGATATTTAATATGCTTCATTAGGGTGAGCTATTCTCCAGTAAAAAAAACAAAACAAAACAAAACAAAACACAAACAAACAAACAAAACAAAAAGAACCTGCCTCCCTAATAAATCAAATGTCTTTTGAGTATAATGGCCTTTATTTCACCTAACCAAGTGTGCTTAATAGTACAGGCCATGCACGTTTCGAATTCAGGATTCCTGAAAGTAGTGACATGTGCATGTCCATGTCCATTCTCTTTAAATTGTTAGTTCTAATCATCATGCAAAGAACATAAAATAATGTGTTGTTATTGTCATATTTTAAATTTGTGCAATTTCTGGACATTTCCAGATGTGTAGTAGGAAGATTGGGGGTCAGGCTGACATGAGGGAAAGATTTACTTCTGTTTTCCAGCAATTCAGATTCACTCATTTCCATGTGACCCATACCTTCAGATACTATATGAGTAATGTAAATTTTATAGAATCACAGAATTGTATATTTGAATAAAATCTCAAAAGTCATTTAGTACATTAAACACATGAATTGAATTCCCACTAAATCCCTCATTAAAACAATCAATGTCTGTTTTAAGAGCCCTATTCCTATGATGGGAGAGGATATAAAATTGAGATATTGTGTCCCAGGAGAGTCTATTTCACAAAATCAAAAGCTCTAATTCTAAAGAACTCTATTTTTATATCATTCTAAAAATCTGCATCTCTCTGCTCCTTGCTTTTTCTCCTTCTTTTGCAATTTGGAGATGGACAGTACAAATCCAATAACCCTTTCATGTATCACCTCTTTAAGAATTTGAAGACTGACATTTTGAGTGTTCTCTTGTTCAAGCTAAACTTTTGATTTCTCCTGATTGGTCTTAGATGGTGGACCTAAGAATAAATGCTGAAAGTTGTAAAGAGTTGGTCTTGGTATCAGGGAGGGAAAAATAAATAAATGAGGAAAGAAACAATTGAAAAAATTCCTTACATCTAGAATTATCTCAATTTCTACAGTTGTCATGGTCAACCTTTCAAGACAAAGAATTCACCCTACCCTTACTAGAGGTCTTCAGAAAAAATGCTGCATGACTACTTGTCAGTTATATTGTAAAGAAGATTTTTTTCCCATGTATGGATTTGCCTAAATGTCTTCTGAGTTCTTTTTCCTCATTCTGTAACTCTATGATTCTTTGCTATGGGGTTGTTTGATATCCTAGAGAAGACTGACAAGTGCCTCTACTAAGATGTCTTCACACTGGTCAATGCAAATATCACTTGTCTTTCATCCATCATTTTGGAAATCGATGGCATATGTGGTTCATATTGTCATGAGTCATGTCTATATGTCTACTTTCTCTTTCTACTAATGCCATCAGCAACAGAATTAAGACGAAGCAGATTCAGCATGGCATTCTTTTGCTTCCATGTAAGACTAAGATGTGCATAGTGTTGTTGGATTGCCCATAAAAAGAAGAGGGGTCATTTTGTTTCTAAATAGTATGATTGTCATAAAGTCTCAGGATCTTTCCCATAGAATATTTAACCTTTAAAAGATTACTAAGGCTACTGTTTACTGTAAGATAAACATTTATTAAGTGCTTTCTGTGTTCAAGGTCTTGTGTTAAGTATTGAGGATACAAATAAAAAAATGAAAGACAAACTGTGCCCTCAACAAACTTACAATTAAATGAAGGAAGACAATACACAAAAGGTAGTAGAAAAGACAGAGGGGAATGTCAATTATAGTCATGCCTGCACAGGGACATGATGAAAATAATAATGGAGTTGGAACCAAGGAGATAAATTGGTAGAAAATGAGTTTTGAAGCCATCTAGCCCAATTTGCGTCCTTTTAGAAAATCTTGCTACAACAACCTTTTCTTTTCCTTTTCCCCTACTTCACTTCCTCTCTCTGCAAAAAAATAGTAAAATAAAAATAAATAAAAACTATATATAAAGAGTCAACCACCATCTGCCATTTAAAAATCTCTTCTGCTAGGGCTTCCAGAGGCTGATATCATTTTCCACCAGCTCGAATCAATAAGAATTTTTCTGTGTATCTACAATTTGTCTGCTCTCCTATAACTTCTCCCCACTGTTCCACATAGGGAAGTTAGGTGGTATAGTGGATAGCATTCTGGGTCTGGAGTCAAGAGGACCTGAATTCAAATCTGATCTCAGAAACTTTGCTAGCTGTGTGATCCCAAGTAATTCATTTAACTTCTGTGACTCAGCTTCCTCAAATGAAAATTGGGATAATAATACCCTAAATTTGCTCAATTTCAGAATCATATGAGATAATATTTGTAGCATGCTTGGCACACTACCTGATACATAGTGGCATCTAATCAATTCTCCTTCATCTCCCCAAATTCTGTTCTCTGGACAGGTATTTTACCTTTTTTACATGATTAGTTTTCTTTCATATAGCTAAAGACAGCAATTATATTTTCTTCTCTCCCTTCTTCCTTAACCCACTTCTGTTCTCTAAGTTTTACTTTCCCAGTTCTTCAACGAATCCTTTTACTAGTTGATGAAGGAAGCATGATAAAGGGAAATATGCAATGTCTGTGGAGAAGGGGAACCTGGGTTCAAATCCCCCTTCTGACACATTACCTGTGAAATATGGGCAAGCCAGTTATTTACTCTCAGCCTCCTATTCTTCATCTTCAATGAAGAATGTCCTCTGATGTCCCTTTCCTCAACAGAGTAATGATCATATGATCTCAATATCCTTCATTATCCCACTTGCCCTCCTTTAGAAGCCTTCTAGTTTGACAATATGTTCCCTAAAATGGGAATTGTATGTTAGAGACAGGATTTGGCCAAGGCACAGAATTTAAACAATTCTTCCCCATTCTGAATACTTGATCAAGTATATATTCTGTAGAGTTGTAGTTCTGTGAAATTACTTGATGTCAGACAAATACTTAATTCCAAGTCTTATTTAAACTAAAAGAGAAAGAAAAATGCCACTTATTTTCATTTCCTTCCCCATATTTTCCATGGCTTTTTTTTTTTTCTATTTGATGTGGATCACATAGCTTCCTCATGAAAAAGAAGGACAATGGGAAGGGGAAAGATCAAGTTCACAAAGGGCTGGTTCAGTGAATACCAGGTAAAAATTAGAGAGATTTTTATATTGATGTAATATTTGATTTATAGCAAAAAATTGCAACGTTGAAAGTAAGAATCATTTTCAGCTTCTTACCTTCAAAGTCACATCATTTCAAAAAGTACATATTAACTGCTTCAAATGTGCTTGTACAAAAATGGTAAATACATTCCCTGTCTTTTATGGAATTCACATTATAGTATACAATCAACTACATACATTCAAGGTCTGTAGGGGTAAATCAGAAGGAATCTGAGGATAGGCACTAGTATTTTGTGATATGCCATTTTTCATTTTAAAAAAAAAATGGTGAATATTTATCAAGCACCTATTTCTTCAAGCTTTTAATCCAACTAAAAACATAAGGAAAAAAAGTCATTGAACAGTAGAGAGGGAAAAGAAGTTGGAAGCAAAAAGATACATTTAACTGAATCTATGACTTTATTTGCATGTGTGCTCCATGGGCTGAGGAAGATCATAACCTATTCATGATTTTATAATGTTTCAATGAATTCCTAAACAGAAGCGAGTAACTATAACCTTGGTGTCTAAATGAATATACTCAAAGGAGATCCTGTATCCATAAATGATTATATCAATGCCCCTATCCTCTTGACGCTTTAAAATATAGAACCTGGGCTTCTACTCTCCAGGGACCTTTGGATACTTTATATGAGCACTCCAGCTTTATTTACCACATGGTGAAGATCAGAGACTTGCAAGAGATGGTGATTACATGGGCACAGGGTATCTAGAACTTCTAGAAATACAGGTGAGTCCCTCTCCTACATAGATAGGACATGAAGGAGGAGGGAAATCCTTAGAAGAGGGTGAAGGATCTTTCTAGGGAAGTGATGAGAGAAGTAAATAAATTTATAGAGACATGGGAAGAAAGGGGAACTGAACAAAGATTACATCAGTATAGAGTGTCATGGATGATCTTTTTGGCAGTCTGGTATAACCTATGGTCCCCTCCTTGAAATAATGTTTTTAAAAGTATAAAATAAAAAAAAATTATGATTAAAAAGGAAACAAATTATATCAAAATGCAATTATCAATATATTAATAAAAATCACAAGCTGAAGGTTAAGAAGGTTAAGAAGCCCACAAACTGGGCTAAAGCACAGGTAACTAATTTCCTAAGGAAAAAACTCAGATCACAAACAGAACTAGAATTTGGAAAGAATTGAATGAATGAATTTTTAGATGGCTGCCCATATAATTCATTTACTTAGACTTTATTAAGGATCTACTATTTCCAGGCATTGAAATTTTAGGGATACAAAGAAAGAAAAAAGTCAGTTCCAACTCTAAAGAAACTCTCAATTCAAATGAGGGTGAGTATATATAAAACAACATACAACCACTACCCCCTACACACTACACATTACTACAGCTACTCACTAGCAAGATATTAACAGGATAAATTGGGAATAATCTCAGAGGGAAGACATTAAGATTAAGGAAGAGTGGGAAAGACTTCTTGCAGAAAATGAATAGAGCACACTTAGAGGAGATAAACAGAAAAAGTGTTTTAAATATGGTGGAGAGCTAGTGAAAAAATGAGTGGGGAGATGGAGTGTTGTATTCAAGGAAGAGTAAGGACGCCAATGACACTGGATTACAAAGTCATTGGAAGGGGATAAAGTATAAAAAAAAAAAACTGGAAAGATATGAAGGGGTTAGGTTATATCAAATTGTAAAAGCCTGACAGAGGATTTTATATTTGATTTGAAAGGTAATAGAGAGTCACTGGAGTTTATTGAAAAGAGCGGTAATATGGTCAGATATGTTTTGGGAAGATCAGTTTGAGTGAAGCATGACTGGAATTAAGAGTTAGAAACAGAGACCAACTAGCAGATCACAGCACTAATTCAGGGATGGAGTGATGAGGACCTGAACCAGGGTGGGAATAGTGTTAACAAGGATGTTGTTGAAAAGATGTTATGAAAACAAATCACAGGATTTTATAAGTGAATGGATGTTGTCAAGAATGACAACTAGATTGTGAACCTGGGGCACTAGCATAATGGTGTGCCCTCAGGGGATTGAGATTTGGAATGTTTTTGGAATGAGCTCAAAAAAAGTTACACTGACCTTCCCCATACTACCTGCTGATGATAGTATTTCAGACAAAACAAGAGACTCTAAGAACTCCAGAGGTACAGGGGCTGATCCATTTGTCTGAGTAGATGTGGAGTTAGCTTCAGCATTCTTTTTTAGTCTCATAGGATCATAGACCTAGAGCTGGAAGGGAGGCCAGAGTCCTTTATCCAATTCCCTCATTTTGTACTTGAGAAAACTATGTTTCAGTGGGTTAAGTCCTTTCCCCAAAGTCACATAACTAAGCAGTAGCAGAGTGACACTATAAAGATCCTTTTACTCTAGAGTCAGAGTGTACCACATTTCACCATACTGCTTACATTTTTGTCACTCAGAAATCATTGATTTACAGAATTTCAGAGTTGGAAGGGACCTCTGGGATCTACATAAATACCTACCCATTTATATGCATGTAGAAGAAGAAAGCAATCCAACTAGCTGGATCTTCCATAGATAGATTTTGTTTTGTCTATGCTATGAATAGAACAAGGCAGGGAAGGCAATATGCACAACTCATTGCTTCTCTATATCGCCTACATTCCTATTTACAGATGGCTAATCTGTAATTCCTCCCATATTTCTGGCTTCCAGAGCTGCTCTCTCTCTCTCTCTCTGCCTGGCTTGGTTCCTGCTTTTCCCCTTCTCTTCTGTATAATTCTTTGTTTGTTTGTTTGGTTGTTTAATTCAGCTTGTGTCTTTTAAACACCATTTCCTAAAGAAATATAATGTGAGAATCACAACAATGTACAGCAACAACTACAACAAAACTCTAGTAATTTTCCAATAAGCCTTGATGTTATATTATTGTTATAATAAAAGTAACAAAAAGTAAAATAAAAGAAATAAGCAAAGTACTTGGTTCTGTGTAGGCAATATTCTACCCTTGTAGTACATTACCTTTGGCAAAAGGAAAGAATCTTTGTTTACAATATTTAATTTACATTACACTGTGTTTTAAGTGTTTTATTTAGGGTTATTTCACTGAAGCCTCCAATAATCCTGTGAGTTAGGTACTATTATCTTCATTTTACAGATGAGGAAACTGAGGCTGTGACATTGGAAGACTTGTCCAAGGCCACACACCTAGTATCTCAGGCAGAATCTGAACTCAGCTCTATCCTAACACTGACCAGTCTTCTCTCCACTCTGTTACCTAGCTACCCCGTAACTCCTTTTCTCAAGTATCTTTAGTTACAATACTGTTGTCAATTTCCTATTGCCCTAAAATCATCCTGTTATCTTCACATTAAAAAAAAAAATAATAAGAAATCTTCACCTTAGTTCCTTCTGACAGCCTTCTCTCCTGTTCCTCTCTTCCTTTTTCATAGTATGAGGTCCTATATAGACTGTCATTTATGTTCCTGTTTTGTCACTATGTGATCCTCCTTGCTTTTGAGTCTCATGAAGAGGCAAGATATCTGATATGCTCTGAATCCAATGATAAGGTATTTAGCTTAATTTACTAGCTCTGTCCTTTTCCACAGATTCTCTGTGATGATGTGTCCCTCAGATGTTACAAAAGAAATGATAGAAAGAGAAATAAGTGAATGTTTCTCAAAGCCTTATAATATGTGGAGTATATTATTTTGTAATTTTGTATTTTGTAAACTGAAAACTTTGCTTTAGAATGATACGTAATCTATTTCCTTGTAGAGAGATACCTACCCTGGAGCTACATTTAACTATGATCCCAGCCATCACTAACACCACTGAAGAACCCTTCTATTTCATCCTTACTGGCATTCCAGGGTTTGAGGAATTGCATATCTGGATCTCCATCCCATTTTTCTGCTTATACATGATTTCTATGATGGGCAACACCTCCATCCTGGCCGTCATTTGGACAGAATCCTCACTCCACCAGCCCATGTACATGTTTCTTTCTATGTTGACACTAACTGACCTAGGTCTGACTCTCACTACACTGCCCACAGTCATGCGTCTCCTCTGGTTCAATGCTCGTAAGATCAGCTTGGAAGCCTGCTTTGTCCAATTTTTCTTCCTCCATGGCTTTTCTTTCATGGAGTCTTCAGTACTTCTGGCCATGGCCTTTGATCGCTATGTTGCCATCTGCCGTCCTCTCCACTATGCTTCTATCCTCACAGACACGGTTGTCAGCAGGATTGGGATGGCCATAATTATCCGCTGTGTTGTGGCAGTCTTGCCCCCTCTCTTCCTGCTCAAGCGGCTGCCTTTTTGCCAATCTCACAGACTCACTCACTCCTATTGTCTCCACCAGGACATGATTCGCCTGGTCTGTGGTGACACAACAATCAACAGCTGGTATGGCTTTGGACTAGTCATAGTTATCTATGTGCTTGACCCTCTCCTCATTGTTTTCTCCTATGTACTGATCCTTCACAGTGTCTTACATGCTGCTTCTCGGGCTGAACGCCTTCGAGCCTTCAATAACTGTCTTTCTCATATTCTGGCTGTATTTGTCCTCTATGTACCTATGATAGGACTGTCAATGGTCCATCGCTTTGCTCGGCATGCCTCCCCATTGGTTCATGTGGTGATGGCCAATGTCTACCTACTGTCACCTCCTGTGATGAACCCCATCATCTATACTGTGAAGACCAAGCAGATCCGTCAGAGTATACTCCGACTTCTATCTCGGAGGAAAGTGTATTAAGAATGGAGTTAAATATTGTAGTCACAAGAATAATAGCAGGCCAGGAAAAGAAAGAAATTGCCAAAATAATTGTTTTAACAATCTCTATGTCAGATTATTTAATGAAAATCTGACACATCTAGACATATGTTCAATTCTAGGACCCACATTTTTAAAGGATATTGATAAATTTGAAAGAATCTCAAACAAAGAATACCAAAAAACTTGGAGCAAGAGAATTTCCTCAACAAAACATTTGGGTTTAAGTAGAGACGATGGAACTCTGTTTGGAAGGAAAAAAGAAGAAATCAATACATGAAGGGAAAATAGGTCCCAGGGACAATCTTCAAAGGAGCAGTATAGAATTGTTTAAAATAAAATAAACTAAAAACAAAACCATAGAGTTGTAAGGATGCATGGAAGATTATCTCAATCATACCCAACTTGAATCTCTTCTACAACAACCTCAACATGTAATTATTTACACATATAAACTTTCAGATGTAGAAAACATGTTAACTTCAAAATAATTCATTCCCTTTTTGGAAAGCTCTAATTGTTTAAAATTGAAAGAATCATCTTCCTGGGTTCAAATCTGGCCTCTGATACCAACTGTGTGATCCTGGGAAAGCCACTTAACTCTGTTTGCCTCAGTTTCCTCATCTGCAAATTGAGCCAGAGAAGTAAATGGCAAACCATTCCAGTATTTTTGCCAAGAAAACCCCAACTGGGGTCATAAAAAGTTGGACATGGCTAAAAACAAACATAAAAATGAAAAAAAAAATCTTCCCATTATTCCTCACCTGTGACCAGGCAAACCAAGTTCTAACACTGATTATATGTGATTTTCATGATTAAGAAAGCCACTATTCTGGCTGTGATATGGACACCAGCCCATATATGTTTCTCTCTATGTTGGCACAAACTGACCTAGTATAACAGCAAGCCAGAGCCATTAAAATAGCTACCATAACCTCCTTAAATTTTCTCTTTTCCTGGCTTAACTGGTGTCATCAATCCTTAAATTTTCTCTTTTCCTGGCTTAACTGGTGTCATCAATCAGTCTTTGTGTATAATATGACCTCTCATTCCTTAAGTTTCTGCTTACCTTTCCATTAGTTTGCTTCAACTTGTCAATACTCTCCTCAAGATGGGTTTCTCAGAAGTCAACAAAATAATAGTGGCAAAGCTTCTGGAAAGTTGCATATGGATGGGCTTGGATTAAAATGTTAAGCAGCTTTTTTCAGCCTGACATAATGAAAAGTGGATTTGGAACCAGAAAACCTGAATTTGAATGCTGGTACTGACATTTTTTGCCATAATTGTACTTAATAACTATGTGACGATTCACATTATCTTTCTGATTCTCATGTCCTTCTGTGTTAAATGGGAATAATTACATTTATGTTGATTTTTTCATAGAATAACTGTTAGTAAATGCAATGATGTAACATTATATATGTTACAACACAGTTAATTTCATGCATATTTGAAGTTCTTTGTATAGCATAAAATGCTTCCTATCATCTGTTATTTCAATTTTTATTATCCTCCTTTCCTTATTAGAAAAATTGCTATCCTTAGTTTCCTCATCTGTAAACAATTTTCATACTTCTACATCCTTTACAAAGGTTTTATAAATAAATCATTTACTTACTCCCAGTTTGTCTTTGCTTTTTGACTTTTCTCTCCATTCTTTCTCTTTTACTCTTTTTCTTATTTTATTCTCCCCTTCCTCCCCTTCCCCTCCTTTCCCAGTCATAGAAGCAGCCTGCAATCAAATATATAACCACTAGGGAGCATGTGTTTCCTTCACTGACAATATCAAAATCAGAGAAAAATCCCTAGTGGGGCTACCAGAAGAGGCTTCAGCTGAAGCCATATTTTTTTGTTTGAAGAAAACCAGTACTGGGCAGAAAATTCTGGTATCTGGTTCCCCATGTTTCATGTCTCACTATGTGACCTTAGACAAGACTCCCATCCTCTCTGAGCCAAGAATAGTAGCAGAAAGAAAACCAAAAAAACCCAATAAAATTATCTTGAGTTGACAAAGTGCATCCTATTTCCCAAACTTTGCAGATAATTTTCATTTCAGTTCTCATTCAATGATCACTATAATTATGAATTCAAACTACAAGCAATTATCTTCTCCAAGTTGAGGATAGAGGAACTGAGGTCCTGAGAGCTTAATTGCATTTCTATCTTTTTTAAAAGCACATTTTATGGATGATGTTCATCTTTACATTAATCATTTCCAATGTTCCTTTGTTACAAAACTAACAAACAGGTACTCAACTCTACAATGGAATCCATATTCAACAATGTATACACATTCTGTCCTAGAAGTCTACCACGTTTCTGTTCAATCCAATCCAATTCATATTTTAACATATATATTAATTGCCCATAATGGTCAAAGAAATAGCTCTAGGCCAAGACACTAATTAATCAAATAATGTAAGAAAAGGAACAGTGGGCTGAATTGGGCTATATAGGATTGATTCCATCAGAGTCTTCTGAAGAGCGTTTTACTGGAGAGCTGAGATGTATCTGATGGATAGCTAGGATTTGAGGAGGGAAAATAGGATCCATTAAAAGTGAAAAAGCAGAAGATGCAGAAGAAAGACTGAGTCTAAAATAACGGAGCAGAGAGAAGGAGACCACGATGAAACTAGCTATTGATGAGGTGGTGCAGCTAAGGAAAATACAAATATGTGATATAGACCTAGGTTACCCTGTGGTTTTAATACTGAATAAATATTAGGGGAGCTGTAGGCATGGGGAACTCTCAATAATTCTGGGAGTAGGAGAGATATGAGTGAAGTGATTTTTAGGAAGTCTGGTCTGGCAACATGTTGAGCATGAACTGGAGGAGCAGAATGGATACAGTGAGAACCATTAAGTGGCTATTGCACAGTATTTAAGCAGGAAATGAGGTTAAGACAAGGGAAGTGATCATAAAACTTGAGAGAGGGCAAAATTCTAGAGAAGGAAAAAAGGATAGAATGATGCCTGTTTTTTGTTTTTTGTTTTTTTTTTCCTCTGAGACAATTGAGGTTAAGTGATTTGTGCAGGGTCACATGGCTAGGAAATGTTAAGTGTCTGTGGACAGATTTGAATTATCCAGCGTACCACCTAGCTTCCCCTTCATCCGTTGTTGTTGTTTTTTTTTTTTTAATACTAAACAAAACTATTTTTCTCTCTCTTCATCTTAGATTGACATTGCCCACAGTCACAGATCAGCATATGAAACAATTATGTGTTAACTATTTACAATTTAAAATATTTTTTCCTGGAAAATATAAATATAAAAGTGAAGTAAATAAATAATGTACTGCCATTTGGATTCATCAGAAGCAAAAGCTTAAAAACTAGTTTTTAGCAAAAAAACAAAACAAAAACAAAAATAAAAACAAAAAACAAATCAAATCTGGATAATATGGTCAGATTCCTCTTAATTTATCCAGAATTTTTTTTATCCAATTCCACCTAAAAATGTATTGTATAAGTCATTTAAAGTAAGAGAGAACCCCCCCAAAATTACATTAAAATAAATCAGAGATGAACCATCAGGGATGCATTTCAGGGGTTACCATATGACACCTGTTTTGCTCCTATGGTAAAATCGCAGTGGAATCAAACATTAACTTGATAGAATCATTCCAACCTCTGGAAAATCAGGAGAGGTGAAAGAGAACCAAAAGCTAGACATGGCAGTCTAAGCCTGAGGACCCTAAGAGACAATGTGGTGTAGTTACACTGAGGCAAGAGATCTGACTGATACTTATTAACAGCATGATCTGAGAAAAAAAAAATCACTTCAAGTATCTGAGCTTCAATATCCTTTTTGGTCAAGCAGGAGTGAAAGGTTTCAGTTCTACAATGAATTGATTGTAAAATTTAAATTTCTATAGCACTGGGGACTATTATTGTCATTTCTACTGGGCAGGAGGCTACTCCTAGTGACAGTAGCCTATAATGGGGACAAAGGATGGGCTGATTTTATGTTTTACTCAAATCCTTCTATGAAAGATTTGCACTTTTTGAATTTCCTCTGTTCTCTCAAATCTTCCCTTTTTTCTTCCTTCCTATATCCCCATATTCTCTGAGACTGCTGATAAGTTGCAGAAAAGGAAAGAGGAGTTATGAAGGCCTAAATTTCTGCTCTATATCCTTTTGCTAGGCCTCTGAAAGGCCCAAATAACTATAGGGTAGAGGTACCTAATAGAAAAAGCCACAGCCTTAGGGTTACCTAGAATCTAGGTGTTATTCTGTTGCTGATTCATTTTCTGGCTTTGGAGGAGTGCCCTAATATCACTCAGCCTTTGATTTCTCCTTTTAAAAAGGAGGATGTTGGAACAGATTTCTGACATTCTGTTCTGTTAAAACTGAACACTATCAAAGATGGACATAGATATTCTTACCTTTCCCAAAAGATCCCTCAAAATTATAAGAGCTGATATGCACATGACACTTTCCATAAACTATATTCTGAGTATCTATTACCAAGTACTTAGCAAGTCACTCTCATCACAATCTTCTTTGCATAGAAACCACTGTCTGCCTTTCTCTTGCCAGTATTCTTCCTCTTCCTTTTCCTCTTTCCTCAGTGTTTCCCTCCAGACTGGCTGAAATTCCTTCATCATTCATTCAAACATTATTTTTTTTGAGTGCTAACTCATTGAATGTTTATATTTTAGTCACTTCCTTCTCTCCTCACACTCTTATTCTTTGGCCAACCAATGTCTTCCTTCCCCATACCTCAGGAAATTCTTCATGTCTTCCCCCCAAAAAACAACAAAACAGGGAAATACAAACAATTGATTATGGCATCAATGACAAAAATTCTCTCTTTCCTGCACCTTTGTAGCCATTTCCCCATCTCTGCTCATTCTGTACCCATCAAATCCTAATCTCCCTCCAAACACAGAAACATCTCCTCTAGGCCCCTTGGACTAGATTTTTGTGGCCTCCTAAACTGGAATTAAACTCTACTACAACCTCCTCTGTTACTGTAGCTTCAGGATGTCTGGCAAGCTATCCTGGGAAGCTGACTTCTCCTTCCCAACCCCCCCCCCCCCATATACTCCACATGCTTCCTAGTACTTTGGGGAAATTCATGAAATGACTGACTCTAGATCTTGTCTTTAGAACTTGATTCCCTGAGATATCCAATAAGGGTTAGGTTGTGAGATGAAAAGGAGATGCAGGATGCCAATCTTCAAAAATCCCAAGTTTTCCCCCACCTCTTAGGGAACTGAGCACCTCATTTCACATAGAACTCCAAGAAAAATGCAATAAGATGCAGTGAAAAGAATTTAAAATGAGGGACTAAAATTTGAACTGTCAATTAAGTCAGAACCTTTGTGGACCAAGGTTCAGCACAGTGTATAAAACACTGGACTTGGAATCAAGAGAAAACCTAAGTTTGAATTCTGCCTTAGCCACTTACTTAGCTGTGTGACCCTAGGAAAATCATTTAAGTTTTCAAGACTCAGTTTCCTCTTTTATAAAATGGGATTGGATATATAAGGGATTTATATAAGGGATTGGATCTGTTTGCCTTCATGAATTCTTTAAGTTCTTTGAACTTATGATCTTATTTTCCTCATCTTTAAAAGGAAGGGAATATACTTTATAGACCTATGAGATTCCTCCTGCCTCTAGTTCTAAAATCCTATGATCGTATAAGATAAATGTCAAGGAGGACAGAGAATTTATAAGAACAGAGACCTTACCACCCACCCAACTAGGATTGGCCTCTTGGTCATTCCAGATCCAGGGACTTTCTGTGTAGGTGCCCTTTGGTTGGAGGGCTAGATGACCTTCTTACCCTTATTTCTACTTTCAAAATATGCCTACAGGGGCATATTCCAGTACTCAACCTTAAGGAAGAAAGAGAATAATCTAAGTAAAATCTGTTTTATACCCAATGTGTCCTTTTCTAATTGGAATGAGAACACAATAGAGAAGAGATAGACTTGGGGAATAAAATCATTTCTTTTTCCAACTCCATGAGAGATAAAATCTAGTGTCTGAGAACTTATAATTATCTCTTTCTTGACTTCACAAACTTTAGACTTTAAAGAAAGCAACTTCAAGTCAATAAGATGATGGTGGCAGAATCCTAAGGGGTCAGTTTAACCTAAAGTAGAAACAACTTTCTGAGGGACTTGTGTAAAAAAAAATTAAGCATAGAATTTTTTGGGGGGATTTTCTTTTATGGAATAGAGGATAACAAGAAAGTATGGAAGGTTTAAGGAGGGATGGAGGGAAGATTACCTATTTGGTAGACCTTTCACATATTTTTATATATTTTTAAAATATATTTTAGGTGTAGCACCTTTGACTCTGGTCCATGGCCTAGGCTCCTAGGCACAGGCTTGTCAATATCAGAAAGGGGCCATCTCATTTGGCTGACTCATCCCACACTCTGGCCATCAGAGACAGATGGCTGTTGGGCAATGATAGGATTATCTTCAAGGACAGGAGAAGGGCAGGGTAAAGGCAAAGCAAGGGGAGAGATAAGGTAGGGAAAGGAAAACACTCTCCAAGGTATCCTTTCCTATGAATTCTGTTATTTTCTTCAGTTAACTAGTCATTATTTGACCATTCTCTGTGATATTTTTAGATTGGTTCTGTGTTTTCCTTGGAGATACTTCTGATATAAGCTTACCCATATCTTTAATGCTTAATTGTATAAGAGTTGCTGAGCCAAAAACTTCTTGGTTTGGAATATCCTTCCCAAAGACACCTCATTCAAATAGGACTTCTACCCCCTCCCATGTCTACACATGAGCAATTTTCAAAGCAGTATGGAATAGTGGATAGGAAGTCAGGAAGCCCTAGATTCAAATCTATTTTAGAAACTTATTAGCTGTGTAACTGGGCAATCACTTAAACTCTGTCTGTCTTTGTTTCCTCAACTATAAAATGAGAATAATAATAATAGCATCTATCTCCCAGGGTTTTTGTACTGATAAAGTCAAATAACAATTTTAAAGTGCTTTGTGAATCTTAAAGTGCTATAAACATGTTAGCTATTTTTATTGTTATTTAACATCTCAGTATTTCATTTTGCTTATGTGCAAAATGAGAATTAGTAGATTCAAAAATGCCTTCCAACTTTCAATCTTTGAGACTATTATGCACTTAAAAGGAGCTGGGTCATCAGTAGGGTGATTTTTCCTGTTTTACTTTCTACTGTTATTAAAAAAAATTTTTTTTAAATTTTTATTTAATAATTACTTTATATTGACAGAATCCATGCCAGGGTAAATTTTTTTTTTTTTTACAACATTATCCTTTGCACTCGTTTCTGTTCCAATTTTTTCCCCTCCCTCCCTCCACCCCCTCCCCTAGATGGCAAGCAGTCCTTTATATGTTGGATGTGTTGCAGTATATCCTAGATACAATATATGTTTGCAGAACCGAACAGTTCTCTTGTTGCATAGGGAGAATTGGATTCAGAAGGTATAAATAACCCGGGAAGAAAAACAAAAATTCAGATAGTTCACATTTGTTTCCCAGTGTTCTTTCTTTGGGTGTAGCTGCTTTTGTCCGTCATTTATCAATTGAAACTCAGTTAGGTCTCTTTGTCAAAGAAATCCACTTCCATCAAAATATGTCCTCATACAGTATCGTTGTCGAAGTGTATAATGATCTCCTGGTTCTGCTCATTTCACTTAGCATCAGTTCATGTAAGTCTCGCCAGTCCTCTCTGTATTCATCCTGCTGGTCATTTCTTACAGAACAATAATATTCCATAACATTCATATACCACAATTTACCCAGCCATTCTCCAATTGATGGGCATCCATTCATTTTCCAGTTTCTAGCCACTACAAATAGGGATGTTACAAACATTTTGGCACATACAGGTCCCTTTCCCTTCTTTAGTATTTCTTTGGGATATAAGCCCAATAGAAACACTGCTGGATCAAAGAGTATGCACAGTTTGATAATTTTTTGGGCATAATTCCAGATTGCTCTCCAGAATGGTTGGATTCGTTCACAACTCCACCAACAATGCATTAGTTTCTCAGTTTTCCCGCATCCCCTCCAACATTCATCATTATTTTTTCCTGTCATCTTAGCCAATCTGACAGGTGTGTTGTGGTACAAAAAAAGGATACCCAGATCTCATTTAGTCACTCACCCTTAATAATTCTAATGATCTTCATTGCAGGAAACAAACAAAACAAAAAATCTCTTTTTGACATATATTCTTATACTCTTCTGCTAAAACTGAGTTTTATTTCCTTTCCTTCCCTTCCAAGGATAGAGTCAGTTTGAGGTAATGTATAAATATCCCATAAAAAGCACAAAGTAGACATCAATTAAATTTGTGGAACTTAAAGGATTTTTGATGAGAAAAAGCTATTAGAGATTACTTAGTCCAATACCCTCATTTTACAAGGAGCTGTATATAAAACCCAAATTGATGTGACTTGCATGTAGAAGGTAATAGAACCAGGATTCAAACCCAAGTCATTTGATCCTAATATAATGTATATTCCTTTACAAAACTGCCTGAAAATAATGTAGATGGCTCATTGTAAAACATCTCTACTATTAGAGACACAAGTCAGAGCCTTTATTCTCCTATTAGTATAAGTCACAATTCAGATTAAAGGCATTGAATCAGCTCCCTTGAGTAGAAAAATATGCTGAGTAATGGTCATTGAGGTGGACTTATCATGATGGGATCATGGGATCATAGATTCAAAGTTGAACAACTCCTTAGAGGTTATTTGACCCAAGTCCCTTATTTTACATGAACTCCAAAGACATTGAGTGATTTTTCCAAGGTCAGGTAGTTAACAAATGACAATCAAGATTTAAACCCAGACATTCTGACTTTAAATCCAGCTTTTTGTCCAAATCCTTTAATGCCTCAGGGTGAAGGATAGTTCTTATTTCTTTAGAGAGTGTTCCCTTAGTTCTAGTCCAGTAAGACTGTACAGGGAAGAATCAGTTCTGATTCACTTAAGCAAACCTCCTAAAGTTTGGACAAATTTTCTTTTTCCTGACTAGGGTTCAAAGTCCCACAGAAGTTCACTTAATCATGCAACCTTTCTGAGATTCCTCTGTACCTCCAAAATATCAATGACTGTTATGTAGACTTTCTGTGAGTTGATTTCAGAGGGAAGAATTTAAATTAGGAAGTAGGAATAATATCAAAACCAAAATATATCAAAAACAGGAAAATTATGGCAAAGAGGCAAAAAAAAAAAAACCCTATCTCCTGTGGGGTTAAATAGAAGATATTGTTTCTTTTTAGTCTGAAGAAAAAATGACTTAGATAAGTGCAGGGTAGTTTTCTTCCTATGGTTAGTTGCAGGTCTGTCAAGAGAGGACAGATTACTTCTGGTTGACTTTTGGATGCAGAATTATGAAGCTGCAAAGAAGCATAATTAGTCTCACTTAATGGGGAAACTTAGAATTGTTCAAAAGTGAAATGGGTTCCCTCACATGGTAATGAATTCCTGGAAATACAATCGGAATTTGAGGAGCAAGTTGTTGAGGAGGTTGTAGAGGGAATTTCTATTCAGATGTGGTTGCTATTAAATGTTTTCTCAGATTCTAACTGAAATTCTGTGATACTATGAAGCAAATTTGGGTCAACCTAAACATGATTTTCTTAACACTCAAAGCTGTCCAAAGGCTTTATGGGCTGCCTAATGAGTTAGGGAAATTCTTATTACTGTGTTAATTAAGGAAGATCATAGAAAGCCATCAGTCAGCTATGTAGTATAAAGGATCATTATGTGAGGTAGGGATTGGATTTAATACTGACTTCTTAAACTTTTTTTTACTAATGATTCCCTTTTGCCCCAAAATTTTTTATGAGACCCCAGATATAAAGATATATGAAATAGGTATATAAATCAAACATTTATTCATAATAAATAATGATTTCATGATCCCAACATTCAGTCACACAACCCCATTTGGGAGCATAACCAACTGTTTAAGAAGCTGTGCTCAATAGTACCATCTAACATAGAAGTGCTACACTGTATAAACATATCTCTTCCCATTTCCTTTATAAAGCTTAGCATAGGGTTGGATGCATACATGTTCAATACAGACTTGGTGATTCAATTATTGTTACTATGAAGCCTTGAATCAGATTATGATGATGGTACAGAGTCCTAAACGTGAGATACTCTAGTTAGTAATGAAGTGTAAAAAGAGCAGAGATAGATCCAGGGGTAGAAAAGGGGAAATGAAGGATAGGCTTATGAAGAGTGAAGGAAGTATAGTCAATGTGGAGTCCTTCAATCAAATCCTGGTTCCTGAACTTCTTTCCTCATTTCTAAAATGAGGATTTTGACTAGATATCCTCCGAGTTCCCTTTCAGTTCTATGCCAATTATTGTATCATTCTATATTCTTAAAAATAATTTATGAAGTTAATTTAATAAATACAACCATGTATTTTACATTCCACAATCATCTATCTAAGGATATTCCTAAATACTGCCTCTGATTCCAAATACCAATGTGGACAAATCCTCACTCTCCCTTTTTAATACTGATCTCTCCAAGGTTAAGTTTGGCAAATAATCTTCTTCTCCCTTCCTTTCACATCCTACAACTTCAACTTCTCTTTAATATTTTCTGATGACCTTCATATTATTAAATAAACTTTCATCATATTTTCTTCATTGTAACTGGGATATTATTATATATGCTACTTATCTCAGAAAAATTGTGGGACTCAAATAATATAATACATGCAAAGTACTATATGAATTTCAAAATAGTCATTATTATCTAGGAGATCCCAGAGTCTTCATTCTTATAAGGATCTATTTATACTAGGGTCTAGAGGAGGGCACGGGACTGTGATGGTACTTCTTAATGGTATCCACAGAGAATAAGGAAGATACCTTTGAGCTAGGAGTTTCTTCAGTTCTATTTCATTAATGACAGTGATGATAGTAATTCACATTTCAACCACATCTTAATATTTATAAAATGTTTTCCTCACAATCCTATAAACTTAGATGGCTATAAATCTTATCATCATTTTAAACATGGGAAAACTGAGCTTCAGAGTGTTTAAATGATTTCACAACTATATCTAAATCATGTTCCTAATACTAGCACATTCATATTTGGGGAAATGTGGTTTCTACAAGGTCTCCTTGTTGAGGGAAACAGCTGGGCTTGGAACTCTCAAACCACTTCCTTCTAATTGCCTACCAGTCCTGACTTGAGTCTCCAGGCTTAAGAACTATGTGTTGATCTGCATCCAGAGAGAGAACAATGAGGACTGGATGTGAATGACAACATAATATTTTCACCTTTTTGGTTGTTGCTTGCTTGTTTTTTTTTTTCTCTCATTTTTTTATCTTTTTGATCTGATTTTTCTTGTGCAACATGATAAATGTAGAAATATGTTTAAAAATTTACACATGTTTAGCCTATATGCTATCTATGGGAGGAGGATGTGGGGAAGGAGGGAGAAAGATATGGAACACAGTGTTTTGCAAAGGTAAATGGAGAAAACTATTTTTGTATGTATTTTGAAAAATAAAAGCTATAATTTTAAAAGAAAGAACTATGTCTTTACACTTGCTTTATGCCTTTAAGAACTTAAAGACAAGTCCTGTTTCTCTCAATTTCTATTTCACCAGACTTGAGGTCTCATTTTAAAAAAGTCATCTTATTTGCTCTCCACCATTCTTTTTCATGCATTCTCATACCACAATACCCTGGATAATTGTAGTGATTGTTACTTAGAAGGGGCAATAGAACAAGAATTGTAGCTGAGGTTAAGAATGGGGCTCAAAAGACAGAACTGAGAAAGAAGTAGAGGCTGGACCTCTAATATCCAAGATCTAACTTCATTGAGCCTGACTCAGCAAACCTCTGAGCCTGGAAGCAGAGTGTGCTCTTGTCTATCAGAGTCCACAGCCAAGGCAGGGCAGGCTAGAACTATCAAGGTCCTACAGGTGGTGAAGGGAGGCCTCCCCAGATCAAGGCTATGAGATAAGAAGAGAAGTTAGGAAAGCAGGGTCAGGGTGGGGCCCTTAGCCTTCAAGGAAGATAGAATACGTGTATAGGCCATGGCTAAGAGTGTGTATGTGGGGAAAGGAGGTAAAAGGCTATGTAGCCTCGGAGAAACAGCACCTATCATTCAAATGCCCAGTCATGGTAATCATCTCCAGCACAACATGACACTCCTCTTGCTCTCAACACCCCACCCCCACCAACCCTTTGCTCCTAGGGGCAGACTGGATCTAGGAGCTGAGGTAGTTGGCAACAAACTTTGTCTGGGAGAAGGATCACAGAATACGGTTAGGGTTCTGGAATCTCAAGGCTCTGGAATCACTATATATTATTTCTTGAAAACATTAATTAGAAGCATTTGTATAGCTGCTGATAATAAGTTGTGTGTTCATATACATGGATGATACATTATTGGACTGTATCAATAAAAAAAAAATTAGTGTTCATTTTACCTTCCTAACAATTATTCCTCTTTTATCATATCTCTTGAAACTTTTTCTTTTCTCTTCCACTTGGGTAGCTACTGCCTATTTCTGTGGCTCATGATTTCTCACCTAGACCATTATAATTATCTCCAAACTATTCTTCCTGTTTTCTGCTCTCTTCCCCAATGTGAGTTCTTCTTTACAAGGCTGCCAAATATTCCTAATGACCATATTGGAGTAGGTAATTTCCCTGAATAAAAACCTTTAGTAAACTCCTATTATCTATAGGATGAAATATAAACTTTCCATCAGGGTTTAAAGGCCCTCCATGATGTGTCTCCAACCCAATTTTCTAATCTAATTTAATGCCACTTTTTTTTTTAATACTCTCTGTTCCAGATAAGTAGAACTAATACCGATTTTCTCATTTTGTCTTGTACCTGTATTTTGTTTGCATAAATTCACACCAGGGACGTTTATGATTTGCATATATATTTACTGCACTGAATTAAATATTTTATTACATGATCTTTTAAGCTACGATGTTAGTAATATCTTCTTAATTAAATGTTTCACAATGCTTTCAGAAGGACTATGATATTTTAAAATGTCTGAGGTCATAGAGGCTAAAGAAAAGAGAAACAAAGAGAGGTACAAAAGGAGAGGAAAGGGTACAAAAGGAGAGGGGCAGGTAAGAAAAGCAAATAGGAGAGAAAGGAGGAGTTGGAGGGAAGGAAAGAAAAAAAGGGGTCACAAAACAGGAAAAAAATGAATGGAAAGAAAGAAGGAGGAAGAGAAGAAATAAAATAGGAAAGGAGAGAAGGAAGGTAGGAAAATGGGAAGGAAAGAAGGAAGGAGGGAGAGAGGAAAGAAATAAAGTAGGAGGAATAGAAGGAATAAGAAAAGGAAGAGAGGGAAGCAAGAAGGAGGAAAGGAGGGAGAGAAAGAAGGAGATAGAAGGAAGGAAGGAAGGAAAGAATGAAGGAAGGAAGAAAGGGAAGAAGAAAGAAAGAAAGGGATGAAGGGAGACAGGAAAAAAAGAGAGAGGAAAAGAATAGAGGAAAGAGAAAAAAAGGGAGGGAAGCAAGAAGAAATGAGGGGAGAAAGAGAAGTAGAGAAGAAGGAGGAGAGAAAAGACAGGAGAGAAAAAGAGAGTACAGAAAGATAATATATAAGAAAGCACATTTGGTAGATTAAGGAGGAAGATCTCTAGGTTGTATTTCAGACAACAATCTGCTACTTTTGATCTAACTCCCTTCCTCTAGCTATAGTTTATCCAGTGTGGTAAAGTAAAAAACCTGAAGTGTCATGGAGAGAAGCCCATTCCTTCTATCCCTTTCCTCTGCTCTTGACCTCGTCAGTCTATTAGACTCTACCAATCAGTCAATCAATTAGCAAGTATTTCATAAATCCCTATTATGTTTCAGTATGCTGTGCTTAGGTATAGGGTATACAAATACAGTGAAATGAAACAATTTCTACTCTCAAGGAGGATATATTCTAATGATGATTATAAGGATATGTTTGTGTGTATATATATTTATATATCTATGTCTATTTATATATACATATATGCATATTATATACATATATATAGATACAGAATTAATATAAAGAAAATGAGCACAATTAAATATAAAGTAAGTAAATACAAGGTAGTTTGAAAGGGAGCTCACTAGCAATAGGGGAACAAGAAAAACTTTATTTTCAAGGTAGTATTTGAGCTGATTCTTAAAGAAAAAGAAAGATTTTATAAAGCTGAAGATGAGAAAAAGTGCTTTCCAGTTAGGGGAGACAACCATTCCAAAAACATAGAGAAGCATGACTGCTACTATCTGGGTATGGGCTCTCTTCACCTTGTGCATGGATTATTGTAATAGCCTATTGGTGAATCTGCCTGCCAGAGTCCCTCACTACTCTAGTCCATTTTCCATTCAGCCACCAAAGTGATTTTCCTAAAGTGAAGGATGATCATGTAACTCCTATACTCAAAAAACTCCAATGGTTCTCTATTATCCATGTTTAGTGTTCAAAGCCCCCATAATCAAGCCCCCACTCTTATGCGGAGGATATTTTCTGTGTCTGTCCCCAATGTCTGCAATGTTTTCCCTTATCATCTTAACCTGCTGGCATCTCCCTCTTCAATATTCAGCTAAAAATCACATCTTTTACAGGAAGTCTTTCCCAAATCCTCTTAATTCTAGTTGCTCTATTTTGCTAATTATTTCCTATTTAGCCTGTGCTTAGCTTGTTTGTACATATTTGTTTGCTTTTTTATCATTTCTAATTGATTGTGAAATCATTGAGAAGAGGTAATGTTTTTTTCCTCTCTCTTGGAGTCCACAGTTATATGTAGTTCCTGGCACATAATAGATACTTAATAAATGATTTTTGACTGACTGAAAAAGGAAAGATGAAAAAGACAGAGGAATGAAGAAAAGACTAGTTTGACTGGGTCCTAGAGTGAAAGAAGGGAAATAATGTATAATAAGACAGGAAAGCTAGATTAGCATCTGGCCTAAAGGCCTTTAAAAAGTTAAAAATAGCCATTCATTTTTGATCCTAGGGGGAAAAGAAAACAGAATTCATTGTGTAAGAGAGTGACATGATCTAATCCATGTTTACAGAAAATCACTTTGGCAAGCAAGGTGGAGGTAGGCCAGAGTGGAGAGAGACTTGAAGATGAGAGGACAATTAGGGCACTGCAATAATCTAAGTCATGAGTGATGAGGTCCTGATCTCTGTTATATGAATAGAGAGAAGAGGATAGATGAGCAAGATGTTGTGTTGGCAAAACCAGCAAGATTTGGCAATGGATTTGTGAGATGAGCAAGAGTGAAAAGTCAAGAACAAGACCAGTTACATATCTGGGAGATTAGAACTTCAAAAAAAAGTAGAAAAATAATGAATTCTGCTTTGAATATATTGGGTTGAGATGTCTGTGGGCCATATAGTATGAAGCATCCAAGAGGCAATCAATGTTGTAGGATTGATGTCTTGGGTAGAAATTGGAGTTGGATATGTAATGCTTGGAATTACTAGCATAGAGATCATTTAAGCTGCAAGAAAAGATGAATCACTAAAAACACACATTTATTAAGAACTTAAACAGATCCAGGAACTTTAACTGGTGGACATACAAAGAAAAGAGAAGACATAAGTTAAAAGGCCAAGAGATGGACTCTTGAGGAACATCCATAACTAAGAAGATTAACTAGTAAAAATGATTGAGGAGCAATTAGGGAGAAGTATAAGGAGAACCAGGAGAGAGTAGTATCTCAAAAACACAGAGAGGAGAGAATATGCAGGAGAAGAGGGTCTTCAAATATGTCAGATGTAATTGATAGGTCATGTAGGATAAAGATTGAGAGAAAAAAATCAGATTTGTCAATTTAGGGTTTACTGATAAATGGAGAGAAAAGTTTCAGTTTAGTGATGAGAGTGTAAACCAGATTACAAAGCATTGAGGAGTTCAAGGAGAAGTGAAAGCAGAAGTATAGAGTGCTTTTTCTACTAAAATGGATGAGAAAAAGAGAAAATATATAGAATGACAGCTTGAGAAAATTATAAGATTTAACAAAGTGTGGGAGAGATGGGAAAATTTGAAGGAAGTTGCAAATAAATTTTCAGATAGGGAAATTTTGAAAATTAGAGAGGAAGGAATGATAGGTATTACAATCTGTTAGAAAAGAAAATAGGGAATAGAATCAAGGATATCTTTTTTGGAAAGAAGGACTATCTCATGATTAGAAACTAAAAGAAATTCAGAGAAAAAGGAAGATAATGTTAAGTGATGTTACAATGACAAGATAGGGACAAGTCATGTTGAATAGTCCCAATTTTCTCAGTAATGTAAGAGGCAAAGTCTTCAAAGAGAAGAAACCAAGGAGGAAATGGGAGACTTGAAAAGAAAAAGTCTGGGAAATTAGATGGAGAATTATGGAAGAATGGAAAGATTGCCTAGCAACAATAAGGACCCATTTGAAATTGGATAATGTTAATTTATTATGTACTTACTGTTCATGGTTATGTGATTATTAGTGCAAATTTGTATCTTCTCTGGAACTTAAAGCATTAGAAAGTTTTCTCCCAGATCTGAGAAGTTAAATAACTTCTCCAGAATTACAGAGCCAATATGTATAAAAGGTAGAATTGAACCCTAAATTTGCCAACTTTGAGACTTATTTCCTGAGATTTTTGTTGGTTTTGTTCAGTCTTTCATTCATGTTCAACTCTTTGTGATCTCAGTTGGAGTTTTCATGGCAAACGTCCTGGAGTAGTTTGCCATTTCCTTCTCTAGCTCATTTGACAACTGAGGAAACTGAGGTCACAGGGTTAGCTGATATGCTCGTGGGTTATATGGGTAGTAATTGTCCAAGGCCAGATCTGAACTCATGAAAATGAATGTTTCTGAATTCAGGCCTGAAACCCTGAGCCAACTAGCTACACCCAAGTAATAATAATAATAATAATAATAATAATAATAATAATAATAACAACAACTTACATTGATAAGTATGTACTATGTACTAGGCATTGTACTAAGTGTCTTGCAATTATTATCACATCTGATTTTCACAATTGAGGCAAATGGTAGTTAAATAACTTTTCCAGGCTCAGTTGGCAACTAAAGTGTCTGAGGCTGGATTTCAACTTGGGAAGAATGTTCCTGATTTCAGGCTCTCAACTCTATCCACTATGTCACTATGTCCAGCCTTGTTCTTTAGGATACAATACTTTTAATACATTTTATATTGATGTAGAAATCTGAGTTATTGTTATTGGCTAATTATCTTTTCTATTATAGATATAAGATAATTAACAACAGAGTTGTGCCTTAATAACCATTCATTTGTTCAACATTTAAGTACCTACTGTGTGTCAAGGATGCAAGACAACACAAATGCTCCCTCCTTCCTGAGAGCCTGCATTTCAACCTGGGGAAATAACATGTACACCCCAAAGTAAATGCAATGTAATTTTCCAGGGATGATGGCATTATAAAGAGTTAGGAGCATAATGTAATAGATCAAGGTAAGCTTCATATTGAGTCTTGAAAAATGTTTGGGATGCTAAGAAGGGGAAATGATGAGGGAGTGTATTTCAGACATGGGATCAGCTTGTGCACAGGCAAGGAAGGCATTCATAGAAGTATGTGGCTCAATCTTATTTGTACCCAAATATTTTCTCCTCTTGGGATTGTCCCTTTTCCTAAATTCTAGTACTTTCTTAAGGTTTTTCTTCAATCCCCCTCCCCCCCCCCATTCTCATGGCACCAATTATTCCAGTGGCATATTTGTGTAATGAGGGTGGAAGAAGACCTGGGTTCAGAGTTTTTGAAATGCTCAGTGGGAAGTCCCTACTCTGAAGAGTTCAGAACATTCTCCCACAAACCCTGAGCCTCAGGTTAGCTAACTGAATCTTACTGATGGGCCAGAGTGTGGGGATGGGAGGTGCTGGAACATAAGGAATGTGAAACCAGATGCTTCTTACCTGTCAGGGATGAATCCACTATCTAAATCAACCAGCACAGTCTTAGCAGAGAAGATGAGGAGGACAGAAACTATTGACTTCCGTATTGCATCTGGACTCAAGCCAGGAGCAATGAGATGGAATTGTTTAATCAACATTCAATATGTGATCTTAAGCAATTCACTTTCACTGTGTGTCTCACTTTCCCCCATGTTTATAAAATAAAAGAGACTAGATAATTTCTCAGTATCTATCTTTGTTGTGATATTCTATTACTCTATATTTTGAGAATACACAGTGTGCATTTTCTTTGGAAAAAACCACGAGAAAGGAGAAAAATAAGAAAGAGACAGAGAGAGATTGAGACAGACAGACAGACAGAGACAGAGAGACAAGAGAAAGAGACAGACAGACAGAGACAGAGACAGAGACAGAGAGAGAGAGAGAGGGAAGGAGGGAAGGAGAAAAAGGGGGAGAGAACTCAGACAAGGCAGAGAGACATAGAGATGGACAGAGAGACAGAGAGATGCACAGAGATAGAGTATGAAACAGAGACAGACAGAGACAAAAAAAGAGAGAGAAAGAGAGAGCTACAGAAAAAGAGAGAAGGAAACACACACAGGTTTTTATGAACAGCTATTCTATAAAAAAAACATAATCTTGACATGGATTCCATGATACATAAACACACACACATACACATACACACACCCCTTCCAAGTAAAGGTTTGGGACTAGTGCAAAGGATAATTTTTCAAACTATCCCCTCTAAGTAAAAGCCCCCCATGTTCTTTTTCAATCCTCAATTCTTTAATTTATCTGCATATTCCAGCTACATATTCATCCACCCCTTATCTCTACCCCAGGTCTGTTCTTGGAGGAGAAAAACATTCAGCAAACTGATGATAGGAAATCACTGGGTGGAGTTATTGATTCCAGGGAAGGGGCTGAGAGAAAAATGGGGCCCAAGATACCTGTTGGATTGAATGTAGAAAATATTGACCCCTCACTGTCATTTTTTTTCCTCATGGTCTTAGTGGGAATAGGGCAGAGAAGGGTAGGTATTGACAGTCTTTCCTTTATCAAGAAATGTCTGGGTTGGTCAGATTCCCCCAGTGAAATAACAACTGCATCCTCATGTCTCCCTTCAACTCTAGCTGTATTTAAGTATTTGAAAGGATTTCTTGGCAAAGATATTAGCCACCATCTTAGAGCATGCCATGTGCACCTCTCTGCTGCAGTGGTCTCCTTCTTGATCTCCCTGATTTAAATCTCTCTATTCTGTGACAAAAATGATTTTCTTCAAACACAGATCTGACTCTCCCACTCAATAAACTTCAATGACTTCCTATAGAATAAAATATTAATCCCTTCATTTAGTTCTCAAAGGCCTTTACAATCTAACTTCAATCTAGCTTTTTTAACCTCATTGTATAGTCCTTTCCCATTCCTGCCCTCTATAATCCAACTAACTTTACTTTTCTCTGTTATTAACAGTAGTCAATGTTTGCATTGCTCAGAACTCATTTCTAAAATGCTTTCACTCCTCATTTTTTTCCTAATGGAATCCCTTTTCCCCTCAAATGTAGCTCAAACTTCATCTTTTTTTATATAAAGCCTTTCCTGATTCCCCCATCTGCAAATTTCCATCCTCCCTCCCAAATTATCTTCTACCTATTTTGTGTTAATTTGTATTTATTTTGTTATGTTTGTGCATGCTTTTATTTTCTCTACTTTTATAAGAAATTACCTTATATTTATCAATGCTACATTTATTTTGTACAAGCTTGCATAGCAGGTCATGTCCAATACGATTTAAGTTCCTTGAGAATAGTCATTGTTTCTTTGTTTTTGTATCCAATCCCTATACCCACCACAGTTCTGGCACCTAATAGAACCTCAATTAAGTGTGTTGATTGATTTATTAAACTTCTGCTTAGCCTCTAAAAAAAGGAACCAAGAGCAAGGAGTAGAGTATAGAGATCTAGATTTTGGCTCAAGATCAAGAATAGCATCTTAGAATAGATTGCTTCAGAAAATATTAAACAAGATCTATTTCCTCTGTACAAGTAGAGAAAGGATGATGCCCTCTTAAGAGAATCTGTAGAAATGATCGCTGAATGTGGAGGAAAGTTGAAATACAATGAACATCTAAGTTTTCTTCCAGCTAAATATCTTGACTCTAAAAGCCACTAGTTGTGAAGATCAAATAAGACATTAAAACATGGAAAGTTTTATGTACATATGAGGCTTATTCCTTTTTATGTAATTAGTCTTAGTATATAAATATAATTTCAATTGCTCTTCTGTTGGAATCAAAGGCTGAAACAGAGAAATGGAATTTCAAGATATTAAACATTGCTTCTATAATATCTCCCCCAAAATGGTCACTTGAGTCTCCAATTTTAAGACCTTTAATGTTGGGAGACTAGATAGCCCATTCCTTTTTTAAGCAGATCAAAATGATAGGTCTAATTATTAGGACGTTTCTCCATATATAAAACTAAAATCTGCCTCTTTGCAACTTTGATCCAATCCACAATCCAATCCATATATATATATATGTCTATGGATAGATAGATAGATAGATAGCACATTGCTTCTATACCAGTTTTCCAAAGGTATGACTTCTATTTCTTGACTCATCCTCACTTTTCAAATATCCTATCCCTAAAGTCATTCTTGAAGCTGTGTTCTCACATCTCTGATTTTCTCCTAAATATATTATTTTCCATACTCCTTTAGGTATTTACATACTCTGATTCCACAGAAGAACCTGATCAGATTTTAAAGGTTGACCTCTATTGTCCTAAGTCCTTATATCCTGGACCATTAGAGGAGTTAAAGCTCAGAAATTAACCAATGACAGCTCATTTGAGCAATTCAAAAAACTCAGTTATTAAAGAGTTAAAAATGAATGAGCACATGATTATTTTCTGTTCCTTTAAGAAGGTTAAAACTGACTCAAAGTGCCCCTTATTTTACTAATTAATAGTCATTTAGATAGATGTGAGGGAATGACTGAGTTTTTTTAATTCTCTGAGGAGAGATTGTAGAGCTGGGAGGGAAGCGAGAATTTCTAAATGATCCAGGCTGAAAAAAAAAATAGATTAAACCAGGTTCCTGAGAATACCAATTACATGAAGAAAGCAAAACAAAGGGAGATTCAAGTATTCAAGAACATAAATCAATTCAGCAAGCATTTATTCAATAACACATTATAGTAAGCAAGAGGAAGTAACATGGTATGGTGAAAAACACACTGGATTTGGAGTTGAAGACCATGGGTTTGAATCCCAACCTAGCATTTATTATTTATCTGACAACTCTGGGCTTCAGTGTCCCCATTTTTAAATGAAGGGATGGCATGTGGATTTGAACTCTTAAGATTCCTTTTACTCCCAAATCCATCATCCCATGATTCAGTTCCTGTCCACAAGGGGCTTACATTTCTTTAGAGACAATAGCATTCATCTAATTGAAAGAGGAAATTTGAAGAGGGATTCCACCTCTGGGAGGAATCAGGACAGACTTCATGGAGAAGGGGGCATTATATTTGAGCCTTGAAAGATAAGGTTTGTAAAAGACAGAATAAAGAAGAAATGCATTTTATGTTTAGAAAATGGTTTTGAGATAAGAGATGGAATTTTGAGTTCAGAGAAATAGGAAGTGGATTTTGTAGTGCACAGACATCAAAACGCTATAGAAACATTCTTTGTGATTGGTGTTTCTTTTGTCAAAGAAATTCCCTCCAGGTAGATTGCAAATCCAGTTCTAATCTCAGGGATCTGGGATTTATTTTGTGCATTGGGATTTGGAGGTAGGTGGGGAAGGAGGTGTCTGGGAAATTGAGAGAAAGCACCTGTTTCCTCCATAATTTGAAGAGATGCAGAGGTTGGGGGTGGGGGTGGAGGTGGAAGTAGTGGCTTGGATTTTGGGGGAGTAAAGAAGACAGAATTTGGGGGACAGGAAAGGACTTTTTCATGAAGGATTGGTTGGAAGGCTCTATAAAGTGAGATATCTATGAGTTAGATATGGCCACTCCTTACTCCACTCAAAAGACTCTCCACACAGAGGTACTTTGAAGAATAAAACCTCATTTTTATACATAGGGAAAAAGAAAGAGATGCACAGTGACAAAATCATGAAGACACAGGAAGTTGAGGAAAGAGAGAGAAAAATAGAAAGAAAGAGACAGATAGCCACATATACAGAGATACAGAGACAAAGAGATAGACAAGAGACAGAAAGATAGAGAGATGGAAAGAGAGGGAGCGACATAGAGACACAGAGAAAGTAGGAGCCTTAACTAGAGCTACCAGGAAGAGGCCTTGAGGTCAGCAAGCAAACATGGCAGAAAATACAAATAGGCTAACTTTAAAGATTTCTTATAGCCTTTCTCAATTCTCCCTAGGATCTCTTCCTTTAAATTTTGGAATTTGAACCTCATAATCTAATACTTAAAAAGTATTCTGTAATTTTAAAGCTATTTTCTGAGTTTGAATATTATTTCTCTAACTGCTCTGTGATGTTTGCTTTTAGGGTTCCATTCTTTTTCTTTATTTCTCAATTGAGGCAAGAAATCCTTTGACTATAGGAGGAAGAAGTAAGATTAGAAGATGTGAAGGGAAGAGAAAGGAAAGTTCTTAGAGGAGAAAGAGGGTCACAAAGTATCGTTTTGAAAACCTAAGAAACTAGAGTGAGAATGGATATGAGCATGAGGATTATGGGACAGTTCTGTGTGTCTGAAAATAGGAAATAAAGAAGTTTTGGAGCCTGTCTGAGCGAAAGGTAGGAATGGAAAAAGATCTAGGACTAAGCATTGGTCAGAAAATACTGATGACTACAGGATGATAGAATTTAAAATTATAAGGGAATTTAAACATCAAATATTCATTAGGTTTTTGTTTGCATTACTAATCACACAACTTGTAAGAAACATGTTTTGAATTCATATCTCCAAATATGACTCCAAAGTGAGTGTTCTTACTAATGATGACTGAAGTTATTTTTGAACTTCTTTAATCTCATTGCTTATTGCTTAAAACTTATTTTTTTAGAATCATAAGTTTTTTTCATTATAGCTTTTTATATACAAAACATATGCATGGGTAATTTTTCAACTTTGACCCTTACAAAAAATTCTGTTTTCACTTTTCCTCTCCTTCCCTCCACCCCCTCCCCTAGATGGTAGCTAGTCCCATTTATGTTAAATATATTAAAGTATATGATAAATACAATACATATATACATATTTATACAGTTATCTTGTTGCACAAGAAAGATCGGATTTAGAAAGAGGGTAGAAATAATCTGAGAAGAAAAAACAAAAATGCAAGCAAACAATAACAGAAAAAGTAGAAATGTTATGCTGTGGTTCATACTCATTTCCCAGTGTTCTTTCTCTGAGTGTGGCTGGTTTTATTCATTACAGATCAAGTGAAACTGATTTGGATCCTCTCATTGTTGAAGAGAGTGACTTCGATCAGAATTGATCATCATATAATATTGTTGCTGAAGTGTTTAATGATCTCCTGGTTCTGTTCATTTCACTCAGCATTAGTTCATGTAAGTCTCTCCAGGCCTCTCTGTATTCATCCTGCTGCTCATTTCTTACAGAACAATAATATTCCATAACATTCATATACCATAATTTATTCAGCTATTCTCTAATTGATGGGCATCCATTCAATTTCCAGTTTCTAGCCACTACAAAAATGGCTGCCAATAACATTTTTGCACATACAGGTCCCTTTCCCTTCTTTAATATCTCTTTGGCATATAAGGCCAGTAGTAACACTGCTGGGTTAAAGGGTATGCACAGTTTGATAACTTTTTGAGCATAATTCCAAATTGCTCTCCAGAATGGTCGGATGCATTCATACCTACACCAACAATGCATCAGTGTCCCAGTTTTCCCTCATGCCTTCCAATATTAGTCATCTTTTCCTGTCATTTTGTGCTTAAAACTTTTTGCTGTAACTGTATTTCTACTCTGACAAATAGATATTCTATTTCAAAAGGTCTCTTTTGGAACTGTTAAAATTTTACATACTTTTCATCTTTCCATTTTTATCTTTATCCTTTGGTATTTGGTATTTACCTTTGTTCTAGCTTGAAATGACTAGTCTGTAACCAGTTGTTTCTTTTCTGTTAATAAAGAGTTAATTTAATTTTTAAAAGATATTTTGGTGTAGCCATATGCTTTATGACTGAATTGATTCACCCTCAAACTTTCCCCTTTCATTTGGTTCTCTTCTTAATAATTTTTATTTTTAATCTGCCTAGAGGGCCTCTGCTCCACTAAAACCTGCTGACCTTTTTGGTGAAGGAGAAAAGCTAACCAACAAGAGGTAGGGAACATGAGAGATATTACTTTTTTGGTAAATAATATTTTATTTTTCCAATTACATGTAAAGATAGTTTTCATCATTTTTAATAAGGTTTTGCTTCACTTTTCCCCCTCTCTTCCTCCCATCCCTATCCCCCCCATATCAAATAACTTGATATAGGTTATATATATATGTGCAATTTTGTCAACATATTTCCACATTAGTTATGGTGTTAAAGAAGGATCAGAACAAAAAGGAAAAGCCACAAAAGGCATTTTTTTTGAAAGTGAAAATAGTATGCTTTGATCTGCATTCAGATTCCCTAGATATTTCTCTGAATGTGAATAGTGTTTCCCATCTTGTGTCTTTTGAAACTTTCTTGGATCATAAGTGAGTAAGCTAAATCACTCATAGTTGATTATTGCACAATGTTGTTGGATATTTTTTCTATTCAGCATTTTATTTTCCCACATTTACATATAAAAACCTTTTTTAATAATTGTTTTTAAATTTTTAAATTTTAGATTCTCTTCCTTCCTTCCTCCCCTCTTTCCACTCCCCTCACTGAGAATGCAAGCAATTCAAAATAAGTTATACATGTAGAGTCATGCAGAATACTTCCATAATAGTCATATTGTAAAAGAAAACATAGACCAAAAAGAAAAAGAAAAACTCTCAAGAAAAATAAAGTTTTTTAAAGTATATTTCACTCTGTATCCAGATACCATCTCTTCTTTTTTTGGGTTACATAGCATTTTTTATCTTAAGTCCTTCAGACTAGTCTTGCACTATACATACATACATACATACATACATTATATATATATTTTTTGCTGAGAACAGCTAAGTTGTTCATAGCTGATCTTCTTACAATATTATTATTACTTTGTGCATAGTACATTTCACTTTTCAATAGCTCACAGGAATTTTTCCAGGTTTTTCTGAGAGCATCCTGTTCATCATTTTTAAAGCACAATAATATTTCATAATAATCACATACCACAATTTATTCATCCATTCCCCCAATTGATAAGCATTCTTTCATATTCCAATTCTTTGCCCTCAGAAAAGAATTGCTAAAAATATTTTTTGTACATATAGGTCCTTTTCTTTTCTTTTTTTTTTTTTTTAAATCTCCTTTGGGCTAGAGACCTAATAGTGGTATTGTTAGGTCAAATAGTATTCACAGTTTAATTGCCTTTTGGGCATAGTTCCAAACTGTTCTCTAGAATAGTGAAACACATTCACAACTTCATTATAAATACACTAATGTCCCAATTTTCCTACATCTTTTCAAATATTTATAATTTTCCTTTTTCTTTTCACATTAACCAATCTGATGAATATGAGGTGTTTTAGTTTGCATTTCACTAAACAGTTAGAGCATTTTTTTTTTCATATAGCTATTGAGGGCTTTAATTTCTTCATCTCAACTGTCTGTTCATATCCTTTGACTGTTTATCAGTTGGAGAATGGCTTGTATTCTTATAAATTTGATTCAGTTCTCTATTTTATAAATAATGCCATTACCAGAAATAATGACTAAAAATTGTTCCCCAGATTTATGCTTTCCTTCCAATCATGGTTGTGTGTTTTTTTTTTTTGATTTGTGCAAAATCATTTTAATTTAATGTAATGAAATTATTACATCAAAGTAATATAATAAAAATATTGTACTTTATAATGTTTTCTATTTCTTGTTTGGCCAATAATTCTTCCCTTATCCATAGATCTGACAGGTAAACTATTTCTTATTCTCCTAATTTGCTTGTGGTATCACCCTTTGTATCTAAATTATGGATTCATTTTTACCTTATTTTTATATATGGGTGTGAAATGCATGGTTTCTTCTATACTATTTTCCAGTTTTTCCAAAAGTTTTTTGACAAATAGTGAGTTTTTATCCTAGTGGCTAGTCTGATTTATAAATAGTAGATTATTATATTTATGACTGTGTTTTGTGTTTCTAATCTATTCCATTTATATAAGGGACACTATTATTTGGCTTAGAGAATTAGCATGCAAGGACAGGAGACCCCTACAGGTCTCCAAAGACAGAGACACTGACCAACTGAGTGTCCAGTACTGATAACCGCTACTCCTGTTCTTAGCACCACCCCCAAAAGACTCTGACCAATAGCTTCAGCAGTTTGGTGAGACAAAGGGGCCCAAGGGGTCAACGGCTGGAAATAAAAAGGCAGCCTAGGTCTTGCTGCCACATCAACCTGCTTTTGACACACATCAGTGTTAACAAGCAAACTCACAAAAACCGACATCATGGTGCACTTCACAGCTGAGGAGAAGAACGCCATCACCACCACTTGGGGCAAGGTCAATGTGGAAGAGACTGGTGGGGAAGCTTTAGGCAGGTAAGTACTAGGGGCAGAAATTGAAGTCAAGCCCAGGAGCCACAGACTTCCCCAAAGGATATCTGATAGCTTCTGGATGGGTCTTCTACACATTTGGACTAATTTTTCTCTTTTTCTATAGACTGTTGGTTGTCTACCCCTGGACCCAGAGGTTCTTTGATTCCTTTGGCAACCTCTCTTCTGCCTCTGCTATCCTGGGAAACCCCAAGGTTAAGGCCCATGGCAAGAAGGTGCTGACCTCTTTTGGGGATGCCGTCAAGAACCTGGACAATCTCAAGGCTACCTTCTCCAAGCTGAGCGAGCTGCACTGTGACAAACTGCATGTGGACCCTGAGAACTTCAGGGTAAGTCTTGAGCACTACAGCTCAGCAAGCTAGTCATGGGTGGACTAAACCACAGGATCTTGAAATAACTGAGTGTTTAAAAGGGCCAGGGCCAAAACAAAGCAGATCATCCCTAAGCTTGTCATGAATGACTTCAGATATCAAAGGAGATCTGTTTTCCAACTATAACTTTACATCCTCTTCTTTCTATTTCTTGACAGAACTTTCCATCTCTCTTTCATCATACATTCTTTTTTTTTTTTTTTTTGGCCTTCATTGCTTCTTTTTTAGTTCTTTTCTTTCTCTTCTTTTTGTTTACTTTTTCTAATATTTCTCCTATCATCCTTTCTGTTTTTTTTTTCTTTAGTGATTATTCTTTTTCAATTTTTCTCCAGCTGCCCCATTTTCTCTTTCCCTCTAACCATTTTGCTATGACACATTCATATTCTCCTTATGTTTCTCATCCCTTTTCACTGGATACATAATTCCCAAGTAGCCTTTCTGCTTTTGAAAAGTGGGATGATTTGGTGTTCTGCTTTAATTGCTTTTCCTCTAATTTGTGCTTTTCGTGGACCTTTGCTTCTCTTTCATCATCTTCTATCTCTGCTTGATACCCCAATTCTGATTAGTACCCATGGAAGTCTCATGTCTTAATCTTGCAAAAACAATGCTACATCTCCATTTATTATCTTTTTAAATCGGGAATCATATTGTTTGCATTAAATATGCAGCCTTGATTTTGGAGTGAGGAATATTGGTTTCAAATGCAGGTTTTTCTTTACTAGTTCTATGATCTTATGAAAGTCACTCTATACCTGAGTCTATTTCTTCAGTTACAAAATAAAGGACTGTACTAGACTTCTACATACCTTCTATGTGTCTATATATTTTTCTTCCTTTTTTCTTCATTCTCATTTTTTTCATTCCTTCCTCTTCTCTCTTCCCTTATCTTTTCCTTTCCTTTCCAACCTCTTTCCCATTACAATTAGTTCTTTTCAAGTTAATAAATTAGGCCTTTAAAGTCTTTTATCTTAGTGTTATAAACTTTGGGCTATGAGAAGCAGGTTTAGGGTTGAGGACGTTTTGGGGGGCAAGGAGGAAAGGATTTTTAAGTAGGAAGAGGAAAGCAAGGTAAACCCAAGAAAATAAATTAGGACAGAAATGGAACTGAGTATCTTATGTGGGTCTGAGGACAAGCAGAGCTGGAGAGGAAGAGACAGAGTACTTTAGAATAAAGAACTAAGGACAACAGGAACAGATGATATCTTACTCTGTAATAGGTAGCCTGGGAACAGTTCTGGACATGGGTAAGAGAACATAAGTTCTATAGTAGTAGTATTATATTAAGAGAACATGGGTAGACTTCCCAGGTATCCTGACTAGAGCTTTTTCCTTATAAGGTGCCTGAGTTTTTCTTTTTCTCTCTCTCTCCTACAGCTCCTTGGGAATGTTCTGATTATTGTTCTGGCTGCTCATTTCAACAAGGACTTCACTCCTGAAGTGCAGGCTGCTTGGCAGAAGCTGGTGACTGGTGTGGCCAATGCTTTGGCTCACAAGTACCACTAAATGTAGATCTATTTGTGGTGGGGGTCTATGGGCAAATGGAAGCCCAATCTTTGCAAAGGAAAGGGATCAATGGTATTCATACTGCCTTGTAGTCCTAGCCCTTAACTAATAAAGTGCTTTTGGCCTTGCAGTTCATTGTCATTGCATTTTACTTTTAATCATCCTTACTGGGAGATGGTGACATAGATGGGGATAGGATCAGTCCTAAGGACCCAAGGAAGTCTTTTTTCTTATCCCTTCCTTCATACTTATTCTAAGATGAAAAACTAATCTGGTGTATCTAAGGGATACAAGGGACAAAGATCTGTTTGGAACAGAGGGGTAAGATAGAAGTACTGGGAAATAAGGTTGAACAAGTTGACTGTGTGCAAATTGTGGCAGATTTTAATGACAGGATGAGGAGTTCTGCAATTAATCAATCAGCAAACATTTGTTAAATACCTACAATGTGCTAGGTATTATGGAAGAGGCAAAAGACAGCCTCTGCTCTGGTGGAGCTTACAATATAATTGTGTGTGTGTGTTGGCCAGAATATGGTGGGGAGAGGTGGGGAGAGAGAAACAACATTATACAAGGAACTACAATTTAGAGGGGGAAGAAAGGCTTCCTGTAAAAGATGATTTTATGTTGGGACTTAAAAGAAGCCAAAGAAGTCAGTAGGTAGACTTGAGAAGGGAGAACATCTGTGGAGGACTGATAGAGTAAATACCCCAAACCAAGAAATGAGGCATCTTGTTTTCTTCATTGCTGATGAATGAATAAATAACTATGCAAGATTGTTGAATAGGAGTTATGATGCAACTAGAACCTTGCTTTTGGAATATTAGAAGGGATTGGATGAGGAAAGCCTTGAGACCTAATGTAAATATTTTCTACCATAAAATCATAGGATCTAAAATTGGAAAAGATCTTAGAAGTCTTTTAGTTCAACACTGAAACTTTATAGTTAGGAAATAGGCTCAGAGAAGTTAAGATAATCCAAGGTCACAGAGATAGGAATTGAGTGGTGGAGCTAGGAGTTTTACTGAGATACAAACCTAATTCTACTATTACTTCCATTGTAATGCAATATTTTTAGTCAGTTGTTACAGTAAATCAGATGATTGGTAAGGAATATATAGGCAAAGGAAATGGAAATGAAGGAAAGGTTTGTGAAGACATTTTGAAGACAAAATGATAAGATAATAATGGGGGGAAAGGGAGATAGGCTACAGAATAGTAGAAAGTGTCCATTTTGACTGAGAGGACTTTGGTCGAAGCCCAGCTTTGCTATCTATTCTTACCTATGTAATGTTGGAAATACTATTTTCCTCATTCTAAACCTCCACTTTCTCATCTGTCAAATATGTGTATTGGGGAATTAATAATTTCAAATTTTCTTTCTATCTTAAAATCCCATAATCCTAGGATGTACAATAGGGAGATGATGCCTTCCTGAGGAAGATAGTCTAGGATAGAAAAAAGAAGAAAATTAGTTTTCTGGAGGAGAAGAATGGCATAATATATGAGTATAAATACAGTGCAGGAATAAAGGAGCAGATACTATTAGGAGACCCCAAAAGAATGGACCCTCCAATTTCAATCTGTCCTGTGTCAAGACTGAACCCTACTTTTTTCTTAACCAATTTATGGTGGAAGTAAATATACAAAACTATAAAAGGATAAAAACCTATAGGATATAAAATGACAAAACAAAAAAAGGAAGGCATAAACTAAAGGGTATAAAAAAGTTGGGGGTGGGGGTCAGCAGGCATAGTGAAAGCAAGAGGCAGAGACATATACATACACATACACACATACATACATATAAATATATATTATACACATGTGTCCATACATATATGCTCTAAGAAGCATATAACAATAGTAATTCTGAGCTAACTTCTCCAAAAAGCTACTGAAAGTTCTGTTCTTTCTGCTTCCCTAAAGATGCCTCCTTCACCATCATCCTCACGTCATTTATGGTGGAAGAAATTGGAGTATAAGAGAATCAAGAGAAAAAACTGCCCAAGACAATATAACAACTCATTTATTTGTTTATTCATCATCAGCATTTTAAGATAATTCACAACACCTGACTTCAAGAAATTTCTAGTTTCCTTCTATCCATTTCTACTTCCTATTCCCCTGAATATGCTTACATATGTATTCACATGTTCATATATGTGTTTATTCTCCCAACGTATTTTAGTGGAACCTCTTTCTTTTGATTTCTGGGAGAGAGTCCCCCCTTTCTCCATTCCCATATTCTAGTACTTACTTCCATTGCTTTTATCCTGTAGACTACAGTTTCCATTATTGATGGAAACAATAAAAATCACCATTTCTTCACTATTTACCTTTTGCCTTAGTAAGGGTATATCACCCATTCTCTTCTATCACTTACCTCTCCCCTTTCTGATATAGCAAATTCCCATTCTGTTATTACTTCCCACAGGTCCCTACCTGTATGGGGTCCAGTGCCTTTTACCCATAGGATTTTAAATCAATACTTCAGCCATTCTTTTGCCCAGTTCTTAAATTTTCCTTAAATCTTTACTTCCTTGGGGGTCCATTTTCTCCTCTATGATACCTTTATTTTCTTTCTTTCACCTCCTCTGTAAATTATTAAAAAAACCAAAAGTATATAAATATAAGGAAACTAATTTCATTACTTAGCATATTTTCTTGCTAATTGAATATATTTAGTTTTCTCATTCTTTCTTGGTTGGAGGATTGAGGGGACTATTTCAAATGATTTTCCTTTGTCAAGTTTTCAGAATATGTTATTTTGGGTTATAGCTTGAACTCTTTTGGAGTATATCATACCTTTATCTTCTCTAATGTTTTTATGACTTGAAAAATTCTGTGAAAAACCTATTAAATAGGTTTTCATTCATATCTAAACATTTTTTGATTAATTGTAGAACTTAATTATTACATACCTTTGAATCTGGAATGTTGTTTTGTTTTTTCTAATGGTAATATTTGTATGCTATTGAAATAATCAATGAATAAACATTTTCAAAGTATCTACTCTGCCAGATACTATAGTAAACACTGGATCTTTTGATTAGATCTACATTGTTAGTATTCAGAAATAACAAGAACATTTTTCATCTTAATTATTTCTTATAATATGCTACTAAAATTTTTTGATCTGTCATTTTATTTTTAGAGACATCACTCATATTATTATGCATGTTATCTTCAATATCAGTTCATTTGATTTATATAGAATTCTTTTTTTTTTTACTTTTACTTTTCTTCTGCAAAAAGTTTCTTCTATTTCTGTATTTTTAAAATTCAGATTTGTTAGTCTCTTTCTCTGTTTTTGTTTTTCTCTCTCATTGTCTCTGTCTGTCTCTTATTCCACTACTAACCAAAGGTACTTTGGTAAGATTTTGGTACTTTTTGTATTCACTTTTTTTTTTCTGTATTGGTGGTGGGATTTTTTGAGTATGAATTGAGAGTTCTGATTTTTGACTTGCCTTCATTTCTAATTTCTTCTCTGACAAGTTTTATTTCCCTTGGGAATCATAATGAAATTCCCAGCTGCCCTTCCCAGATCATGGGGAGCCTACTGAATTGTCTTTTTCATCTAGAGATATTTGTGCAATTTCTTTCACATGCTAATATTCTTTCACTATAGTAGGGATTCTTTTTAAGATTTAATTCACCTTTTCCTTTTGGCTTTTTCATAAACTCTGTTATTTTTTTCTGATTGTAACCTAAGTTTTTATTTGGGTATTTTTTTATCTTAATTTTTCAGTTCAACAAGGTGGGAAGCATTTTTTTCTTTTTTCTGATTTCTGAGGGCTGCTAAAACCAACTGTTTATCTATCTTGTTAATGTGTTATTTTTCCACAATCTTAAAACTATCATCAGCCATCATATCTGTCCATTCTTTTAGAAGTTGAAGATATAGTTTATCTGACACTGTGTGGAAAAGCTGCATTCAACATTTTTGTTGTGTCTTTTAGCTTTAATTTTCATTCTTTTTGTAAAAGAAAATAGAAGAGGAAAATAACTGATCAGTTCTGATTTCTTTCTGATGCACCATGGTCAATAATTATATCCCTTTCATTATTCAACTTTTCTTCAGGATAACTTAAATTCCCTCACTGTCTCTATCTCCACCCCCATTTCCCCTTTGATTTTCCTTTCTTGGCTCTGCTTATTATAATTTTTAGTACTCTTGACTGCTGAAAATACTTCACCATCTTCTATTACCTCTATTATCTTCCTTCTATGCTATATTGCCTTATCTTCCTTCAATATTTTCTACATATTTCTTCCAACTTTAAATTTGATGGTGAGATCTCAGAGTACTATTTTTGTAGGTACCTCCCTTAATTTTTTTCATATAAAAATTATTTGTGTCTTCAGATAAGAGAGACATTTCATTTTAGATATTTTTTTTTCTTTCTGAACTGATATCATCCTATTCCTATTCACTGAGATGCTTTGAAATCTGCTGTCTAAAAATCTAGTGTTCTTGGTGTTTTGTCATATTTTATTTTTTTGTTTTGTTTTGTTTTTCCCCCACAAAGTTAAATACTTTATTTTCTTAAAAAAAAACAAAATCATATGCATTAAAATTTCTTTTTTTATTTTAATTTAATTTTTTATTATTTTAAAATTAATTAATTTTATTTATAGGTTATATGTATGGGTAATTTTACAGCATTGACAATTGCCAAACCTCTTGTTCCAATTTTTCCCCTCCTTCCCCCTACCCCCTCCCCCAGATGGCAGGAAGACCAATAGATGTTAAATATATTAAAATATAAATTAGATACATGATAAGTATACATGACCAAACTGTTATTTTGCTGTACAAAAAGAATTGGACTCTGAAATATTGTACAATTAGCCTGTGAAGGAACTCAAAAATGCAGGAGTGCAAAAATATAGGGATTGGGAATTCAATGTAATGGTTCTTAGTCATCTCCCAGAGTTCTTTCGCTGGGCGTAGCTGGTCCAGTTCATTACTGCTCCATTGGAACTGATTTGGTTCATCTCATTGCTGAGGATGGCCAGGTCCAACAGAATTGGTCATCATATGGTATTGTTGTTGAAGTATATAATGATCTCCTGGTCCTGCTCATTATACTCAGCATCAGTTTGTGTAAGTCTCTCCAGGCCTTTCTGAGATCCTCCTGTTGGTCATTTCTTACCGAATAATAATAATCCATAATATTCATATACCATGATTTATTCAGCCATTCTCCAATTGATGGGCATCCACTCAGTTTCCAGTTTCTGGCCACTACAAAGTGAATCATATTTTATAGTATTGAAAGATCTACAATGTAAATACTGAGCCACTATCAATGATATTTCAAAAGTAATTGAAAACCAAAGAATTACCAAAAGCCTAGAAGATAACTGTTTTGACGCTCAAAAGAAGGAAATGATCTATAAGTGCAGTGAATTTCACATCAGTTCCTACCTTGGAAAATTGTATGATGGATTAAATAAATTGCCAGTCAAAATATAGATATGGAAGAGGTGATCACAAAGAACCAGAACTATTATTTTATAGATAAGTTCATTCCCAGGTAAGTTCATTTTTTCATTTCTTTTACTGGTATAGTTGCTACACTCTAAGACCAGGGAAATCCCATAGATATGGTGTCCAGATTTGAGTGAAGGATTTTAAAAAGTATTTCATTTGAATCATGTGGAAAAGATCAAGAAAAGTCTATTAGAACAAATAGATGGAATTGGTTAAATTTTTAGAATCCAAAGGCAGTGATTAATGATTTAAAGTAATCTTGGGAGGAAGACTCCAGTGGAGTTCCAGGACCTTTGTTTGGTTTAAGGAGGACAGAGTAGTGATTAAAACTTGTTAAAACAAAACAAGTTTTGAGACTATAGTATTAAATTGAATCTAAAAAGATGAAATTTAGTAGAGATAAATGTAAAGTCTTGGGTTAATAACATACAACTTCCCAAGTACAAGAATAGTTAGGCAGAACTTTGAAAATTTAAAAAGAAAAGGATCTGAAAGTTTTAATGAATTTCAAGCTCACTAGGGTCTAAGTCATACAGTGAATAAAGCACCAGGCCTGTAGTCAGAAGGACTCATCTTTCTGAGTTCAAATCTGGCATCAGAAACTTATTAGATGTGTGACCCTTAACCCTGTTTGCCTCACGTTCCTAATCTGAACCAGAAAAGAAAATGGTGACTCACCCTAGTATCTTCACCAAGAAAACCCTAAATGAGGTCATGAAGAATTGGACATGACTAAAACAATTGAACAACAAAAAGAGTGAGAATGCTATGTTGTGAACCACACTCAATTCCTATAGTACTCTATATAGTACATAGTATTATGTAGTACTTTTGATCACATGATCACTGGAACTGATCTGAATCATCTCATTGTTGAAGAGAGCCATGTTCATCAGAATTGATCATCATGTAATCTTATTATTGCCATATACAATGATCTCCTGCTTCTACTCACTTCATCCAGCATTAGTTCATGCAAGTCACTCCAGGTCTTTCTGAAATCATCCTGCTGATCATTTCTCATATAATAATAATATTTCATAACATTCATATGCCTTAATTTATTCAATGATTCTCCAACTGATAGGTACCTACTCAATTTCTAGTTTCTTGCCCCTACAAAAAAGGGCTGCCATGAACATTTTTGCACATGTGTATCTTTTTCCCTCCTTTAAGATCTCTTTGGGATATAAGTCCAGTAGAAACACTGCTGGGTCAAAGGGTATGACAGTTTGATAACTCTTTGGGCATCGCCATGTCCCTTTTAAACAGTGGTATCCAGAAGCTAGAAGCAGCAAGGAGCAGGAGAAAGAATTGCATTTTTATTAGATACCTGAAAGTTAAATCCCAACTGAGCTACCTGCTATCTGTGTGTTCTTTAATTAAGTAACAATTTTTTTGGATCTCAATTTCCTTCTTTTTTTCTTTGTAAATGGAATAAGAAGTGTGACAAGAGCTCTAATGTCCCTTTGACTTTAAATCTATGGTGCATTAATCAAAACTCCATACATGGTCAGATCAGAGTAAAACGGCTATCACTTCCTGACTTATGGAGCCTCTGTCATGCTTTAAAGCAGTACAAGATTGTGCTCTTTTTTTGACTGTCATCCCACACTGATGACTTTTTGTTGTTCCAAGCTCCAGAGTGTTGCTATAATTATTAATAATTTCCTCTGAGAAGAGGCTTAAGAAATAACCTTTGTCTATTCATCAAAAAAAGCTATCCCACAAACTTTCTCAGCACTACTGCCCTGATACACTAGAACCAGAAGGTAAAACATAAATTGAAAGAATCCATCTATCATCTTCTGAAAGAGATTCCAAAAAGAAAATTTCTAGGAATATTATAGCTAAATTTCATAATTCCCAGGTCAAAGAGAAAATATTACAAACAGCCAGAAAGAAATCACCATGTATCATGGAGTCACAATAAGGATAAAACAAGATTTAGCAACTTCTGCATTAAAGGACTGGAGAGAGTGGAATATGATATTCTGAAGGGCAAAAAACCTGGAATTACAACCAAGAATCACTCATCCAGCAAAACTGAGTATAATCTTTAAGGGAGAAAATGGATATTCGGTTTATAGGACTTTCAAACATTTTTTGTTTTGTTTTTAAAGCTTTTTTATTTTCTAAACACATGTATAGTTTTCAAAATTCACCTTTGCAAAACCTTGTTTCAATTTTTTTCTTCTTCCCCTCTCCCCAATCCCTACCCTAGATGTCAAGTAATCCAATATATGTTAAACATGTACATTTCTTCTATATGCATTTCCACAAATATTATGCTGTACAAAAAAAATTAGATCCAAAAAGAAAAAAAATGAGAAAGAAGACAAAATGCAAGCAAAGAAGAACAAAAAGGTGAAAATTGTTGTGATCCGCATTTAGTGCCCATAGTTCTCTCTCTAGGTGCAGATGGCTTTCTTCATCACAAGATCATTGGAAATGGCCTGAATTACCTTGCTACTAAAAAAAAAGCCACATTCATCAGAATTGATCATCATATAATCTTGTTGCTGCTGTGCACAATGTTCTCTTGGTCCTACTCACTTCACTCAGCATTGTTTATGTGAGTCTCTTCAGGCCTCTCTGAAATCATCCTGCTGATTGTTTCTTATAGAACAATAATATTCGATAATATTCATATACCATAACTTATTCAGACATTCTCCAATTGACTGGCATCCACTCAGTTCATAGTTCCTTGCCATCAAAAAAGGCTGCTACAATCATTGTTGCATATGTGGGTCCTTTTCCCTTTTTGTGATCTCTTTAGGATAAGGCTCAGTAGAGATACTGCTGGATCAAAGAGTATGCACAGTTTGAAAATCATTTAGACATAGTTCCAAATTGCTCTCCAGAATGGTTGAATCAGTTCACAATTCCATAAACAATGTATTAGTGTCCCAGTTTTCCCATATCCCCTCCAACATTTATCATTATCTTTTCCTGTCATTTTAACCAATCTGAGAGGTATGTAGTGGTACCTTAGAGTAGTTTTAATTTGCATTTCTCTGATCAATAGTGATTTAGATCATCTTTTCATATGACTAGAAATGTTTTTAATTTTTTCATCTGAAAATTGTCTATTCATATCTTTTGACCTTATCAATTGGAGAATGACTTGTAGTCTTAGTCTTATAAATTTGAGTCAGTTCTCTATATATTTTAGAAATGAAGCCTTTATTAGAATCCTTGAATGTAATTTCCCCCCCAATTTATTGCTTCCCTTCTAATCTGGTTTCCATTGGTTTTGTTTGTACAATTTTTTTTAACTCAAAATAAACAAAATTATCCATCTTGCATTCTATAAAGTACTCTAGTTCTTCTTTGATCACAAATTCATTACTTCTTCACAGACCTGAGAGGTAAACTATCCTTTGTCCTCCTAATTTGCTTATAGTATCACTATGATTAAATCATAAACCCATTTGGACCTTATCTTGGTTTAGGGTGTTAGGTGTGGGTCAATGCCTAGTTAATGCCATACTAATTTTCAATTTTATCAGCAATTTTTTTGATATAGTGAGTTGTTATTCCAGAATTTGAGATCTTTGGGTTTATCAAATACTAAATTACTATATTCATTGACTATTGTGTCTTTTAATATAACCCATTCCACTGATCAGCTACTCCATTTCTCAGCCAGTAACAAAAGCTTTTGATGATCACTGCTTTGTGATGCTTCATTTGCATTTCTTTCATTAATTATCTTGCTGTCAAACATTTTTGATAAAAGATCTGAACTGAATAGAAAATTGGACTTTCAAGTATAAGACTCAAAAGAACAAAAATATAAACAGGAAAGAGAAATCATAAGGCTCCTGATAAGATTAAATTGTTTACATTCCTACATGAGAAGAAGATACTTGTAATTTGTAAGAACTTTCTCATTATTATTGTATTTAGAATAAGTGTATATAGACAGAGGACACTGGTATAAATTGAATAGAAGAGACATCTAAAATAGAATTAAGAGGTGAGAGAGGGATGTAATGGGAGAAAGGAAAAGGGATAGGGATAGGTAGGATGGGGCAAATTATCTTACATACAAGAAACAAGAAAAAGCTTTCACAGCAGAGAGAAAGAGAGGAAAATAAGGAGGAATGAAAATTACTGTCATCAGAATAGTATGTATCATATGCACACTCAATAGGGTATAGTAATCTATCTTACCCTAAGTAGGAGGGGAAGGGGATAAGAGAAGGTGGGGAGATTGGTAGAATGGAAAGCAGATTGGGGAAAGGGATGATTAAAAGCAAGACATTTTTGAGGAGGGACAGGATAAAAGGAGAGAGAATACAATAAATGGAGGCGTATAGGATGGAAGGGAATACAATTAGTTTAAATAACTATGAAAAAAATCAAAACAAGTTTTTCTGATAAAAACCTCATTTATCAAACATATGAAGAACTGAGTCAGATTTATTTAAAAAATAAAAAAAATAAGAACCATTTCCCTTATGATAAATGATCAAAAGATATGGACAGTTTTCAGATGAAGTAATGAAAACTATTTATAGTCATATAAAAATGCTATAATTCTCTTTTCTTTCCTTCTTTTCTTCCTTCTTTCATTTCTTTCTTCCTTTTTTCCTCCTTTCATTCAATTGTCTTTCTTCTTCTACCAATCAATTATAATATATATCTATCTGCTGGTTTCTGTAGGACTTTTTGTATGAATGTGGTAGTCTCTACTGGGGTTTCATGAATAAAGGGTTCTCTGTAGAGAGTTCCTTGTCACAGGAAATGTTCCTTTAGAAATTAAAAGATACAAAAGGGGTTCTTACATTGATTAATGTGGTTGGACATATTTGGATTTCCCTTGAGACCTAGCTATAGAATTCTTCTGCTGAAGTCTCTGTGTACCTTTATATTTCTTACAGCTTTTGAGAAATGTCTTGGTGATTATCCTATATGAAAATATAGCACTAAATTCTCTCCTATCTGGCAGAAGCTTGAGGCTGGAGTGGCTTCTGTTTTGGGCCATAAATGTCACTGGGATACTGCATGTTGGTGGACTGGCTTTTGACTGAGAAAGGAACAATTCCAGGAGCCCATTACCTGCATGGGGGAAGGATAGGGAAGCACAATTTGCTGACAATCCCAGATCAGTAGAGTACTGTAGATCTCTTTCTTTATGAAACTAATTTGTTCATGCAGCATACTTTAAGAGGAAAGCAGAGGAGAGGGTGGGAATGTCATGGTAAAGTTTTCTCTAGTGCCAATAGAGTAAAAGTCTGTACTGGGCCATTAGAGAAAATGTGGTCAAATCAATCAGATGATAACAGATTCAGAGCAGAGTCCCTAAGAGGTCTTCATATCCATACATGTTATTTTATAGAAGAAGAAAGTGAGACTCAGGGACTTTGTCATTTAGCCATCACATGTGATAATTGTCAAAAGCAGGATTTGACTATATTTCTGACTATATAAATATCCAACATTTTTTCTCATGATAGCAGCTAATGGGTCATAACTAGTTTATATGAGACCCAAAGAATCTAGTTTTAATGTTTGGAAGAGAAGAGTGATTCAGTGGCATGAGAATTTGAGGGCAGGATACAGTTTAGATTCTAAGAAATTGCTCAACTCTATATCTTAGTCACCATTCACCACTTATCTCAACCAAAATACATTGATTCAGGGTTAGGTTGTTATATATCAATAACATAGTATTTCTTCTACATCTATGTAGAAGCACTTCACCTATGATCAAAGAGCCTTCATTTAAATCCATCTCTGATACTCCCTGGATAATCTTGATTAAATTACTTGGCCTTCCTTGACTTAACTTCTGAGGTCCTCTCTAGGTCTAGATTTATGATTCTAAGAGTGTCTTGTGTCTATTTTAGTCTTGCTTTACTAGCCTATAAACTTAATTTAAAGCTCTTGCACATTCACTTACATACCTCATTCTCCTCCTTCTAAAGAAAAAGAATCCAGTGCATCTTCCTTTTAGATTGAACAGATTTTGCTATTAACAGAAATGACCAAGCAGGGAAAAAGGAAATTTAGCATACCCCACTGTGTTAATTAGCCTCCTTTGAGTCCTGTCAGCATGATAGAGTTCCTATGCCCAAAGTTTAAAGCAGGGAACTGAGCAGCAAAGGATGAAATTGCCCATGAAACCATACTCATACTACCTTGTGACATTTAAATAGATCAAGAGACTTCATTTCTGAGTAATTAATCATTAATAATGCTAGCATTTTATTAATATAAGAGGTCAGCAGCCTCTTAAATGCCAAAGATCCTCATGACTTATATGCCCTTGAAAAAGTGGGTGTTCCAGAGAGTGGAAATCAATTCTGATAAGTTAACAAATAATGAGCAAATGAATATCAAAGTAAGACATGGGTTAAGAGAGTGACATTATGTCACTTTTGGACAAATAGACTATCTCTACATCCAGACGACCTCTAGGCTTAGACATTATACACAAAGGATCTACTTTTACCTAAACTTGCTTGAATGAAATGCAATAGGCAGGAATTCACCCTAGATAAGATAGTTTAAGTGGGGTAAATCTGTGATGGAGGTAAATCTGTGATGGAGGTTAAAGGAAATAGGACAGGGAATAAACCCAGACCTCCACAACTGGTTATTTATAATCATTTCTCACAATCCCCTTACACACTTAAATCAATATCTATATGGCAATATGAAAATCAGACTGAGATATAAACAGATCAATAAGTAAATTCACAAAATTACTGAGCTACAAATTGAGTTAATTTCAGTTGTATGGATGTTGGCGACTATCCATATAGATAGACAGACTTACACAGAAACAGATACACACACACACACACACACACACACACACACGCATGCACAAATGCAACCAGCCCAAAGAAACTTCTTCTTCAACTGGCTCCTATGCATCCCATATCTGTGGTCAATGGGAAAAATTTTTGCAAATAGGTGTCTGTGTCTGAATATCTGTCAGGCATAATACCCAACAAAAGCTGAGACCTATGCAGTCAAAGTCTATGATGCACTGTTGACTCTTTTTAAATTTTGCTATCTGTTTAAATCCTTACAAGGAAGTAGGGAGCCAAAAGGACCTTAAGATAAGAATAATCTGTGTTAAAAGAGGGAAGACATGTCCACAAAAGGAAATCAGGAGGAAGCCTCAGTAACATTAAAGAAAGGGAATCAGAAGGGAGGAAGCTAATCAGGCTCTTTGATTACTGTGATTCAGAATAGGGATCCCAAAGAAATAAATATCATTAATTCTGCTCCCCCAAACTGGACATCATCATTTGATTTTATGTTTCTTTATTCTTTCACACATTTTCATTTCTGTATTTACCTATTTATTATTTGTTTTCTTGGTAATTTTGAGGACAGGGACAAGATTTATTTTAAATGTGTATCCCAAGGAAATAGTACTGTGCCTTGCATAGAGTATATACTTAATAGATAATGGAGGCAGATGGAGTCTGCCTTATTCTATTCGGTCATGTTTCTTTCCTACTGATGACAATTCCACTGATTGTATCATCTCCAACTTAATGAGGTTGGTTACAATGTAAACTAAGGAAGTCTGAAAGGCTCAAGCTTAACATTCTTGCCAGTCATTTAGTGGTGATGGAAGTCAGAAGATAATGGCTATCAGGAATCTTTCTCCAATTTACTCTTTCTTCTTAGGCAATTTCTGCTCAATCTGAAAATTAAGTAACTTGTGATTGCTCTTCTTTTTTCTTTGAATAGAGTTGAGTAGTTGTAGGGAGGGAATTTGTCAGTATACAAATCTAAATCGTAGAGATGGAGAAGAGAAATTTTAGGATTTTGCTCATAAGAACCCCCTCCCAATTAGACTATATTCATTAGTGGATGACCAAGAAAGTTAGAATAGTAGTGACCCTCTGAGGATTAAGGGAAAGTTCTGGAGCTTTTTAACCTGGATAAGAAAATTGGCCAAAACGTATGACAATTGCTTTCAAATTTCAAAAGGGTTTTTCCAAAAAAAACCAAAACAAAACAAAACAAACAAACCCTCACTTTTGTCTCTTTGGTTTAAGAGAGAAAAGTACAAAAGTAGCAGAGAGAAATATTTCAGCTAAATATAAGGAGAAATTATCTAATAATTATAATATGTGCATACATATAATATATGTATATTAGAGAGAGAGAAATATATTTCGATAAAAGTGGTTGTCTTTGTGATCCTATGATTTTATGCTATTCATTTAAAAACATTATTATAAGAAGGATTCATAGATTTTACCAATACTCCAAAAGGGTCCATGGCACACAAAAAAGGCCCCTGAAGATAGAATGTGGAAGTAGAGAAGATCTGTTCCCTCTTTTTATCTCTGTCTCTGTCTCTTTGTTTGTCTTCTCTCTCTCTCTCTCTCTCTCTCTCTCCCTCACACACACACATACACACACACACACACACACACACACACACACACACACACTCAAACTGTGGTGAGAAGGAAGGAAGAACAACTTTAGGGAGCCTGGATGACTCTTTACTGATATGCAATGGAGAATACCAAATATAGTTTGGACTAAGTGGTCTCTGAGTTCCCTTTAAGTGGTGACATTTTGTAATTCTTTAAAATCAAAGATATCTTTGGACAGAGCAACTGCTAAAAACAATGTTAAAATAAATGGAGTAGTATTCCTTCCTACGTATATAAATATCAGATCTTTTAAAGTATTACCTTGAAGAAAAACAATGCTAAAAGTACAAAATAACTTTATGCTTTTGAAAAATCTATACTATAAAACAGTATATATACTTTAAAAGTACATATACATTAATATTTCTACTTTTATGCTGGTCTCGGGGGCACCAAGCTACATATGAAAGCGGTAAACTGGCTCAGGTAGGAAAAAGAACTGAGCAAAACTCCCATGCTGTTCAGCTTCTTCTATTTCCATCCTGGATGAAATAGGGAGACCACATATTTTTTAAAAGAAAGAAAGAAAAAGAACTATTTTCCTAAGAGGGTTTTCTTATAAAAGAAATAGACAATATGTCTGTCTATTTACACGGATAGTCACCAATATCTATACATCTTATAAAATTAGTTTATCAACTTTTGTTACATTTAGGAGATGAGGCTTCAGCATGATGCTACTACTGTCAATGACTCAAAGAGGGATGAGAAATAAGGAGAGAGGGTATAATTTTCTCATAAGAAACATTACCAAATTCTAGATGAGAAAGAACAAGATTTGCAGCAGATCATATAGGGAGTTTCCATACAGATATAGAAACATATAAAGAGTTCCTATTTAGTAGAAATGAAAATTTTAAGAATTTTTTTTCCATTGTATGCAGTCCTTTCCAGAATCACCTGAAGGAAGGAAATCTATTTGATATTTAATGAAATTTCTCTAGAAACAATTTCCTCCACTAACTCCAGTTTTTTTTTAAAGGATTGATGGAAGTGTTATTTTTTAAAAGTTTAGAAAGGATTTTAAGACTAGAGAAATAGTTAATTCCTTTATATTTTTCAATTTAACTAAAATATGGTTTTGATATGGTAATACACAGTTAAACAGCTCCCTCTAAGTCATTCCAGAAACTTTACCAGCTTTTCTCTAGCCATACTCCCCACAGTCTATGGCTTAGCCAAAATCATTACTCCTTTGGGATTCTGAAAATAAGGCCTCAAGGGCAAAAGTAAAAGCCCTTTGCTGTTCAAATTTTTGTATACACACACATACACATATATGCACATCTCTTTGTCACTAACACACTGTTGCTTAAGAGCAAGCTTACAAAGATGACATTGTGCTTAAACTAAATTGCTAAAAAGTCTTTCATGAAAAATATTTGGATATAGAAATTCTAGGCCCCAATACCTTTGCTTCATAGGTATTTGTGACCAATACCATGGTAGAGGTAGAATAATAGGTGTTTACTTTGGCAACACATATATTTAAAAAAGAGGTAGAATAATAGGGAAAAGTGAGCATGTTCTAATAAGTATTTAATAACATTAGATTTCTCATTGTCTATTTTGGGCCCCAGTCTAAAATTGTTGTAAATAACCCTAATATTCATGCCTATGATAAGAGAGTGCTAACAATAATCCAAATAATCTCAAGGATGCCTTTGTCAAACTGAGTGAGCTGGATGTAGAGTCTGAGAACTTCAGGGTGAGACTTGTAGGTGTTTCTTTTGTTACTTGGGAGAAAAAAAGTTCAAGTTGTTATGGCTGCCCTTCCAAGAAGCTCTTGGTACCATATCAATACCAGTCTCTTCTGGCAAACCTGAGAGAGAGAACTTGGAAGAGTTATGTGAAGAGTTAGGAAAGTAGGGAGAAAAGGAGACTCTGATAACAGAACTTGAACCAAAAGGGAGATATTTATACAAAAGCAGATGTAGAGTCAATATTACGAAGAATACTCCGAAGTTTTAAGCTGACCAGCAGTGGGTTATTCTGGCTTAGCTATCATTCATTCAGACTCTTAAAGTAGCATCTGGATGGCAAATGTTTGGGAAGTTGGACTAGCTAATTTCTGAAGATTCATCCAGAGTTTATATTCTTCACCTTTAGTAACAAAGCCAACTTTGTTTCTCCTACCATTTTACAAAATTTAACTAAATGTTATGAAAATTATTTAGTTTTAGGAAGGTCCACTGATGCTTTCTCTCTGCTTCATACTCTAGAGTGACAGTATGAAATAAATATGCAGAAACATGTAGCTGAAACACTGGAGTGAATCAATGCTTTATAAACATAGTAAAAAATTGGAGAAGAATAATCAGTGAGTTATAGAGTTTAAAGGAGAGTAATTTTTTGAATTTTCTGTTTGGAAGAAAAAAGGAGTAGGCAGGGGTGGGAAAGCTTTTCACCTCTTCTAATCAGTAATTTAAAAAAAATGATTTCTTGAGGAGATGGAATTCTAAATATTGTGAGACACTGGGAAAAGAAAAGGCTGAACCTACTTGGTGGAGTGGGGTTGTAGGAACTTCCTAGTTCTAGGTTCAGGTATGGTCTAGGAGAAAGAATGAATGTCAATTCAAGCCTTAAGGCCAATTAGAGAAACACTTAGAGCCAGAACACAAAAGTTAGGAGAATAAGGAAATAAACTTGAATATTTGCATCTAGCTGTTTGTTTATATTGTAGAAATTTCATATTATTGATAAGAATGGGGTGTCCTTTGGCATGGGTGTTTGAGGAAAGGAAATGAGTGTTGGATTAGCCTTTCTGCTTGACTCAAGGAAGACAGTCTCAGAGGAAGAAAGACCTTAACGTTCTTCTTATTCACTTAATTGACTCCCTTGGGGTTGACTATAGGGAAAGGAGATGCCATCTGAATTGAAAAAAATCAAAATCCTCTAGGAAGAAGGGTGATTTCACCAGAGTGCTCTAAAAGTGTGATGAGATGAGCAAGAACTTCATAATTTATCCAGCTCAGATTATCTCCCTTGCAAATAATATATTAAAAAGTCCAAATATATATATATATATATATAAATGGGTCTCTCTCTCTCTTTCTCTCTCTCTTTCTCTCTCTCTCTCTCCTTTCTCTTTCTGTGTATATATAATATATATTTATATTTATATATGTGTATATATGTACATACATATACACATGGGTGTATATATGTACACATGTACATAGAAGTGATGAAGGATTGAAGGGAAAACTGAAGAACCTGGTAAACCTAATGATCTAGCCAGGGAAAGGAAAAGTAAAAAACAGAAGAATAGGGAAAGGAGAGAAAGTAAGTGGGATTGGTAATTAGATTGCAGGTAACCTCAGAAGGGAAGAAGAATCTAGGGAACCTAAGAAAGTCCATCTCCCTTCCCCCATGAAATTACAGGTCTGAACCAGAAAAAAAAATAAATCATAAAGCCTATTTTGAATGAAAATTAGTTATAAAAAAAACTCACATGCATATTTTCTCATTTGATCCCCATAATAATCCTGGGAAGTAAGTGGAACACCTATTATTTAGCTCTATTTGCCAGATTTGGAAACAGACTCAGAAAAGCTAATTAATTTGATCAGTCACCCAGGTAGCAAACTTTCTTTTACTATATCCAAATTTCTCAAGATTAAAAATTAGTCATGGGAAGAAGCATTCAAGGGCAAAGAAAAGCCAGCTCCCTTGCTGGACCATAAGCAAATATTCAGGATAATGGGGTTATGTTTTAAGTTGTGTCATAGCTGTTCATAATATGTTTTGCTATTAATGTCTTAACTAGAAGGAGACAGGAGATAAGGAGTGAATTACGTCTCAGCCCAGAACTTTGGGGAAGTCCCATTCCTTGAAGTGGTGCCAATCTAAAGTGGTGACTGAGCTAACAGACAGGAGTCCATCTCCTCCCAACTCTCCCACCTCCCCCCCCCTTCCCAACACATGCACCACCCTCTCTTCCACTGGCTTCATTCCAGGTTAGCCGCACCCCAACCAGAACCAATAGACAACTAGAAACCTAAAGGGCAGGGCTTTCAGGCTAGGAATAAAAGGCAAAATTGAGACAGCTGAAGCATCACATTGCTTTTGACCCAAGTTTGTTCACAAGCTAACTCATAAACTTGTCAAAATGGTGCATCTGAGTGGTGAAGAGAAGGGCCACATCAACGCCATATGGAGTAAGGTGTCCATTGATCAGACTGGAGCTGAGGCCCTTGGGAGGTAAATGGCAGGGGTAATGGAGAAGGGATGAAGGAGAAGGGAAAGGAATAGGGACCACTGAACAGTTATAAACTTCATCTCATTTTTTCTCTTTCTCTCTTAAAGGTTGCTCACCGTCTACCCCTGGACCTCCAGGTTTTTTGACCATTTTGGTGACCTGTCCTCTGCCAAGAGTATCATGGGAAATGCTAAGGTCCAGGCCCATGGCGCTAAGGTGTTGACCTCCTTTGGTGATGCTGTCAAGAACATGGACAACCTGAAGGGTACTTTTGCCAAGCTGAGTGAGCTCCACTGTGACAAATTGCATGTGGACCCTGAGAACTTCAGGGTAAGTTCTGGGCCTGCTCATTTGAGGAGCCCCAATAGGAGAATTGCTCCCATACAAAGCTCTAACTAGGGTAGGTAATAGAAGTTTTGCCTCATGACACTGGTATTTAAACAAGAAGCATTAAATATGTACAATTCCCTCCATCAGGTAAAAGTAACTAAGTTCAGTGCTAAATTTAAAAGAATTATTCATTATTTTGGAAACTACCAAGATGTGTTGATAATTTTTCTTAGTTTCTTCTCATATTATTTTCATATAATGAATAACAAATTCATAGAATCACCTATATAAAGCTAGAAAGAATTTCAGAAATCCTTTGCCTATATTTTTCACATGAGGAAACAGGCTGAGATATAATGAATGACTGGTCCAAGTCCACATAGACAGTGAATGAACAACATAAAATTTGAATCCATTCCTTCTGACTCCAAATCCATTGAAACTGCACTGAGTTGTTATATTAAGCTATTTTCCTCTCTAGACTGTTTACTATAGACATGAAAACTGCTAGTCAGATCTTTGCCTTGACAAGGTCCTGAAGGATAGTGACTCAGGAAGAAGGGTTAGAAGCAGAGCTCAGTAGGGGCCCATGACTTTCTCAAGATTGGTAAGAACTTATTGTACTCCTATATCTAGCTTTACTTAATTTCTTTTCCCTCTCTCTTATCCCCATCGTACCCTTCTTTTATTCACACTGTCTTTCTGTCTCTCACTTTTTCTGTTGATTTCTCCTTCACTGTCCTTTTAAAAAATTCTAATTATCTTTCTATGTCCTGCCTTTTTACTTTCTCACCAACCTTCTTTCATTTTCTCTTGTAGTCTTCTGAGCAATGTACTTCACATTCTCTTTTTATCTTGTGCATAATTCTTTTTTACCTCTCTTCTATTCCTTCATTTCTCATTCTCTCCTAATTAAATTTCCTTTATTTTTTAATATTGATTTCTCTGTCTCTTATCAAATCTCTTTCTTTATTTTCCTCCCTTCCCTCTTCCTCTATTTCCCTATTTTCCTTTTCTCATTAGGTTTACCAGGCTTTTCAGTTTACCCTTCAATTCTTCCCTCTCCTCTTAGGGAATTATGTCATCTCAAAGACTCTACTGTTCTTTGCTAAAGGACCCAAATAAAAGCAGGGATGGGAAGGACGGGGTAAGGGGAAAAGTCAAAGTGAGAAAAGGATCCTTCTATTCAGTGAGAAATTAAATACTCTAATGATGGAGTAACATCTGTAGAACAATAGAAAAGAAGATCAGAACCTGGTGGACACTGGAGGATGTAGGGAATTCAGTGAGACATTATGAAGATAAAGGACCAGGCTCTAAAATTCAAAATCTATTTATTAGTTGAGTATGATCCAGGAAGCAAGACTGGATATTGGATATTGGAGTGAAGTGGAATACAGATGGGTTGTCTAGGACATTGCTTTTCTCAAAGACTCATTGTATCCTTCTCTCTATCTCTTCCACAGCTCCTGGGGAACATCCTTGTGATCTGCCTGGCTGAGCACTTTGGCAAAGATTTCACCCCTGAAGTTCAGGCTGCCTGGCAGAAACTCGTGGCTGGTGTGGCCACTGCCCTGGCCCACAAGTACCACTAAACCCCTGCCCATCTGGGGGCCTTCAGCCTGTTGAATCCCCTGTCCTCCATGTTGTCCATCTTTTGCACATGGAATGAATGGGGCCTGGCCCTATGGGCATAGCCCCTGACTAATAAACTGCATTCAGTCCAGTGAGCCTCATATAGCTTTCTTTCCTTTCACTTTGGGGAGGGAGTAGGAAATGGAAGGAGATGGGAAAGTAGAATGGGGGGGGGGAGAAAAGATCTAGAAATATGGGAGATGGGAAAACCAGAGGTCATGAGAAATGAAAACTTAGGGAAACTAAGGAGACAAAGACCTTAAGGGAAAGCACAAGAGGTATCCATTTGTCTTTACTTTGTTCTTCATGCTCAAACTAATGGTTCCAGTTCACTAAAGAGGGTTAGAAACCAGGTTGTGAGGATTCTTGGTAGAAAATTCAAAGGGGAGACAATCCCAGATTTATAATGGTATGGGCATAACTTCTCAACTTCTCTTGAGCCCCTTTCCACATTATACCAAAAACAAAGATCCTTGCTCAGTAAATATTGCTTGAATGAGTAAGCTAGTGAAATAATGAATAAATAAAGGAATGAATGAAAAACTGAGGGTAATATTTCCCATAGTCTTGGAAATGTGAATCCCCAAATTCTAGGAGACACCTTTTGAAAAAAACCTCTGGTACCTCCTCTAGACACTGTCTCCACTTTCATTGCAGTGCATCTAGGGCTCCCTCTTCTCTCCCAGGCTAATCAGATCTAACTCAAGGTAGTGGGAGACAGGAGATGGGAACTTCTCAGATCTTATGGACCAAAGGCAGTCACCATCACTAAACAGCTGCCAGTAGCTTTGGGAGGAACTCCAGCCTCTCTCATATTCTTTCCTTAGGTCTTTTCCACATTACCTCTCCATTATCCAATTGGATTAATGATAGTGAGGAAAAGAGTCACCTATTTCAAGGTAATTCTTTCCTCAGTCTCTTGAACTCCTTCTCTTTTTAATTACTTCCTTATACCACTCTCAGAGATTACTCTTCTGCCCTTAATTCCTAGGCTATTGAAAGAAGTGGGAATGGGAGATGCAGGTTTCTGTCAGGTTGAGGATGTGGGGAAGGAATATTTCATAAGTTGTTCCAGTTAGACTTGCCTTAGCACTTTAGATAATGTCCATTCTTCCTATGGTTATTCCATCCCATGATGGATCTAGAGGCTCAAGAAAGATATTCTCTCTTCCTCCATATTTTAATCTCTTGTTTATTTTGTGGAGAATTTTCTGTCCTGAGTCCAGGATTTTTATCCACTGGGTATATATGGTCATATAATTTGCCGGTATATGAATGTTCAGATACGCATTTTATCCTTTCCTCCCTTTCCCCTTTACAAACCCTCTCCCATCCCACAAACTACAGTCATAGCCAACTTCCCATTTCTACTTCACATCTCTCCATCTTTCCTTTGTCACTTAGCCCCCAACTTAAAATTTTATCTCTCTTCTTCTTCTCATAATCAGTGTGGATGTCCTACTGCTAGGCTTGTTTTGCCAGCTGTCATGTAAAATAAAAGCCTGAAGAGGTTGCCTCATGCTCCTATTACAGGAATATATAATCAGTCTATTAAAGAATTAAAATTATACCCAAGAATAGGGACCTAAGTCACAGCCTTATATAAAAATCTTACTCCAAGAAGTCCACTCTCACATAAACTCACAATCCTGAATGGGTAATAATTAGATAAGTAGCAAATTACTATATGTTGAGTAAATATGATTAATAAACAATAACACAAAAATAGTAATTCATATTCTGTTCAGGCTGTGGGGATTGAAAGGAGGGACTATGCTGGGAAGCCCTGATTTTTCCCATTTGGATGTGGGAGAGAGAAAAGAGGCAGTGCAATTGTGGTTTTAAAACAATAACAATAGCAACCACAATATTTTCAAAACTACTTATGGCATTCTTAGGTACCAATTGTAGTAGATAAACCCTAAGATTCCCTTCAAACTATATGGATCAGTCTATGATTAAGGAAGAGAGGGAGCACTGATCTCTTTAAAGGGTTAGTTACAGTTGTCTTTGAGGAGACAACTTTGAGATTGTAGATGAACCATGGTACAATAAGTTGCTGAGATGTTTGGTGAGTTTTGAGGAATGAACAAGATGGGTTGGAGCAAGGAAAGAATTCCCTGTTGTAAGAGGGAAGTAGAACATGAAACAGAATTGAAAGAGGATATTAGATTTAGAAGATAACACAGAACTCATCTAGTCCATGTCATTCCTAATGTGTGACCTTCCTCTACAAAATTTCCATCCAGTGATTACACAATCTCCATATGGAAACCTCTAATCATAGAGAATTCTTAATCTTCCATGTAAGCATATGTCATTTTTGGATTTGGGTTTTTTTTCTCTTCTATATATTGACCTAAATATAGCCTCTTTGAAAATCCACCCACTGATCCTACTTATATACTCTAGGATCAAGCAGAATAAGGATAATCTCTTTTCTACATGTCAATCCTTCATATAGCTGAAGACCACTATTTTATATACTTTGGCCATTTCTCCAGAATAATAATCTTTATTACTTTTATTAGAATAAATTTAAGTCATTATTCTTATGATCTTCTCTAGATTTACATAGAGCAGATTTGACCCTGGGAGCCTGATGGCAAGGTTGGATCAGTTTCTTTTAGCTTATATCCCTCCCCCTTTTTATCCCCCCCCATTTTTTCTAAAATAGCAATTCTCAAACTTTTCATTCAGAATCCTTAATCTTTTTAAAGATTAATGATTATGCTTAAACAAACATTTCTTTAATATGGATTATATCTGTCAATATTTATTGCACTGGATAGCAAAGTTTATCATTATCATTATTGTTATTGTTATTGTTGTTGAGGTTGTTTTTGTTTTTGCTTTCTCCTCACAGATCTCCTAAGAGCAACTCAGAGATCCTAAGGGGTTTCTAGACTATAATTGAGAACTGGTGTGTCTAAAAAAAAAATCTATGAAACAAAATTTAGTTGTAATTCCTCAATAAGATCTTGTCAAAAGTAGATAATCAGCTCCCTAATTGTTATAAAAACTCAATTACAATATAAATATGATATATGACTTTTTAATTTTATTTACTATACAAAAATCACAACACACAAAGGATTCTTTGGCACTGACAAATACTGCCCCCCCCCCCCAAAAAAAATAAAATATTTACTATCTTCCTCCTAAGAGTTAAGGACACATTGTGAAATTTCTATACAAATATTTTCCATCCATGATGAGCCTATTCCGACCAAGCCTTTCACAATAATATCAGCAAGCTCTCTTTGTGGAAAGGATTTAATCTTCTTGATGCAGGATTCTCCTGTCGGTGATCCTTTTCTCTTCTGAAAATCACATTATTAGGAAAAATTTCTTCTGAATAGGAAGGAAAGAGAAGGAATCATTAAATTGATACGTTCATTATATAACTTCTCTCTCTTGTTCCTGATCCTAACATCCAAGACAAATTGATTGTGTTTCAAAATACAAATACATCCCTGCTCATGTGGGTGTATGCATATAGAAATATAAGTGAATATATTTATATAAGTATACAGCTTCATATATATACTTCGATAAGTAAATATACATATGTGTATGAAATATGTCTATATCTAAATGTTTATATTTCTATTTCTTATTCAAGGTATATTCTACTGTCCAAATCATTATTTTTCTGTTGTTGTTTTTTTGGTACTCAAATGAAGAATTTTACATTTATTTCAATTCAGTTAAGTTTTAATTTAACTGATTTCATTTCAATTGCCACACTCTAAATGTCTAACTGATTCCAATCATATTTCTAGTTAAACAAGAAATTTTGAAATCCAATATAATAATAATAACAAAATGACAACACTACTAATATTATGTATATATACATATATATATATATATATATATATATTGCTTTAAAATTTATGAAGCATTTTATAAACATGAACTCAAAGCCATATAACAACCCTGTCAGTTAGGTCATAGGGTATTAATAATACCTCAAATTAATCCTGAGGCAATGGATTCAGGAAAATTAAGCAATTTAACAGTGCTCACATGGCTAGTAAGTGACAACAGAGACTACCTATCTCTCAGTCTAGAACTTTATTATAAGAAATAACTAATCTGGAAAAATTCATAATTTATCATTTCAAGTATTTTTTCCACCATTGTGGCATATACAAATTTTATAACTTAGTCATCATATTTCCATCTAATTCATAGTTAAAAATGTTGGATTGAATAGAGTAAAAAATGTCTTCACTCACTCCACTAAAGACTCATCTTAATTAAAAAAATAATAATAGCTTTTATTTTTCAAAATACATGCGAAGACAGTTTCCAGCATTCACTCTTGCAAAACCTTGTCTTCCAAATTTTTCTCCCTCTCATTCTTCTCTCCCTCTTTCCTCTTCTAGACAGTTAGCAATCCAATATAAGTTAAACATATGCAGTTCTTCTAAACATAGTTCCACATTTATCATGAAAAATTTCATCTTTAGCTTAATGCAGATCCATTAGTCATACTTTGGGGGAAGTAAGAATATGAGAGAAGCAAAACTCCTAAGAGTGAAATTCTGAAAACAAATAAGGAAGAATTTTCCAAAAAGAATAAAAAAATGGTTATCTAAAGTTTTTGATGTCAAGAAATCAATAATCAATTTATTTATTATTTATTAATTTATTAAAATTCATGTGTAATAGATCTAAAGAAATAAGTGATAGTAGGTGAACACAAAACCAGGATATGGTGCTAGAAGAATACAATCAAAAGATCTAAAGGGTATAGTGAGGTAGCTGAAGCTAGAAAGAAATGCTAAGAATAGCTAAGTGGTGGAGAAAAAGATAGATAAAGAGATAAATAGAGATTGAATTGCTGTTAAAACTAGATTGGATAATGATGACTATTAACAAACAAAAATTTCTCTGTTTAGGTATTGGGTTATGTTTATTTGCTCTGCCAAAGAGTATTACCTTTGGATAGGAAAGGAGTGAACAAATATGGATAAAAAAGAATGAAAGAGTCTAACTATCTGACTCAGAAAATGCTGATTTAATTATTAATTTGGTTCTGAATGAATGAATAAATGTAATTGCTATGTCCATGCCAGTAGGTGATTTCTGAAAGTCAACTATAAATGAAAGATATAAAAATGATTGAACTAGATAAATTGCTTAATTTTCAAAATCAGAATCCATATATGATTCATTGAGTTTGATTTTCATTTTTGGCAAATTTTTAAATAGTATTAATTAAAAAATGGTCAGGGAATATCTAGAAAAAGAAGCACCAATAAAAAAAAATAACCAGTATGTCTTTGTCAAGAAAGAGTCACACTAAGAGCACCAGCCCTGAAGTCAGGAGGACCTGAGTTCAAATTTGATCTCAGACTCTTAACACTTCCTAGCTATGTGACCCTGGGCAAGTCACTTAACCCCAATTGCCTCAAGAAAACAAAAATAAAAAAGTAAGAACCTCACTAGACTAATAATATTAGTCTTTGGTTTTTGACTCAATTACAAAATAGAGGGATAGGGGAATTGCTATATCTATCTATCTATCTATCTATCTATCTATATATATGTATATATATAGTTAATTCAGATTTTAACAAACATTTAAGTTTTTTCTTGTAATTTTGGAAAGATTGAAAAAAGTATGGATCACCCAATCTCATAACTAGATAAGGTACATTGATTAGCTTGAATTAGGAAGACTCAAATTGAAAGGGCTTCTACATTGGAGTAATCCAGATAATTGAACTAAATGTTCTATTATTTAATAATTTTATGTAGAGAGAAAATTAAGATTCCAGAATGTGGATTTTTTTTCCAGGAGGGACATAGTATAAAAATCTTATTTTTAGTCTTCTCCAACTTGCATAAGCACTGATATTTGGAAAGAAATATCAGTGCTTATGCAAGTTGGAGAAGACTAAAAATAAGATTTTTATACTATACCATAATGGATAAGGTAAAAAGAAATTGCTTAACAATTCATCCAGATTTTGTAATAAGTGTATATGAGAAGGTCTAAGGACTAAAAAGAATTAGTCAGACTGGAGCAGAACTGAGGAAGTCAAAAGAAACAGTAGAAGAAAAAGGAGTTCAAAAATTAGGATGTGGCTTAGCCTGTTTAGCTATTACATTTTCCCTAGCAAACTGCTTAAGAAGAATGTTAATAGCTGTTGGCTATAAGAAATGATTAAAGAGATATGTATTCCTTCTCTCAGTGGAGAGAGGATTATTAAATATAACTATGTTATATATATAGTTATATAACTATAACATTTCCACAGTGGATAAGTAGAGAGAGAAGTAAGTGGTACTCAAAATTTCACTGCAGTTAAAGACTGTAGTTTAGGTACAGTAAGAAGCTAAAAGATCTTATAGAAAAGACTAGAAACTCTTCCCTGAAGGATAGAAATATCTTAAAATCATAAACTAAAAACAGAACTCCTCAGTGAATGAAGGAAGTGATTGGAACTAGTTGATAAATAGATCCTCGTTTAATTCCAAGATAGTGGTGGAAATTGGATGGTATGTTAGAGAAACCTGAAGATAATAGGATAGCTGAGTAGCAACTAAAGTCATAATGTGATGTCCAATAAGAGCAACAGAAAGGGAGCACACTAACAAGACAGCAATTCAACAGATGATCTTAATCAGTTGCTCTGTAATGTGAGAAAAAACAAATTTTATCCATTCATGTGCTTAGCACTTCTCTCTGTATACCCTTACTACCTCTTTATGGCTTTCCAGGGCATCTATTTTACTCTCTTCTCAATAAATACATCTATATTTGTGGAAGAATGAGGTCATGGCTGAGAAGAAATAGTTTCTCTTATTTTATTACTACAATGTTTCATCAAATAACTGGTTTGAATGTTATTCTCCGAGCTGAAGGGAATATATAATTATCTGGCCTGTCTCAGAGAAATAACCCTGACAATTGCCCTGCGGATCTGTTGGGTCTTAATGCTGTAGATGACAGGATTCATTAGTGGTGGGAAGAGGATGTACACATTTCCCATCACAATGTGTATTATGGGTGAGGAATGCTTAGCAAACCGGTGCACGATAGACAGGCCCAACACCGGGACATAGAAACACAGGACAGCCAGGATGTGAGACACACATGTGTTAAGGGCCTTGAGTTGTTCCTTATGGGAAGCAATGGCCAAAACTGAGCGAAAGATCATGGCATAGGAGAGCAGAATGAAGAGGAAGTCTGAGCCCATGGAGAGTAAGATCACAGTCAAGGCATACAAACTATTGAATTTTGTATTGGAACAGGAAAGGCGGATCATATCCTGATGCAAGCAGTAAGAGTGGGAGAGGGTGTTATGGCGACAGTAGGAGAACCAAAGCAATCGTAGGCCTGGAGGTACGGTAACTATGATGCTCCGGAACCCTAGTACTCCTATGATCTTCACCACCCGGGAGCTGGTGAGCTTGGTGGAATACCTCAGTGGGTTGGTAATGGCAACAAAACGATCATAAGCCATGGCAAAGAGCATGGATGATTCCATGAAGGAGAAGGAGTGGACAACATAGAGCTGGAAGACACAGGCATAGAGGTGGATGCCACGGAGATCAAGCCACAGAACCCCCAGCACCGTGGGCATGGTAGACACACACAGGCCTAGGTCTGTACTTGCCAGCATTGCCAAGAAGTAATACATTGGCTGGTGCAGGGAGGGGTCAGTGCGGACTATGTGGAGGATTGTGGCGTTGCCCAGTATGGCAGCCAGATAGACTGAGAAAACTGGGATAGAGATCCAGTGGTGGGCCCACTCCAGGCCAGGGAAACCTGTCAGCAGAAAGTTAGAACTCGAATTGATAACCAGTGCAATGGACATGATGTCAGGTTTGTAGAGGAAATGAGCATATATCCACTTGCTAACAAAATGTAGAATAATTAAAAATTAAAAGTACTTCAGAGGTCATTCAACCTCTTGTACCATAATAATGATGATTTCTATTGTATATGTGACAAATGACTGTCCAACCTCTTATGGAACCCTCAGGTAAATCTACCACTCTCTGAAGCAATTTCTTCCATCTTTAGAAGACCTTTCTTGCTAGCCTATTCATCCTGTGTGAAAATGAAACCTGTCTCTCTGCAATTTCTATCCTTAGCTCCTTTTTCTAACCTCTGAGGTCAGGAAGAATAAATCCAATGTTTATATCCATTACAATCCTTCAAATACTTGAAGGTAAATGAACATTTTCTCAAAAGAATGATTTCCCTGACTTAATACTTCTAATAGAAGTGAAGTAATATAGACATGAAGGAAAAGTGCTTAAAAAATCAAATGCCTGGAATCCTGGAGGCAAAGTTCCTGACACCAAAATGAAGAAGTAAAGTTAACTCTGCTACAGATACTGGTTGTTCTCATCTTCACCTTCCTGCTTCCTGCTGATATCCCTGAGACAATAGTGGTATGGAGGCAATAGTCACAGCTACATGAACAGTAGGAATTATGGAGATATTGGTGTAGTACACTGACTGGATTGGATATAAAAGAGTTGGGGCTATGGACTTTCCCTATTTATGCCTATTCATGAAATTGCTAGTCAAGAGCCACTTCATACTTGCAATGCCATATATCACATTCCACACAAAATGATATTGTTGTTTCTTTCTCTTTGGTCTTTTTTTTTTCTTTTTACACAAGACTCAAAGCTAAATCTCTTTGTCCATAGAGTGATAATGCAGTTCCATTAGTCCACAGACGCCCAAGAGAAGAATTTAAGCATGAAAATGAGTCATGAAAGAAATCTTAGGCACAGAATCCATGAAGTTTCTTGAAAGAAGATTGGGGGGAAATTTAAACTAGGAAGTGATGAAGGGAAGCATGTCTACAGTCAATGTCTTGATGAAGTGAAGGACAGGACATGCAGCTCTGATAGAAAATTCATCCAATAATACCCTCTTCTAATTGGAGCCTATCAGTGATGCCTTCTCAGAACAAGCTCCTGTTGGAAGAGAGATAGATTTGTACTTTTATTTTTGCAAAACATTAGCTTATGCCCTATTCTGTTGTCTTACATGAAGTAAATTCTTTTTCTGACAAGCCCTTCCTTACCTTATTACCATTATGAAAAATCAATTAATCCTTACCAATTAAGCTTAATTCTGAATCCCCTTCAGAAACATTCTATGGGAGCCAAGATGGTTGAGTAAAGGTAAGAACTTGACTGAGTTTTCCCAAATTCTCTTCCAAATAACTTTTTAAAAAAGCCTTGAAACTAATTCTAGAGAATCTAATCCCACAATAGGATTGAATGAAACAATTTTTAAGCCTAGGGCAGCTTAAAAGATAGGTAGGAAAAATCTTTCCCACTAGAGAGTAATAGAGCAAAACTTAGCATAGACTGCGCCATAACAGCTCTTGCAGCAAACCAGCAGCAGAAATTGGGAATGATTGAATCAGGAACTGCATCTGCGTTTCCAAAGCTCTCAGCTCACAGATAGATTCTGACTACTGGTCACAAGGAGATTACAAGGACCCATTTGCTGGCATTGGGTGAAGGACTTTGTTGCATTGCCTGTATGCACATCTAGGTCAAAGTCTTGGCTTACCCTCCCAAGGGAAATGGCCAAATGAAAAAGGATATACAAAAGCTCACTGAAGAAGAGGACTCTTTAAAAAGTCAAATTGGCCAAAAGGAAAAGGAGGTACAAAAGCTCAGTAATGAAATACATTTGTAAACTATTATTCTATGAGCTATCCTGAGTAGTAAGACTTTGGAAAAACCTAGAAACACTTACATGAACTGATGCTGAATGAAATGAACAAAATCAGGGGAATATTTTACACAGTAACAGGACAGATTATTATCAACTATAATAGACTTAACTCTTTTTAGCAATACAATGATCCAATCCTATTCCAATAGACGTGTGATGGAAAATGTCATCCACATTCAATGAAATATGGAGACTAAATTCAGATGAAGGCATACTACTTTCATTTTATTCTTGTAGCTTTTTCTTTTAGTTCTTATTTTTCTTTCACAATATGAGTGATATGGAAATATGTTTAAAGTGACGATATATGTATAATCTGCATCAGATTACTTGTTTTCTTGCAGAGGGAGGAGGTAACGGTACTAGGGAGAAAAAATTTGGAACTCAAAATATAAAAATGAATGTTTAAAACTATGTTAACATGCAATTGGGAAAAATAAAATACTATCAAGTGGGGGGGGGGATAAAATTAAGTTATCCATGATACATTTGCCATCGGCTTCAGGGAAAGACTTTCTTCAGAAAAAAGTTTCAAATGGTAAATGTGTAATTTGTAATTATTTTTAGGGGATACAATCACAAATTCCAATTAACTACCCATATGTCCTGAAGTGATAAAATTTCATTCAATGTAATGATAACTGTTAAAATCTGGAGAAAAAATAATATAAATATGGGCACTTGTACTCTGCCATGGTCTGCAACAGGAAAAATATTATATTGTATAAAGTATATCAAATGAGACATTAAAAGATTTGGGAGTTTAAAACCCAAGATTAAGAGGAAGAGAGGAAAAGAGCAGCATCTCACTAGGACAAGACAAACTACATCCTAGAATGCTGAAATGGTTGAAAGTTCTGAAAACAATAAAGAAATTTTCAACTGGAATGAAAAAAAAACTGGAAGCGATTGAACAAATATGGATAAAAATGACATGATTTTTCAGATAAATAAAAAGAAGTAAAGATTATCTAGCTATCTTATACTGGAAATAGTGTGTGTGTGTGTGTGTATACACACACACACACACACACACACACACACATATATATATAATTTTTGTTCTTACTAAATACATAAATACAAATGCTATGTGACTGTCAGTGATTTTTTAAAAGCTGATTATAAATGGGAGGTTTAAAAATGATTGAATTTGGCAAATTACTTCATTTTCAAAATTAGAATTCACATTCCATGCATCAGTGATATTGACTGTGATTTTTGGCAAAATTCTAAAACATATTAATAAAAGAATGGTTAGGGAACATCTAGAAAAGTAAGCAAGAACCATCTTTAATTGTCCTGATCTATATCTGGCCACTGGTCTCAGATTGCTCTGGAAGGGAAAGTAAGGTGGGTAATCTTGCATAGCCTTTTTCACTTAAATCCAAATCACTTGTAAGTCATGGTATTCCTTCCCTAATGACATGGTCCTCTTTAAGAATGAAAGATAAATAAGAAAAACAACAACAGCAACAACAAGAAAACAAAACATTAATCAAAATAACTAGTGTCTCTTTCTCAAGAAAGGGCCATAAAAGATTAGCAATGTAAATCTTTGTTTTTTGACCAGGTTTCAAAATTGAGGGATTAGAGGATTGCTGTAGATGTAGCTAATCCAGATTTTTAACAAAGCATTTAATAGTTTTTCTTAATTGTTTTGGGAAGATGGGGGAAAAAGTGGGTCATAAAATTAGAAAACTGTGTAAGATTTAGAACTAGTTGACTAGCTGGAATTAGGAGGACTGAACTTAAAAGGATTTTTACACTGGAATGACCTAGGGAATTGTCCTTATTATTCTGCTGCTTAACATTTTATGTAGAGATACCTTTGAAAGAGACCAGACTATGATTGATTGACTGATTTTTAGCGGGAAAGGAAACCAGATAAAAGTCTTCTTTTTAGTGTTCTACAACTTGAATAAGCATTACCATTTGGAATGAAAACAGGATTCAGATTTAAAAAGTAGATGCCAAAAAGATCAAACCACAGAACTCCCAGAACTGCAGTCATGGTAGATATACACAGAACTAGATTAGCACTTGCCAGCACCAGTATTCTGTAGAGAATTTTGGAGTCATATTCAAAGGGCAATAAATTCCCATTGACCAAAAACCATCAATACTAGATATGCCAAAAAGATTTAAAATGGTGAGGAACAGAGAAAGACAGAGAGAGAAAAAGACAGAGAGACACATAGAAAGGTGTCATTTTTTTTTACATCCAATTATGGAAAAAATGAAAAATTAAACACATTTAGAGAGGGCAAAAGGAAACATTCAGCACACCACTGTATTCCCAGACTTGTTATTAGCTACATTCTTTTGGAGTGTTTTTTGTCCAGTCTGCAATTATCTTGCTGCTTTCTTCCGTGAACCACCTTCAAAAATCCACTTGTCATCAAATTTCTATACTTGACCCTTAAGCTTCAGTGTAGTAGGCTTTTAGTGCCTGGAACAAAGACAGAGAAAGGCAAGAGAGGTACCTAAAGAGAGAATAATGATGGAAAGCAGCTAATTAAAGTGGAATTGATTTTTAAAAATACTGACAATTCAGAAAACTCACTGAGATTCCTGGGCAGCATCCTTTCCTGCTTTGTGGTTTGAATGGTAGAGATGTCTACCTGAAGAGCAACAGGGAATATTTATCTCAGAGTGCTCTATGACTAGTTTTGCTCCCAGGAGAAAACTTTCCTTATTTTCATTACAGGCACTGAGTTTCTAGTGTATAGGGGTGTCAGGGGAGAAGTTTGAGGAGAGGTTCTGACCTCCTCTGATTCTCTCAGTGGTCCACATTGCTTCTTTCCCCTCTTTCCTAAACAATGGCCACCTTTCAAAGTGCACTGTCAAGAGGTAAACCCACTGATTCCCACTAGAAAGCATTTTGGGCTGAGTTTGTTTGACCAGGCTTAGTTTGTAACTATCAAAAGGCAACTGGGTGAGTTAGTGAATAGGTCTTGGCTTAGACCTTAATTAGGAAGCCCTGCATTAAAATTCTTTCCCAGACTCTTACTAGCTGAATAATCTTAGACGAGTGACTTAACTACTTTCATCCTGAGTTACCTCATTTGTAAAATGTAGATAATTAGGGGCCTGCCTCATTGGACTATTTTGAGGATAAAATAAGAAAATATATATTTTACCTTGCAAACTTTAAAATCCTGTATAAATGTTATCTATGTCACTAGGTAGGGACAAGGTGAGGAATGAAGTAGAGAGAAACCTAAAGCAATTTCCAATTTATTTATTCCCATCACCACCCTCTTCTCCCCACAACTTTCCTCACATCCAGTCATTGTCTCAGCTGTTACAGAATTCCCTGTATTATTTGGGTAACAGGAAGAGTTGAGGGAAAAGGTTCATCTTTATCAAACAGATTGAGCTTATAAAGCTGAAAGGTTCACCTAGACTTTCACAACTTTTGCCATAAGGAAATTCATTGAAGTTTCTAACTTCATTCCCTCCTGCTGTTACATAAATGCATGTTCTAGTGGACACAGAGTGACTGTTCATGCTTTGTACAACTATTCCTCAAAGTTTTTAGATCATAACCAGCCTTCCATTCTCTGTACTTAATTCTAGTTGTTTATGAACTCACCTAAATGTAGAAGTTTGTTTCTCTCATTAGTGGATTATCTTCACTACTCAAACTACATATGTGTGTAAGTAAGTGTATTGTGGGAAGGGCAAGTCTCATTAGCCTTGGTGGGTCTATTAGAGACAGGGAAGAGAAAAGAGGGCTGGTATGAGGACCAAAGGAGATAATATATGGCATCGCTTTGCTTTAATCTAAAAGTACTATGTAAACATTAATGATAATCATGACGATAGTGGAAATGGGGATGGTGATGATGTTAGTAATAGGAATGACCTAAATCTAAGAAGGCAAACTTCAGGTTAAGAGGATAAGGATATGATTTAGGAATTTGTCTATGTCAGGGGTTAGATGAGGAAGGTCTTACCAAGACTTCCAAGATTTTCTTATTTATCTTTTTTTTTTCTTCCAAGTATCCCATTTATAAACCTGGAAGATGAACTTAGACTAGATGCTCTAAGGTGCCATGAAATTTCAGTGAACTATGAGCTCTACAGAATCACAAAATATTAGGTTTGGAAGGGAACTTAAAAGTCATATAGATATTGAATAGGAGTTACCTGATAGGGACTACAAGTGATTATTTTCCCTTGGGTTAATTCTGGGAGGGGAATCTCTAAGACAGACAATGCTCTTTCCCCCCCCCCCCCCACCCCAGAGCTGTGAAGGAAAGATCTAATTGTTAGGTAGAACAAAAATCTTTCATTCTACATTTCCTGTCTACTGTTTCTCTATCTACTCTTTAGAGGTAAGCAAGATAAATCTAATTCTTCTTCTCTCCTTCTTATATCTAAGGAAAACTTATCTTGTTCTCCCAATTCTTGTCTCCAGGATTAGTATCCTGTCTCCTCGACAAATGCTCATATGGTCCAATTTCCAAGTACTACTCTACAGCTTATTCACATTCTTCACAAAATTTGGTGTCTAGGATTGAACAAAACACTCCAGGTGTTGTTAAACCAATTCAGTGCAGCTGTGTTGTAAAGAACATCCTCAGTTCCTTAGAGATGATGCCTTGGAAGCTCTATATCATCCCCTTGTGGTCAAGGTCTGACACTGAATAGTGTTCATTCAAATTTCAGATATACAAGGAAATTATTAAATTGAAGATTCATAATTGTTGAAGGAGATTAAGTACTCACCTTCACTCTCTGTAAGATAATCCTATCCTATGTTTTGCCAATAGTTTTAAGGCCTTAGGGAAAATTTGAACCTTACTGAAGTTATCATCATATTGGGGAAGGAGGCAGTGAGGGAAGACAAGTGATTTGCCCACAGTCACACAACTAGTTAAACACCAAATGCTGAAGGTTACATTTGAACTCAGGTTCTCCTGATTCAGGACTGGTACTATATCTACTATGCTACTTAGCTATTGCCATATTAGCATACTTTTTTTGCCCCCTGAGGCAATTGGAGTTATATAACTTGCCCAGTGTCACACAGACAGGAAGTCTTAAGTACCTGCAGCCAGATTTGAACTCAAATCCTCCTGACTTCACAGCTGGTGCATTATCCACTATCCACTACTAGTTGTTCCCATACCAGATACCAGTTAAATGAACTATAAATAACAATTTTAAATTTTCATATATAAAATGATGAAATTTTCCTTTGTGCATTATAATGTTTATTTTTTGTTATTGGTCATTAAGTATACATGTTTATAATAAAAAAGGAAATTGAAAACTAAGCCAAAGTTGTCATTTCCACTAGAGATTTTATTCCAGAAAAGGGAAAACTTTTAGGTGGCTAAGAGTCTTGAAAGCTGCCTACTTGTATTCAAAGAGGAAAACCATAGTTATTAAGAGAGGACACCAGGCACTTCACAGACATGCAAAGGGACTACATAGTTTTGTAGTAAAGAAAAAGTAAGTGGGGAGGATTACTGAGACAAAAATATGAAGATCCAAAAGTAGTGATCACTCTTTATGCAATAACAGTTTTTGACAATCTAGGCATTATGATACTCACCTGTGAATCCCAGCTCTACTATCATGTAATCAACTCTATAATGTTGAAAAAATCTGTTGTTTTTTGGAGCTTTGTTCTGCTTGTTTTGTAAAATAAGTAAAGTCAAGTCCTTGGAAGGAAGGAGACCTGGTTAAGGAGTCCTTAAAGCATGCTTAAATCTTCCCTTTCCTAAGTGGGTTATACAGAGCATATGCAAATATTTCTTTTTTTTCTTTCCCTTTTTATTATAGCTTTTTATTGACAAAATATATGCATGGATAATTGTTCAACATTGACCTTTGCAAAAACTTCTGTTCCAACTTTTCCCCTCCTTCCCTCCACCCCCTCTCCTAGATGGCAGGTAGTCCCATACATGTTAAATATAACATATGTGTACATATTTATACACTTATCTTGCTGCTCCCAAAAAATTGGATTTAGAAAGAAGGTTAAAAAAAACTTCTGAGAATAAACATAAAAATGCAAATAAACAACAACAAAAAAAGTGGAAATGCTATATTGTGGTCCACACTCACTTCCCAGTGTTCTTTTGCTGGATGTAGCTGGTTCTGTTCATCACTGATCAATTGGAACTGATTTGGATCCTCTTATTGTTGAAGATATCTACTTACATCAGAATTGATCCGCATAAAGTGAGTATTGTTGTTGAAGTATATAATGATCTCCTGATACTGCTCCTTTCACTTAGCATCAGGTCATGTAAGTCTTTCCAAGCCTCTGTGTATTCATCCTGCTGGTAATTTCTTACAGAACAATAATATCCCATGACATTCATATACCACAATTTACTCAGCGATTCACCAATTGATGGGCATCCATTCAATTTCCAGTTTCTAGCCACTACAAAAGGGGCTGCCACAAATATTTTTGCACATACAGGTCCCTTTCCCTTCATTAATATCTCTTAGAGATATAAGGCCAGTAATAACATTTCTGGATCAAAGGGTATGCATAATTTGATAACTTTTTAACTATAGTTCAAAATTCCTTTCCAGAATGGTTGGATCCATTCACAACTTCACCAACAATGCATCAGTGTTCCAGGTTTCCCACATCACCTCCAAGATTTGTCATTATCTTTTCCTGTCATCTTAGTCAATCTGACAGCTGGGTAGTGATATCTCAAAGTTGACTTAATTTGTATTTCATTGATAATGATTTTGAACAGCTTTTCACATGAGTAGAAATAATTTCAATTACTTAATCTGAAAATTGTCTCTTCATATCCTTTGATCATTTGCCAATTGGAGAATGAATTGATTTCTTATAAATTAAAGTCAATTCTCTATGTATTTTGGAAATGGTGTCTTTATCAGAACCTTTAACTGTAAAAATGTTTTCCCAGTTTATTGCTTCTCTTCTAATCTTGTCTGCATTAGTTTTGTTTGTATAAAAACTTTTCAATATGATATAATCAAAATTTTCTATTTTGTGATCAATAATGATCTCTAGTTCCTCTTTGGTTATAAATTCCTTCCTCTTCCACAGGTCTGAGAGTTAAACTATCCTATGTTCTTTTAATTTATTTATAATCTCAATCTTTATGCCTAGATCATGAACCCATTTTGGTCTTATCTTGGTGTACAGTGTTAAGTATGGGTCAATGCCTAGTTTCTGCCATACTAATTTCCAATTTTCCCAATAGTTTTTGTCAAATAGTGAATTCTCATCCCAAAAGTTGGGGTCTTTGGGTTTGTCAAACACTAGATTGTGATAGTTATTGACTATTTTGTCCTGTGAACCTAACCTATTCCAGTGATCAACTAGTCTATTTCATAGCCAATACCAAATGGTTTTGGTGACTGCTACTTTATAATACAATTTTAGATCAAGTACAGCTAGGCCACCTTCATTTGATTTTTTTTTCTCATTAATTCCCTCAAAATTCTTGATTTTTTTGTTCTTCCAGATGAATTTTTTTTATCATTTTTTCTAGGTTATTAATTAGTTTCTTGGAAGTCTGATTGGTATAGCACTAAATAAATAGATCAGTTTAGGTAGTATTGTCATCCTTATTATATTCGATTGACCTATCCAAGAGCACTTAATATTTTTCCAATTGTTTAGATTTGACTTTATTTGTGTGGAAAGTATTTTGTAGTTTTGCTCACATAGTTCTTGATTTTCCCTTGGCAGATCAATTCCCAAATATTTTATACTATTTGCAGTTACTTTAAATGGAATTTCTCTTTATATCTCTATATCACTAACTGTTGGATTTTGTTAGTGATGTATAAGAATGCTGATGATTTATGTGGATTTTTTTGTATCCTGCAACTTTGCTAAAGTTGTGGATTATTTCTAATTGCTTTTTAGTAGAATCTCTGGGATTCATCATATAATCTGCAAAAAGTAATAATTTGGTTTCCTCATTACCTACTCTAATTCCTTTCATTTCTTTCTCAATTCTTATTACTGAAGCTAGCATTTCTAATACAATATTGGATAGTAATAGTGATAGTGGGCAACCTTGTTTCACTCCTGATCTTACTGGGAATGGTTCAAGTTTATCCCCATTACATATGATGCTTATTGATGGTTTTAAATAGATTCTACTGACTATTTTAAGGGAAAGTCCATTTATTCTTATACTCTCAATATACTTATATTCTTAATAGGAATGGGTGTTGGATTTTATCAGATGCTTTTTCCGCATCTATTGAGATGATCATATTTTTTGTTAATTTTGTTATTAATATAGTCAGTTATGCTAATAGTTTTCCTAATATTGAAGCAGCCCTGCATTTCTGTTATAAATCCTACTTTATTTTGCTTGGTCTGAGATAAAGATGGCTACTCCTGCTTTTTTTTTACTTCACACGAAGCATAATAGATTTTGATCCAGCCTTTTACCTTTACTCTGTACGTATTACCCTGCTTTAAATGTGTTTCCTGTAAACAATATATTATAGGATTCTGGCTTAAGATCCAGTCTGTTACCTGCCTCCATTTTATGGGATAGTTCATCCCATTTACATTTACAGATAAAACTACTAATTCTGTATTTCCTGCCATCTTATTATCCTGAGATTGTACTTTTCTTTTTCTCCCCCCCCCCCCCATCTCCTCCCCAGTATTCAACTTATGGGCACCACTTGCCTCATGCAGCTCTCCCTCTTTAGGATCCTTCCCACCCTCCTTGAGTCCCTCCCCCTTCCTTATACTTTTCCCTTAATTTTTTCTGTATTCCCTTCTATTTATTCTATTCTTTTCCTTTTCCCTCTTCCTCTCCAGCTTTTTAATGAGGTAAGAGAAGTTAGTCTGTAAAACAAATGTCTAATATTTTCTCTTGAGCCAAATTTGATGAGAATAAGATTCACACAATGTTCTTCCCCTGTCTTAATCCCTCAGATATGATAAGTTTCCTTTGTCTCTTTGTGAGATGTAATTTCCCTCTTTTTACCTCCATTTCCCCCTTTTTTTCTGATACAATCCCCTTTCCACTTCTAATTCCCTTTTTTTTTGGTATTATAACAGTAAAATTAAGTTATATGCATGCTCTTTATATATACCTGTAACAGAAATACAGTTCTTAAGAATTCTTTTTACCTTTTTATGCTTCTCTTGAATCCTATATCTGAAGGTCAATTTTTTTTTTTTTTTAGCTCTGGCTTTTTCATCAGAAATAAATGGAATTCACCTATTTTATTGAATGTCCATCTTCTTTCCTGGAAGAAAATGCTCAGCTTAGCTGGGTAGTTCATTCTGGGCTGCATTCCAAGTTTTTTGCCTTTCAGAATATCAGATTCTAGGCCCTTCAGTCCTTTAATGTGGAAGCTGCTAGACCCTGAGTGATCCTTGTTGTGGCTCCTCGGTATTTGAATTTTTTTTTCTGGCTGCTTTTAATATTTTTTCCTTAGTCTTATAGTTCTGAAATTCAGCCACAATATGCCTTGGAGTTTTTATTTTGGGGTCTTTCAGATGGTGTTTCATGAATTCTTTCAATGCCTATTTTACCTTCTGATTCTATTATATTTGGGCAGTTCTCTTTGATGATATCCTGAAAAATAGTGTCTAGGCTCTTTTTTTTTCATCATGGTTTTTGGGGAGCCCAATAATCTTTAAGTTATCTCTCCTACATCTGTTTTCCAGGTCTGTTGTTTTTCCAAGTAGATATTTAACATTTTTTCCAAAATTTTTTTTTTTTGGTTTTGCATGACTGATTCTTGCTGTCTCAACAAATCATTCATTTCCATCTGTTCCATTCTGATTTTTAATGAGCTATTTTAATCATTAACTTTTTTTTTTTTACTTCTTTTTGTATATGTCCAGTTGAGGTTTTATATGAGTTGTTTTGCTCTATGGAATTTTTCTTCCATTTCACTGATTTTTTTAATGAGTTATTTTCTTTTTCCAATTCCCAAATCCTACTTTCCTGGGAATTCTTTATTTTTTTCCAATTCACAAGTTTTGTTTCCCTGGGAGTTTTTTTTACCTTTTTCATTTCATTTTTCAGAGAGTTGTCTTCTTTTTCTAATTTTTATTTTAGTGAATTTTATGCCTTTTCCACACTCTCTTGCAGAACTTCTCTTTCCTTTCCTCATTTTTCTTCTAGTTCTCTTTTAAGATCTTTTATAATTACTTCTAGGAAAGCCTTGTGTGATGGGGTCCAGATTATATCCCCTTTTGTGTTTTTTTTCTGGAGACTGTCTGCTATTAGTCTCCTCAGGGTTGGGAATTGCTTTGTTTCTGTACAGACGCTATCTATAGTTAGAGCTCACTTTGCTTTTTTACTCATTTTTTAAAAAGCCCTTGTGGTTTGCCTTCAGGGCAAGTAGGTTTCCAGCTTCCTCTACAGAACAGGGACAGATGGACAATAGCTTTCCTGTGAATGGGCTGCAAAGAGAGGACGAGCTGCAGGAGTGCTGCTACCCTGGGAAGATCCCTGCTATGCTGAAGTGTGACTGTGCTGGTCAGAACCCTGTGCTACAGAATGGCTTTGCACCTGTACTGTGGTAATGCTGAATCACTCCCAGTGCTGGGTATGACCAGGTCCTGTAAAACTCTGGTGTTTTGGGGTACACTCTGCCTTTTGTGTTTGTGACTTTTGTGCTGATCTACTGCTTTGCAACCAAAGCAGAATAGCCAACCTGTGGTAGAGTCCTCCCTGCAAATTCTCCACCAGTGGAGACCACATCCTATCCCCCTCACTCCCTCTGCTCAGCCTAAGCTCAGCCAACACTGGCAAGGAGGCAGAACATGGAGGCTAGCCTGAGCTAGCCTCCTCCCACCAATCAACACAGACCTTTTCCGGCAATCTTCCAAGTTATCTTTGGCTGGTAATTTGTTTTACTCCTAATATTCATGGATTCTACCAGTCAAGCACTATTTCAGAGGCTGAATTTGGTAATCAGTAGTGAGAGGAGAAGGGAGCCCAGAATGAAGTGTGTGTCCCCTCTGCCATCTTGGCTCCACCCCACTAAATTTTTTCTTAGGGAATTGATTAATAGCTTGTTCTATTTCTTTTTCTAAAATGGGACTATTTAACCAATTTACTTCTTCCTTACTCCAACTTACTTACTTCCTTTTTTGTTAATCTAAGCAAGCTATATTTTTGAAGGTATTCATCCATTTCATTTAAGTTATCAAATTTATTGGCATAAAGTTGGGCAAAGTAACTCCTAATTATTACTCTAATTTCCTCTTCATTAATGGAAAGTTTTCCCTTTTTATTTTTAAGACTAATAATTTGATTTTCCTCTTTCCTTTTTCTAATCAAATTTACCAAGGGTTTACCTATTTTGTTGGTTTTTTCCATAGAACCAACTTTTAGTTTTATTTATTAATTCAAAAGTATTTTTTTACTTTTTATTCTATGAATCTCTCTTTTTATTTTTGGAATTTCAAGTTTAGTGTTTGATTGGGGGTTCTTAATTTGCTCTTTTTCTAGGTTTTTTAATTGCAAGCCTAATTCATTGATTTTCTCTTTCTCTATTTAATGCATCCCACACAGTTTGGTATATCATCTCATCATTGTTATTCTTTTGGGTGAAATTATTAATTGTGTCTATGATTTACTCTCTCACCCATTCATTCTTTAGGATGAGATAATATAGTTCCAATTACTTTTTGGTCTATTTTCCCTTGGCTTTTTATTGAATGTAATTGTTATTATATTGTGATCTGAAAAAGATACATTTACTATTTCTGCCTTTCTGTATTTGAATTTGAGGTCTTTATGTCCTAATATGTGGTCAAATTTTGTATAGATTCCATGAACTGCCGAGAAGAAAGTGTACTTCTTTCTGTCTCCATTTAGTTTTCTCCTAAGATCTATCATACCTAACTTTTCTAGTGCTCTATTTACCTCTTTAACTTCTTATTCATTTTGTTGTTTGCTTTATCTAGTTCTGAGAGTGGAAGCTTGAGATCTCACACTATTATAGCTTTGCTGTCTATTTCTTCTTGCAGCTCTCAACTTCTCCTTTAGGAATTTAGATGACATACTACTTGGTACATATATGTTTAGTATTGATATTGCTTCATTATCTATGCTACCATTTAGCAAGGTATAGTGCCTTTCCTTATGTCTTCTAATTAGATTAATTTTTGCTTGATCTGAGATCAGGATAGCTACCCCTGATTTTTTGACTTAACCTAAAGCATAGTAGATTCTGTGCCAGCCTTTTACTTTTACTGTGTATGTATCACCCTGCTTCAAGTATGTTTCCTGTAAACAACATATTGTAGGATTCTGATTTTTAATCCAGTCTGCTATCCACCTCTGTTTTATGCAGGAGTTTACACCATTCACATTTATGGTTAAAACTACTAATTCTGTATTTCTTGCCATCTTGTTATCCACAGATTATGCTTTTCTCTTTCCTTTCTCTCTTACTCCCCTCCCCAGTATTAAACTTGTGAGCACCACTTGCCTCACACAGCTCTCTCTCTTTAGACATCCATCCCTCCCCTTAGAGTCCTTCCCCTTTTCTTAAACCTTTCCCTTACAATTTCTGTATTTCCTTTTATTTAGCCTAACCTTTTCCTTTTCACTTTCCCCCTCCCACTTTTCAATGAGGTAGGAGAAGTATCTCTCTAAATCGAATATGTCTAATATTTTCTCTTTGAGCCAGTTCTGATGAGATTAATATTTACACTGTGTTCATATTCCTCCCTTCTTTCTTTCAAATATAATAGTTTTCCTTTGCCTCTTTGTGAGATGTTGTACCTTCACATTTCCCTTTTTCTGGTACAATTTCCTTTCCTCTACTAGATCTTTTTTTATATTATAACAGTAAAACCAAATTATACATTTACTCTTTATGTATACCCATAACAGAAATCCAGTGCTCACAAGTTCTTTTAACCTTTTTATGCTTCTCTTGATTCCTATATTTGGAAGTCAAATTTTATGTTTAGCTCTGGCTTTTTCATCAGAAATAAATTGAATTCACCTATTTCATTGAGTGTCCATTTTCTTCCCTGGAAGAAAATGCTCAATTTGGCTGGGTAAGTTATTATTGGCTGTATACCAAGTTTCTTTGCCTTTTGGAATATCATATTCCAGGCCCTTTGATCTTTAATATGGATGCTGCTAGATCCTGAGTGATCCTTATTGTGGCTCCTCAGTATTTGATTTTTTTCCTCTAGCTTCTTGTAATATTTTTTCCTTGGTCTGATAGTTCTGGAATTTAGCCACAATATTTCTTGAAATTTTAATTTTGGGATCTCTTTCAGTAGGAGATAAATGAATTCTTTCAATGTATATTTTACCTACTGATTCTATGACATCTGGGCAGTTCTCTTTGATGATTTCCTGATGATGATTTGATGATTTAATACTGGGGAAGGGAGTAAGGGAGAAAGGAAAGAGAAAAGCATAATCTGGGGATAACAAGATGGCAGGAAATACAGAATTAGTAGTTTTAACCATAAATGTCTAGGCTCTTTTTTTTTTCATCATGATTTTCAGGGAGTACAATAATCCTTAGATTATCTCTCCTAGTTCTATTTTCCAATTCTGTTGTTTTTCCAAGTAATATTTAATGTATTTTTTCTATTTTTTCATCTTTTTGCTTTTGCTTGACCGATTCTTGATGTCTCCTCGAGTCGTTCATTTCCATTTGTTCAATTTTGATTTTTAATGAATTATTTTCATTTACTTTTTTTATTTCTTTTTGTATTTGTCCAATTACTTTTTTAAATGAATTGTTTTGTTCTATGGGTTTTTTTGTTTCATTTTGCCAATTTTATTTTTTAAGGTGTTATTTTCTTTTTTCCAATTCAGAAATTTTGTTTTTCAGGGAGTTGTTTTCTGTTTCCACTCTATCTTTTAATGAGTGATATGCCTTATCCAGACCCCTTGCAACATTTTTCTTCTAGGTCTCTTTAAAGATTCTTTTTAATTTCTTCTATGAGAGCTTTGTGTGGTAGGGATCAGATCATATCCACCTTTGGTTTTTCATCTAGATATAAACTGTTTTTAGTCTCCTCATGGTTTGAAATCTGATCTCTTTTAGTATAGAAGCTATCTATACTTAGAGCCCACTTTGCCTTTTTATCCATTTGGAACACAAAGAAAACAAAAACAAAATGAAACAAAAAAACAATGCTGCAGTCTGCTTATGGGGCAGTGAGGTATTTCCAAGCTACCTCTATAGACAACAGGAAGTAGCAGTGAATTGGCAGTAGGACAGCAGTGGCTGTGCTGAATTTAGTGGTTTTGAGAAGATCATGCTGAATCCCCCTCCCAGTGTTGGGTGGGTGTGGCCAGGTCCCTAGAGACTCTAGTGTTTTGGGATTATACTCTTTACCCTTTGTGTTTATAGCTTCTCTGCTGATCTACTGGTTTGCTACCAGAAAAGAGTAGCCAACAATTTGGTAGAGTTCTCACAGCAGGTTTTCTACCAGCAGAGAACACCACCCACCACCCACCCCCCTTCCTGTTTCCTCAGTGTGAGCTGTTCTCTGTGTTCTCACTGCCTGTCTGAGTATGCTCCTGACCTAGCCCCATTTCATCCCTGTGCATGAGCAAAAACAGACCTTTTCTAGCAAATTTAAAGATTATCTTCTGTTGGTAATGTGTTGTACTCCCAATATTTGTGGTTTCTGACAGTCAAGCACTAATTCAGAGGCTGAGTTTTGTAAAATAGTTTGGGTGTAGAGGAGAGCGCAGAAAAACACATGTGTTCTCTCCGCCATCTTGGCTCCACCCTCCATATGTAAATATTTATTAGCTGCAACCAATCTTGGCTTGGGGGAACTACTTCTAATCATGAGTGACTAAAGTGTTGAAACCAGAGGGTGACAAACACCTTTTTGGCTGGGACACTGATGAATTTTGAGTTTCTGAGCAGGAGAATTGAGTGTATATAATAGAGTGATCTATCTTCTCCATTAGAACTTTGTTTCTTTTCCTTCCTTGTGGTAAATGAGAAAGAGCTGCTGATGGTATATAGGTAACCAAGTTTTCTCCCAATAAGTTGCCATGTCTTTCTGTAGCTCTAGGGATCATAGATTTGTTCTACCATACAAAGTTAAAAAAAAAAAGTTTCATTTAGATTGTCTCCAAAGTTCATTTTGTGCTCTGTTGTTGTTGATTTTCAGATAGCTCTCCAAATCTTGCATTCCTATTTTCTCACAATCCTTCCATTCATGTTTCCTTGCTGCCTTCTTTCCAAAGTGCTTTATATACTCTTTTCCTTGTATTTCATTCTTTTCAATTTCTCTCCCCTCCTTCATTTCTCATTCTCTAATTAAGTTTCTTTTCTCTTTAATTTTGACTTCTCATCAAATTTTGACTGTCTCATCAAATCTTTCTCTCTGTTTCCTAATTAAGTTATTTTTCTCTTTAACGTTGGCTTCTCTGTATCATCAAGTCTTTCTCTATGTTTCCCTCCCTTCCCTCTTCCTCTATTTCCCTAATTTTCCTTTCCCTGGCTAGTTGATTAGGTTTACCAGGTTATTTAGTTTACTTTTTAATTCTTCATCTCTCCCCATTGAAATTAATGAGGTTCTTAAAAGCTTCAATGCCTTTTGCTAAGGGATAAAGAATAAAGGGGGGAGAGAGAAATAGGAAAACTTATGGAGAAAAAAAGATACTTCTAAATAGTCTAATGACAGAGTAACATCTGGAGAACAGTAAAAAGAAAGATCAGGAGCAGGTGGGCAGTGGTGGATGTAGGGTATTTAATGGAGTATTGTAAAGAAAAGGACAAATGTGGGGAATTCAAAGCCCATTATTGGAATATGATTTAGGAATTAATACTGGATTAGGATGAGATGGAATACAGATGGGTTATCTAGCAAGTTGCTCTTCTCAAAGATTCATTGTATCCTTCTGCCTATCTCTTCCACAGCTCCTGGGGAACGTTCTTGTCATCTGCCTGACTGAGCACTTTGTCAAGGATTTCATCCCTGAAGTTAAGGTTGCCCGGCAGAAACTCAAAGTTGGTGTGGCCAATGCCTGGCCCAATAGTACTACTAATCCCCTACACATCTGGGAGCTTTCAGCTTGCTGAGTCCACTGTGTTCCATGCTGTCCATCTTCTGCACATGGAAAGAATGGGGTCTGGCTTTATGGGCATAGCAACTGAAAATAAATTGCATTCAGTCCACTGAGCCTCATATAGCTTTCTTTCCTTTCTCTTTGGGGTCATTAAAGAAATAAGAGGGAGTGGGAAAGGCAAATTGGAGTGGAGAGAAAAGATCTAGAAATATAGGAGATGGGAGGTTCAGAGGTAATGGGGGAAAAAAACTTGAGAAACAAAGAAAACATACTAAGAGAAAGCACAAGAGATACATTTGCCATATATTTCAAAGTGCTTGTTTCACCATATCCTTGAACCCCTTATTTTTTATTTCTTTTTCAGAGAACTAAGAAAATGTATTTCATTTTTCTGGATATTTTATCCTCTTGTTTCTTCTGTGGGGAACTGCCTGCCCTTTGCCCAAGATTTTTATCCACTGGGATATGTACATCATATGGTTTGCAGGTATATGAACACGCAGATATACATTTTCTCCTTTTCTCCATTTATCTTTACAAATCCTCTCTCATTCCATAAGCTACAATCTCTACCTTCTCCCCACTCCAACCAATGATCAATTATTTAATATCTCTCACTTTTTTCCCTCCCTAGACCCCACTCAAAATTCCATTTCTCTTTTCTCCTTTATTCAGTGCAGATGTTTTATTGCTGGATTTATCCTGCCAGCTGTCATATAAAATAAAGGCCTGAAGAGGTTGCCTCATACTCCCATTATGGGCATATATTCCATCTATTGAATTAATCTCATCCTGATATAAAGACCTTGACTCTAAGCCTTCTACTATGACACAAATGTACAACCCTAATAGATAGTAAGTAGATATGTAGCAAATTTATCCAAGATGAAAAAAGGTAGCCAATAAACAATAACATAAAAATAGGAGGCTGATAAATATGATTAAAAAGAGAGACTATGCTGGGAGGCTCTGATTTTTCCTATCTGGGTGTGGGAGAGAGAAAAGAGGCAGCTGCAGTTGTAGTTTTCAAACAACAACCACATTACATATTTTCAAATGTATTTAGGGCATTCTTGGTCAGACAACAATTGTATTAGATAAGCCCTAAAATTCCCTTCAAAATACATGGATCAGTCTATGATTAGTTCTAGGCTTCTTGGAGGGGCTAAATTATTCTGAGTCAGGAAATCTTACCTAGAGGGAAGGGAAGGACAGTGGGTATGTCTTTTAGGGGATAGTTAACAGTTGTCTCTAAGGAAAAACTTTGAGATTGTAATGAACCATCATACAATGAGCCACTGAGATGTTTCTTGAGTTTTTGAGGAGTAAAGAAGATGGGTTGTGAGCAGGAAAAGAATTCCATGTTGTGAGAGGGAAGTAGAACATGAAACATAATAGAAAGATGATAGTGGACTTAGAAGGTATCACAGAAGTCATTTAGTCCATGTCATTCCTAATATATGAACTTCTACTACAAAATTTTTGTCTGGTGATTACAGAGCTTCCATATGGCAACCTCTAGTCAGAGAGAATTCTTGATTCTCCATGATAGATTTTATCATTTTTAAAAACTGCTTATTATTACAGTTTTTCTTCTAGGTATTAATCCAGATATAGCTTCTTTGCACATAAATGATCCTACTTATACACTCTAGGACCAAGCAGAACAAATATAATCTCATCTTTACATGTCAATCCTTCTTATAGATGAAAAAAAACTGTCTTTTCTATTTTTGTCCATTTCTTCAGAACAATATTCTTTATTCCCTTTACTGAAATAATCTTAAATTCTTATTGTTATGACCTCATATTATTATGACTCTACACACTTTTCAGTTAATATCCTTCTTAAATATGATACTCAAGAGTGGTCAGCCCACTCCGAATGTAGTTTGAACAGGGAGCAATATAACATGACTATCATTTCTTCTCTTGATATTATGTTTTTTATTTATTTAATCCCAAATTGCATTTAAATCACAATTTCAACAATGCTCTCTAGGCATGTTTCTCTAAATATCATAGAATTCAAGACTTTCTTAAGTAGCAGGGATTGCAGAAGCTAGCTAATCCTGTCTGCCTCATTGTTCCTCAAGGGAAAAAGTATTCCTTCCACAAATACATAAAACAAATGCTCTTCTAACATTTGAATGGAAATCACAAATGATCAAAAATGCCATTGCTTCCTGAGGCAGCCTATTCTCCTTTGGGAAATCGTTACTTGTTCCCTTTGTAAAGAGAATACATTTGCCTGTTTGTCACTGGATTGGCCAGTTTGCTATTCTTTCCCTGACCATGACTCTGGATTTACCTAGACCAGATTTGACTCTGGGGACCTGATATCAAGGTGGGATCAGTCCTTCTTTCATTATATCCCTACAGGTCTGTTCTAAAACATTAATTCTCAAACTTTTTCATTTTAGGTTGCCTAATACTCTTAAAGTTTAATGAGTATGCCTAAATAAAGCCTTTTCAAATATGGTTTAGATCTGGCAACATTTATTATAATAGAAATTGAAGGTTATCATTTTCATTATTATTGTTGAGGTTATTTTTGTTGTTTTCATCTCCTAGCTCACCTGAGAGAAATTCAGAGATCCTAAGGGGTTTCCAGACTATAATTTGAGAATTGGTGTTCTAGAAAATTTCTGAAACAAAATTTAGTTATAACTCCTGATTAAGATTTCATCCAAAGGAGATACTAAACTCCTCAATTGTTATAAAAGCACTCAAATATGATATGAGTATCAGGTATAAGATTCTTTTTATTTTATCCACTATACAAACATTATAACATATAAACAATTATACTTACTATGTTTCCCTTAAGAGTTAAAGACACATTGTGAAATTTCTATACAAATATTTTCCATCTATGATGGACCTGTTCTGACCAAGTCTTTCACAATGATATCAGAGAAGCCTCTTTATTTAATGAATTTAAACATCCACATATAGGATCCTCCCATTGATTTATCCTATTCTGAGGATCACTCTATTAAGGAAATCTTCTTATAGAATAAAACTCAGAAACATTCAGTCTCTGGAACTCCTGAATGTGGGTTTGTCTACAAGGTAAATCCAAGACTGGAAATGTTCATTTTCAAGGTTGTTAGTGTTTTGACTTATGTTCAGAAAAGAGAACTGAAAGGGAAAAAGAAAGTTAGTAGTTATTGGAAAAAAATCTCAGGAATGTAAATCTCAGACTCATCAAGTTTGTATAAGTTTCATGTCCTAATCTCCTATAAGTCACCCTTTTTGCTCCTAAAGTAGGAAGCACACACTTATGTACTATGAACAGGAAGGCAAATGTGGAAAGAATCTTTGAAAGGAAAAAAATCAAAAGAGGCTGGCCATTTCACAGATCACTTTGATAGACAATAGAGGAGTAATTTTGTCTGACTACTGTCCATCCTCAATTCCCAGCCACTGTAAATGACCAGAGATATTTATTCTCCACTGTAGCTGTATGTCCTGCAATTCCATGAAATTGAAAGAGGAAGTCATCAGATTGTTATTCCCCTTGTGTAATTTCTGCCTCATGTTTCTGATTCTGGCCTTTAAGGTAGTTTCCTTCAACTTATAAACACATACCTGCTTATGGGTGTGTTCATATATAAAAATAATTTTGTATATGTATAAAAGTATACATCTATTCATATTTATATTTATATAAGCAAATAAACATATTTGTAAAATTATTTCTATTTCTAAATGTTTATATTTCCTGTTTCTTGATCAAAGTATATTCCATCATCAGAATCATTATTTTGCTGTTGTGTTTTCTTTAACTCAAGTGAAGAATTTCACATTTATTTCAAATCAACTCAAATTTAATTAATAACTCAAAATTAATCAATTAAAAATGATTTCATTTAAGTTAATGATAATAATAAAATAGTGGCAATAATAAAAAACTAATAATATTGGTATTTATTTAATACTTTAAAATTTATGAAGAATTTAATATACAGAATCTTATATGAGTCATACAACAACCCTGTGAGTTGTCATAGGGTTTTGTTAGCATCTTATTTAATTATGAGACAATTGAGTAAGGAAAATTAAGCAATTTTTCAATGAACATGTGGCAAATGAATGACAATAGAGATTACTTTTCTCTGAGCCCAAAACTTTTGTTGCTATAAGAAATGACTTGTTTGAAAAAATCTGTAATTTGTCATTTTAAATGTTCTTTGAAGCATTGTGGCACCTGTATGTTTTATAAGTTAGTCATTATACTTCCATCTAATTCACTGTGGAAAATAATGCATTAAATAGAGTAATGCTCAAAACCTTGAGTCACTCCACTAATGACTTATCTTTAGTTTAATGCAGATCCAATAGACAAACTTGGAGAAAGTTGAACGAGGAGTAAAACTCCTAAGAATAAAGAAACAAAAATAGAGAAGTTTTCAAGAGGCAAAAAAGGAAAGAAAAAAGGATTATCTAACCTGTTTGATATTGAAAGAGAAAATCTGCATTAGCGAATCAATAATCAGCTTATTAAGATTCTTGCATAGCTAATATAAGCAGGTGACAGTAGATAAACACAAAAATATGATATGATGCTGGAAGAATATTATCAGAATATAGAAAGTTTATAGTGAGGTAGCTGAAGCTAGAAAGAAATGCCAAGAACAGCAAAATGGCAGGGGATAGATAGATACACAAAGAGTTAGACTATCTATCTATCTATCTACTTATAGATAGATAGATCGATAGATAAATTGATAGATGGATGGATGGATGGACAGAAGCATTGATGGATGATGGATGATAGATAAATGGAATGGATGAATAGGTAGATGTTAGATAGATAGACATATTGAATGCTTCTAAATAAGCAATCATTCTAATTGAATGAAACTGATTATTAACAAGCAAAAACCTCTTCATTCAGATCTTGGATTGCATTTTTTTAATCAAGTAGCATTATCTTTGTATAAGACAGGATTGAACAAATATGGATAAAAATAAGTTGATAAGTTGAGTAAGAAAAAATGAGTCAAAAAAGAATGAAAGAGTATTTAACCATCTGACTCAAAAAGTGCTGCATTTTATTACTATTACTAACAATGTTAGTTTTTGATTTTAGACTAGGTTACATGATAGAGGAATTGGTAGATTGCTGTGTATGTATTTGATCTAGATTTTAATGAAACATTTAAAAGTTTTTTTCTTGTAATTTTAGGAAGATTAAGATACAGAACTACTTGACTAACTTCAATTAGGAAGAGTCAAAATGAAAAAGGTTCTACATTGGAGTAAGACAGGAAGTTGTTCTAAATGTTTTACTTCTTAACACTTTTATATACAGAGAGTGTAGAATGTTATTTTTTTTCCCCTGGAGGAAAACTGTGAAATTCTTCTTTTCAAACTTCTTCAACTTGCACAAGCATTGCCATTTGGATGGGGAAAAAAGACCATCATGAGGAAGGTAAAAAGCAGTTCCTTATCAATTGCATCCAGATCCTTATAAGTGCATATGAGAAGGTCTAATAAGGAAAAAGAGTTCCCAACAGTCAGAATGGAATAGAATTGAGGAAGTCAAAGGAAACAGTAGAAAACAATTCAAGGAAGAGTTAAAAAACAATAGGATGTGATCTTAGTCTGAATGTCATTAGTTATTGGTTACAGGAAGTGATTAAAGAGATATGTTTTCTTCCTCTCAATGTGAAAAGGCTTATTAACCATAACATTCCACAGTGGGTAAAAGGACAGAATAGCAGGTGGTGTTCAAAACCTCACTGCAGTTAAAGATGTAGCTTAGGTATAATAAGAAACTAAAAGATCTTAAAGAAAAGAACTGAGATTCTTCCTTGAAGGGCAAAAGTATGCTAAAATAATAAACAAAAAACTGGACTCCTCAGTGAATGAAGAGGTTGAACTAGCTGATTAAAAGATCCATTAACAGATTAACAGTTTAACATTTTTTTTTCTACAAAAGAGTGACCTACTAATATGAATAGGACTGGTGGAAATTGGATGGCATGTTAGACATACCTGAAAATAATAGGATAGCTGAATTGCAACTATAGTCAAAATACAAAGCAATGACACAGAGGGAACACACCAACAAGATAGCAATTCAATGAGGTCACTAGAAGACCTCAGTCAGTTGCTCTGCTATGTGAGAAATGAGAATTTTGTATCTATTCATGTGCCCAGCACTTCTCACTGTATACCTTGACTACTGCTTTGTAGTTTTTCAGGGCATTTATGTCGCTCTTTCTCTCATCTACTTTCTATATTTGTGGAAGAATGAGAATGGCTGATAAGACATAGTTTCTCTTATTTTATTCCTATGATAATTCACCAAATAACTGTTTTGAATGTTATTCTCAGAGCTGAAGGGAATATATATAATTATCTGGCCTGTCTCAGAGAAATCACCTTGATAATTGCCCTGCGAATTTGTTGGGTCTTGATGCTATAGATGATAGGATTCATTAGTGGTGGGAAGAGGATGTACACATTTCCCATCACAATGTGTATTATGGGTGAGGAATGCTTAGCAAACCGGTGCACGATGGACAGGCCCAACACCGGGACATAGAAACACAGGACAGCCAGGATGTGAGACACACATGTGTTAATGGCCTTGAGCTGTCCCTTATGGGAAGCAATGGCCAAAACTGAGCGAAAGATCATGGCATAGGAGAGCAGAATGAAGAGGAAGTCTGAGCCCATGGAGAGAAAGATCACAATCAAGGCGTAAAAATTGTTAAATTTTGTATTGGAACAGGAAAGGCGGATCATATCCTGATGCAAACAATAAGAGTGGGAGAGAGTGTTATGGCGGCAGTAGGAGAGCCAGAGCAGTCGTGCAACTGGAGGTATGATAATCATGGTGCTCCGGAGCCCAAGTATTACTGTGATTTTCACCACCCGGGAGCTGGTGAGCTTGGTGGGATACCTCAGTGGGTTGGTGATGGCAACAAAACGATCATAGGCCATGGCAAAAAGCATGGCTGATTCCATGTAGGAGAAGGAGTGCACAATGTAGAGCTGAAGGACACAGGCATAGAGGTGGATGCCACGGAGATCAAGCCACAGAACCCCCAGTACCGTGGGCATGGTAGACACACACAGGCCTAGGTCTGTACTTGCCAGCATTGCCAGGAAGTAATACATTGGCTGATGCAGGGAGGGGTCAGTGCGGACAATGTGAAGGATTGTGGCATTGCCCAATATGGCAGCCAGGTAAACTGAGAAGACTGGGATAGAGATCCAGTGGTGGGCCCACTCCAGGCCAGGGAAACCTGTCAGCAGAAAGTTAGAACTCGAATTGATAACCAGTGCAATGGACATGATGTTAGAATTGTAGAGGAAATGTGCACATATCCACTTGCTAACAAAAGGTAGACTAATTCAGAATTAAGAGAACTTTTTTTACCTTTAAAGAGGTCATTCAACCTCTTCCACCACAGCAGTATGATTTCTATTGTGTATGTGACAAATGACTGTCCAACCTCTTATAGAGCCCTCACGTGAACCTACTACTCTCTGAAGCAGTTTCTTCCATGTTTAGACGACCGTTCTTGTTAGCCAATTCATCCTGTATGAAAATGAAACTTGTCTCCCTGCAATTTCTATCTTTAACTCCTTGTTCTAACCTTTGAGGTTAGGAAGAATAAATCCAATGTTTATACCCATTACAATCCTTCAAATACTTGAAGGTAAATGAACATTTTTTTCAAAAGAATGATTTCTCTGACTTAATACTTTTAATAGAAGTGAAGTAAAGTAGAGGTGAAGTAAAAGTGCTTAAAAAATTAAATGACTGGAATCCTGAAGGAAAAGTTCCTGACACCAAAATGAAGATGTAAAGTTAACTCTGCTACAGATACTGTCTGTTCTCATCTTCATCTTCCTGCTCCCTACCGATGTCCCTGAGACTACAGTGGTATGGAGGCAGTAGTCACAGCTACATGAAGAGTAAGAATTACAGAGATATTGGTGTAGTACCTTGACTGGATTGGATATAAAAAAGTTGGGGCTATGGACTTTGCTATTTATGCCTATTTATGAAATTGCTAGTCAAGAGCCACTTCATACTTGCAATGCCATATATCGCAATTCCACACAAAGTAATATTGTTGTCTCTTTTCTCTTCAGTCTTTTTTTTTTTTAACACAAGACTCAAAGTTAAATCTATTTGTCCATGGAGTGGTAATGCAGTTCCATTAATCCAGAGACCCAAAGGGAAGAATTTAAGCATGAAAATTTGTCATAAAAGAGATCTGAGACACAGAATCCATGAAGTTTCTTTGAAAAATATGGGGGGAAATTTAGACTAGGAAGTGATGAAAGGAAGCATGTCTACAGCCACTGTCTTGATGAATTGAAGGACAGGACATGCAGCTCTCATAGAAAATTCATCCAATTTAACACCCTCTTCTAATTGGAGTCTATCAGCAAGTCCTTCTCAGAACAAGCTCCTGTTGGAAGAGAGATAGATTTGTACTTTTATTTTTTGCAAAACTTTAGCTTATGCCCTCTTGTGTTGTCTTACATGAAGTAAATTCCCTTTGCCAAGCCATTCTTTACCTTATTACCATTGTGCAAAATCAATTAAGCCTTGGCAATTGAACTTAGTTTTACTACTCTCCTTCAAAAATATTCTTTGGGAGCCAAGATGGCTGAGTAAAGGTAAGAACTTGACTGAGTTTTCCGAAATTCTCTTCCAAATAATTTTAAAATAAAACCTTGAAAGAAATTCTAGAGAGTCCAAAGGCACAATAGGATTGAATGAAACAATTTTTAAGCCCAGGGCTCTTAAAACATATGTAGGAAAAATCTGTCCCTCTAGAGAGTAGTAGAGCATAGGCTGCACCAGAACAGGTCTTCTCCCAGAAAACCAGCAGCAGGCATTGGGGATGCGTGACCTAAAACTGCATCTTGGTTTCCAAAGTTCTCAGCCCACAGATGGGCTCAGAGTACTGGTCACAAGGAGATTACAAGGGTCCATTTGCTGGTATTGGGTGAAGGACTTTGTTGCATTGCCTGTATGCAGATCTGGGTCATAGTCTTGCCTTACCCTTCCAGGGGAAATGGCCAAATGAAAAAGAATATACAAAAGCTCACTGAAGAAAAGGACTCTTTCAAAATTTGAATTGGCCAAAAGGAAAAGGAGGTACAAAAGCTCAGTAATGAAATACATTTCTAAACTATTATTCTTTGAGATATACTGAGCAGTAAGATTTTGGAAAAACCTAGAAACACTTACATGAACTGATGCTGAGTGGAATGAAAAGAACCAGGAGAGTATTGTACAGAATAACAGCAAGGATTGTGGGATGATCAACTGTAATAGATTTAAGTCTTTTCAGCAATACAATAATTCAATACTATTCTGAGGTCAAGAAGAATAAGCCCATTTTTATATCCATTATAAAACTTCAATTTCTTTAAGGTAAATGAACATTTTATCAAAACTTTAATACTTCTAATAGAAGTGAAATAAAGCAGAGGTCAAGTAAAAGTTCTTAAAAAATTAAATGATTGGAATCCTGGAGGTATACTTCCTGACAACAAAATGAAGATGCAAAGTTAACTCTGCTACAGATACAGGCAGTTCTCATCTTCATCTGTGATGGAAAATGCTATCTACATTCAAAGGATGTACTATGGAGACTGAATGCAGATCAAGGCATACTACTTTCAATAAAAAGTAACTTTTTTTCTTGTGGTTTTTCCTTTTAGTTCTGATTTTTCTTTCACAACATGAGTGATATGGAAGTATGTTTAAAGTGATAGTACTTGTATAACCTACATAAGAATGCTTGCTATCTTGCAGAGGGAGGAGGTAAGGATGTTAGGGAGAAAAATTTGGAATTAAAAATATTGTAAAAATGAATGTTTAAAACTATGTTAACATGCAATTGGGAAAAATAAAATACTATTAAGTGGAGGGGGGAAGAAAATTGAGCTATATATGCCACTGACTTCAGTGGGATAGGCTGTCTTCAGAAAAAGTTTCAAATGAGAAATGTGTAATTTGTGGTTATTTTTAGGGACTGCAATCACAGATTTCAATTAATTTCCCAGATGTCCCGAAGTGGTAGAATTTCATTTGATATGACTTTAACTGTTAAAATCTGGAAAAAAATACAAATATGGGTACTTGATTTTCTCTGCCATGATCTAGAAAAGGAAAAATAATATAGTAGAAAATATGTACCAAACCAGGCATTAAGAAACTTGGCAGTTTGAAATCTAAGATTAAGAGAAAGAGAGTAAAGGAGCACCATCTCAATAGGACAAGACAAACTATAACCCAGAATGCTGAAATAGTTAAAAGTTCTGAAGACAAGAAAGAAATTTTCAATTGGAATTAAAAAAAAAACAGGAAGGGGTTGAACAAATATGGATAAAATGATATGATTTTCAGATAAATACAAAAAAAGAATAAAAGAGTATCTTGCTATCTGATACTGGAAATGCTATATATATATATATATATATATATATTATATATATATATATATATATATATATATATATATTGGTTCTTAATGATTGGATAAATGCAAGTGCTTTGTGACTACCTCCCAGTAGTTTTTTAAAAGTTGATTATAAATGGGAATTGTAAAAATGAATGAATTTGGCAAATTACTTCATTTTCAAAATCAGAATCCATATGCCATGCACCAGTGATCTTGACTTTGATTTTTGCAAAATTCTAAAATGTATTAATAAAAGAATGATTAGAGAACTTCTAGAAAAGTAAGCAAGAACCATCTTCAGCTGTCTTGATCATATGTGGCCACTGATCTCAGATTGCCCTGGAAGGGAAAGTAAGGCAGGTAATCTTGCATAGCCTTTTCTCACTTAAATCCAAATCAATTGCAAATCATGGCATCCCTTCCCTAATGTCATGGTCCTCTTCAAGAATGAAAGATAAATAACAAAAACAACAACAATAGCAACAGTAGTAACAGCAGCAACAGGAAAAGAAAACATTAATCAAAAATAACCAGTGTGTCTGTCTCAAGAAAGGGCCATACCAGATTACTAATGTAAGTCTTTGTTTTGTGGCCAGGTTTCAAAATTGAGGCATTAGAGAATTCCTGTAGATGTAGCTAATCCAAATTTTAACAAGGCATTTTATACTTTTTCCTAATAGTTTTGGGAAGATGAAAAAAAAAGTGGGTCATATAATCACAAAACTGGATAAGATATAGAACTTGTTGATTTGCTAGAATTAGGAAGAATGGACTTGGAAAGACTTTTACACTGGAATGACCTAGGGAATTAGTTTTATTATTTTGCTGCTTAACAGTTTTATGTAGTGAGACCACTGAAAGAGACCAGACTGTGATTGATTATTGATTGATTTTTAAGGGGAAAGAAACAGGATAAAAGTTTTCTTCTTAGTCTTCTCCAAATTGCATATAAGCATTACTATTTGGAATGAAAACAGGATTCAAAGAAGTAGATGTCAAAAAGATTAAGCCACAAAAGTCCCAGAATTTCAGATAGGGTAGACATACATAGAACTAGGTTAGCACTTGACAGCATCACTATTCTGTTAAGCATTTTGGAATTATATTCAAAGGGCAATAGATTCCCTTTGATCAAAAAATACCAATACTACATATCGCAAAAAAGATTTAAAATAGGGAGGAACAGAGACAGACAGACAGACAGACAGATATATACACACACACACACACACACACACACACACACTTAGAGAGAGAAAGAGAGAGAGAGAGAGAGAGAGAGAGAGAGAGAGAGAGAGAGAGAGAAAGAGAGAGAGAGAGAGAGACAGAGACAGAGAGAGACAGAGAAAGAGACAGAGACAGAGACAAAGAGAGGTGTCAATTTTTTTTCATGCTATTATGAAAAAAATGGAAAATTAAACACATTTAGAGAGTGCAAAAGGAAACATTCAGCACACCACTGTGTTCCCAGACTTATTATTAGCTACATTGTTTTGGAGTGTTTTTTATGCAGTCTGAAATTATCTTGCTGCTTTTTATTTTGAACCATCTTCAAAAATCCACTTTTCATCAAATTTCTATACTTGACCCTTAAGCCTCAGTGTAGTAGGCTTTTAGTGCTTGCAACAAAGACAGAGAAAGGCAAGAGAGCTATCTAAACAAAGATCTAAGGCAGCTTATTAAAGTGGAATTGATTTTTAAAAATACTGACTAATCAGAAAACTCACTGAGATTCCTGGGCAGCATCCTTTCCTGCTTTGTGGTTAGAATGGAAGAGATGTCTACCTGAAGAACAATAGGGAATATTTATCTAAGAGTGCTCTGTGACTAGTTTTGCTCCCAGGAGAAAACTTTTCTTATTTTCATCACAGGCACTGAGTTTCTAGTATATAGGAGTGTCAGGGGAGAGGTTTAAGAAGAGGTTCTGACCTCCTCTGATTCTCTCAGTGGTCCACATTGCTTGTTTCCCCTCTTTCCTAAACAATGGCTACCTTTCAAAGTGCCAAGAGGGCAACACACTGATTCTCACTACAACCCATTTTTAGCTGGTTTTGTTTGATCTGGCTCAATTTGAAACTATCAAAAGGCAACTGGGTGGTTTACTGGATAGGTCCTGGCTTAGGAAGCCCTGCATTAAAATTGTTTCCCAGACCCTTACTAGCTGAATTTCAGTCTTAGACAAGTGACTTAACTACTCTCATCCTGAGTTACCTCATTTGTAAAATGTAGATAATTATGGCCCTGCCTCATTGGATTGTTGTGAGGATACAGTAAGAAAATATATATTTTACTTTGTAAACTGTATGTTATCTATGTCACAAAATAGGGATAAGATGAGGAATGAGGTAGAGAGACCTAAAGCAATTTCCACTTCATTTATTCCCATCACCACCCAGTCATTGTCTCAGCTGCTACAGAATTCCCTGTATCATTTGAGGAACAGTAAGAGTTGAGGTCAAAGGTTCATCTTTATCTAACAGATAGAGCTTATAAACCTGAAAGACTTTCACACCTTTTGCAATAAGGAAATTCATTGTAATTTCTCACTTCAGTCTCTCCTGCTGTTACATAAAAGCAGGTTCTAGCTGATACAAAGTGTCTGTTAATGTTTTGCACCACAATTATTCCTCAAAGCTTTCAAGTCATCACCAGCCTTCCATTCTCTGTACTTTATTCAAGTTATTCCCTTCCCTAAATTTAGGAATTTGTTTCTCTCACTAGTGGATTATCTTCAGAGCTCAGCCTGTAAAAAGTATGTGTATAAGTAAGTGTGTATTGTAGGAAGGGCTAGTCTTATTAGCCTTGGTAGGCCTATCAGAGATAGGGAAGAGAAAGAGGGTTGTTGTGAGGGCCAAAAAGAGATAATGTATGGTATCAGTTTGCTTTAATCTAAAAGTGCTATGCAATTTATTAATGATAATGATGATGATAGCAGAAATGTGGATGGTGATGATGTTAGTGATAGGGATGACCTAAATCTAGGAAGTCAAACTTCAGGTTAAGAGGATAAGGATATGATTTTGGAATTTTTCTATGCCAGGGGTTAGATGAGGAAGGGCTGACCAAAACTTCCAAAATTGTCTTATTTATCTTTTTTTTTTATTACAGGGATTCCATTTATGAACCTGGAAGCTGCGCTTAAACTAGATGCTCTAAGATGCCATGAAATTTCAGTGAACTATGAGCTCTATAGAATCACAAAATATTAGGTTTGGAAATGAACTTAAAAGTCATATAGATATTGAACAGGAGTTACCTGATAGTGACCACAAATGGTTACTCTCCCTCCAGTTTATTCTGTGAGGGAGAATTCATTAAGGTGTAAGACAGATCATGCTTTTTTTCCCCTTTCTTTTGTAGAGTTGTGGAGGAAAGATCTAATTGTTAAGTGTAACAAAATTTTTTTCATTTTGCATTTCCTATCTACTGTTTCTCTATCTACTTTCTAGAGCTAAGCAAGATAAATCTCTCCTCTTCTCCATATACTGCTTTCCAGATTCTTATCTCCAGGCTGAACACCCTGTTCTTCGACAAATACTCCTATGGCATAGACTCAATCCCCTTTGTTCAATTTCCAAGTTCTGCTCCACAGCTTATCCACATTCTTCATAAAATTTGGTCTCTAGGAGTGAACAAAACACTCCAGATGCATCAGCACAGTTTAGTTGTGTTGTATATAATGTCCTCAGTTCCTTAGAAATGAAGCCTTGGAAGCTCAACCCCACTCCTTTGTGATTAAGGTCTGACACTGAATAGTGTTCATTGAAATATCAAATGGTGCAACTAAATTATGAAATCGAAGATTCATAATTGTTCAGGGAGATTAAGTACTCTCATTCCCACTTTACAAGATAATTCTATCATATGATTTACCAATAATTTTTAAGGTCTTCAGGAAAATTCAAATGTTACTAAAGTTTTCATCATAGTGGGGAAGGAAACAGTGAGAGAAGGCAATTGGACTTGGATTTGTCCACAATCACATAACTAGTTATATATCATGTGCTGAAGCCTATATTTGAACTCCGGTTCTCCTGACTCCAGGACTGGTACTATATCTACTATGCTACAAAGCTGTTGCCATATTGGCATTTTTTTTTTTTTTTGCTGAGGCAATTGGGGTTAAGTGATTTGCCCAAGGTCATATAGCTAGTAAGTGTTAAGTGTCTCAGGCCAAATGTGAACTCAGTTTTTCCTGACTTCAGGGCTGGTGTTCTATCCACTACAATAACTAGCTTCCCCCATATTCGCATAATTGTAACTGAACTATAAATAACAATTTAAAATTTTCAGATATATATATATACACAGAAAGAAAGTGATGAAATTCTTATTTCTGCATTATAATGTTTATTTTTTGTTATTGATAATTAAGTTTACATTTTTAAAATTAAAAAAAAAAGGAAATGGAAAACTAAGCCATTATTGCCATTTCAATTAGAGATCTTATTCCAGAAAAGGGAAAACTTTTTGGTGGCAAGGAGTCTTGAAAGCTGCCTACCTGTATTTAAAGAAGCAGAACAATAGAGGACACTAGGTACTTCATAGACATGCAAAGGGACTACTTAGTCTTGTCCTATTGAGACAAAAATAAAAAGATCAAAAAGTATAGAATACTCTTATTTAATGCAATAAAAAATTTTGAAAATCATGGCATCATCACTTAGCTGTAAATCCCAGCTCTGCTACCACGTAATCAACTCCATGATGTTGAACAAATCTGTTGTCTTTTTGGAGATTTGTTCTGCTTGTTTTGTAAAATGAAGTAAAGTAATTATAATGAAGGCTTGGCTAATGAATTCTTAGAGCATGCTCAAATCTTCCCTTTCTTGGTGGGTTATATAGAGCATATGTAAATATTTCTTAGCTGCAACCAATCTAATGTGCTAGCTTGAGGGAACTATTTCCAAACATGGGTGACTAAAGTGTTGATACTAGAGAGTGACAAATAGCTTTTTGGCTGGGACACTGATGAATTTTGAGTTTCTGAGAACTGAGTATATATAATAAAGTTATCTGTCTTCTCCATTGGACTTTTGTTTCTTTTCCTTCTTGATGGTAAGTGAAAAAGAATTTGCTTGACCTGCTGATGCTAGATAGGGAACAACAAGTTGCAATGTCTTTTTGTAGCTCTAGAACTTATGGATTTGTTTTAACATACAAAATAAAAAAGGTTTCATTTAGATTGTCTCCAAAATTTGTGCTATAATATTATCATTGATTTGCAGATAGTTCTCCAGATCTTGCATTCTTACTCTCTCACAATCCTTCCATTCACTTTCCCTTGATGCCTTCTTTCCAAAGTCCTTTATATGTACTCTTTTCCTTGTATTTCATTCTGTTCAACTTCTCTCCCCCTGCTTCATTTCTCATTCTCTAATTAATTTCCTTTTGTCTTTAATTTTAACTTCTCTGTCTCATCAAATCTCTCTCTGTTTCCTTCCCTTCCCTCTTCCTCTGTTTCGCTAATTTCCTTTTCCTTGGTTAGTTCATTAGGTTTACCAGATTCTTTAGTTTACTCTTCAATCCTTCATCTCTCCCCATTGGAATTTATGAGGTTTTCAAAAGTTTCACTGCTTTTTTATAAATGATGCAGAATAAAAGGGGGAGAGTGATAGGAAAACTTATGGAGAGAAAAAAATACCTCTAAATAGTCTAATGGCAAAGTAACATCTGCAGAACAGTAAAAAGAAAGATCAGGAGCAGGTAAACAATGGTAGATATAGGGTATTTAGTGGGGCATTGTAAAGAAAAGGACAAAGGTGGAGAATTCAAAACCCATTATTGGAATATGGTCTAAGAATTAAGACTGGATATAGCATGAGATGGAATATAGATGTGTTGTCTAGGAAGTGGCTCTTCTCAAAGATTCATTGTATCCTTCTGCCTATTTTTTCCACATCTCCTGGGGGTCCTTGTAAGCTGCCTGACTGAGTACTTTGGCAAAAGCCTGAGGTTAGGATTGCCTGGCAGAAGCTCAAAGCAGTGACCAGTGCCCTGGCCCAATAGTACCATTAATCCCCTGTGCATCTTGGAGTTTTCAGCCTGCTGAGTCCACTGTGTTCCATGCTGTCTATCTTCTGTACAAGGAACGAAAGGGATTGGGCTCTAAAAGTATAGCCCATATATAAACTGCATTCAGTCCACCGTGTCTCTTGTAGCTTTCTTTCCTTTCTCTTTGGGGTCATTAAAGAAATAAGAGGGAATGGAAAAGGAGAATTGGAGGGGAGAGAAAAGATCTAGAAATATAGGAGTTGGGAGAACCAGAGATAATGGAGAAAAACAATTTGAGAAACTAAGAGGACAAACTAAGATAAAGAACAAGAGGTATACATTTGCCACATATTTCAAGGTATTTGTTTCACCAGATCCTTGAAACCCTTCTTTTTTATTTCTTTCTCAGATCCCAGAGATTGCTCTGCTGCCCTTACTTCTTAGGTAAATGAAAGGGATGGGGGTTGGGTGGGAGGTGCAGTATAATATCAGGTTGGGGATATGGGGAAGGAACACCTCACAAGCAGCTCTAGTTAAGTATGCCTTAGAGCTCTTGGAAGGGAAGCTAGTCCCAACTCCTGCCTCTAAGAAGTCCTTTGGATCATACCCATCCTTCTTATAGATATTCCATCCCATGATGGGTCTAGAGAACTAAGGAAAGATATTTCCTTTTTCTGGATATTTTGGTCTCTTGTTTCTTCTGTGGGGAATTGTCTGCCCTTAGCCCAAGTTTTTTAATCCACTAGGGTATGCACATCACATGATTTACAGGTATATGAACACACAGATACACATTTTCTCATTTTCTCCCTTTACCTTTATTAATCCTCTCTCATTTCACAAACTATAATCTCCAATCCCGTCCCACTCCAACCAATGATCAATTATTTAATATTTCTCACTTTTTCCTTTAGCCCCTCCCATTTCTCTTCTTTCCCTCAGTCAGTGTTGATGTCCTACTGCTGGATTTGTCCTGCTAGCTGTCACATAAGATAAAGACGTGAAGAGGTTGCCTGATGCTCCCAATATAGGAACATATATTCAATCTGTTGAATGAATCTCATCCTGATAGAAAGACCTTAACTCTAAATCTTCCACTCTGACACAAACTTACAGACCTAAATAGATCATAAGTAGATAGGTAGAAATTTATACATGTTGTAAAAAGATAGGTTATAAATAATAACATAAAAAATAGGAGACTGATAAATAGGATTAAAAGGAGAGACTATGTTGGGAGGCCCTGATTTTTCCTATGTGACTGTGGGAGAGAGAAAAGAGGCAGCTGCAGTTGTAGTTTTGAAACAACAGCAGCCAAATTAAATATTTTCAAAAGTATTTAGGCCTTCTTCCTCAGGTACCAATGTACTAGATGAGCCCTAAGATTCACTTCAAACTGCATGGATGAGTCTATGATTAGTTCTAAGCTACTTGGAGGGAATAAATAATTCTGAGTCACGGAAATCTTACCTAGAGAGAAGGGAGGGACAGTTGGTATGTCTTTTAGGGGATAATTTACAGTTGTCTCTGAGAAGACAACTTTGAGATTGTAGATGAACCATCTTACAATGAGTCACTGGTATGTTTGTTGAGTTTTTGAGGAGTAAACAAGATGCATTGTAAGCAAGGAAAGAATTCCCTGTTGTGAGAGGGAAGTAGAACCTGAAGCGCCAATTTAGGGTTAGGGTTAGTATCACAGAAATCATCTACTCCATATCATTCCTAATGTGTGAACTTCCTCTACAAAATTTCCATCCAGTGATTTCACAGCTTCCATATGGCAACCTCTAGTCAGAGAGAATTTTGATTCTTCGTGGTAGATTTTATCATTTTTGGAAACTGCTAATTATTATTTTTTTCTTCTTTATATTGATCCAAATATAACTTTTTAGCATAGGATCATTTATATGCACTTATACCCTCTGGGACCAAGCAGAACAAGTAGATGATTTCTGTGATACTAACCCTAACTGAAAATTATTGTTGAGATTATTTTTGTTGTTGTTTTCACCTCCCAGCTCACCTGAGAGGAATTCAGAGATCCCAAGAGGTTTCCAGACTATAATTTAAGAATTGGTCTTCTAGAAAATTTCTGAAGCAAAATTTAGTTATAACTTCTGATTAATATTTCATCCAAAGAAGATACTAAACTCCTCAATTGTTGTAAAAGCACTCAAGTCCGATCTGAGTATCAGCTATAAGATTCTTTTTATTTTATCCACTATACAAATATTTTAACATACAAAGAACAATTTTGCTTACTATCCTTCCCTTAAGAGTTAAAGACACATTATGAAATTTCTACACAAATATTTTCCATCCATGATGGACCTGTTCTGACCAAGTCTTTCACAATGATATCAGAAAAGCCTCCTTAAGGAATGAATTAATCATCCAAATATAAGATCCTCCTATTGGTTGTCCTTTTCTTTTCTGACGATCACTCTATTAAGGAAATCTTCCTGAATAGAACACAGGAACATTTAGTCTCTGGAACTCTTGAATGTGGGTTTAGCTACAAGTTAAATCCAAGACTGGAAATGTTCATTTTCAAGATTGTTTGTTTTTTGACCATACTCAGAAAAGAGAACTGAAGGGGAAAAAAGAAAGTTGGTAGTGCTTGGATAAAAATCTCAGGAATGTAAATTTCAGACTCCTTGAAGCAAATAAAAGTTTCATGTCCTAATCTCCTACAAGTCACCCTTTTTGCTCCTGAGGTAGGAAGCACATCCTTATGTACTATAAACTGGAAGGTGAAGGTGGAAACAACCTATTAAAGGAAACAATTCAAAAGAGGGTAACCATTTCACAACTCACTCTCATAGACTATAGAGGCGTCATTTTTTCTGATTACTATCGTTACTCAATTGCCAATCACTGTAAATTACCAGAGACATTCTCCACTGCAACTGTATGTCTGCAATTCCATAAAATTTAAGGGGAAGTCATCAGATTGATATTCCCATTGTATAACTTCTGCCTAATGTTTCTGATTCAGGCCTTGAAGGCAATCTAATTTTCTTTCAACATTCAAACATATACCTGCTCATGGTATAGAAAAATATGTGTATATATGCATATATCTATACATCTATTCATATTTGTACTTATATAAGCAAATAAATACATTTGTAAAAATTATGTCTATTTCTAAACGTTTATATTTCCTATTTCTTGATCAAGGTATATTCTACCATCAGCACCATTATTGTGCTGTTGTGTTTTCTTTAACTCAAGTGAAGAATTTCACATTTATTTCAAATCAACCCAATTTTAATTAAACTGATTTTATTGAAATTAATAATGATAAAATAATGGCAATAATAAAAACTAATAATACTAGTATTTATTTAATACTGTAAAGTTTGTGAAGAATTTTATATACAAAATCTCATATGAGTCATAAAGCAACCGTCTGAGTTAAGTCATAGGGTTTTGTTAGCATCTTATTAATTATGAGACAATGGAGTCAGGAAATTTAGCAAATTTTCAATGATCATGTGGCATATATGTGACCACAGATACCACTTGTCTCTAAGCCCAGAACTTTAGTTGTTAAAAAAATAACTTGTCATAATTTGTCATTTTAAGTATTCTTTGAAGTATTGTGGCACCTGCATATTTTATAACCTAGTCATTATATTTCCATTTAATTCACTGTGAAAAACCTTGAGTCACTCCACTAAAGACTCATCTTTAGTTTAATGCAGAACTATTAGTCAAACTTTGGTGAAAGGTGGACTATAAAGAATGTATAACTTCTAAGAATGAAGAAACAAAGAGAAGTTTCCAAGAAGCTTAAAAAAAAAGAACAAAAGGATTATCTAACCTTTTTGATATTGAAAGAGAAAATCTGCACCAGGAAATCAATAATCAATAATCAACTTATCAAAATTCATGAATGGCAAATATAAGCAAGTAGGTGATAGTAGATAAACACAAAAATATAATATGATGCTGAAGAATAGTATCAGATGATAGAAAATTTATAGTGAGGTAGCTGAAGCTAGAAAGAAATGTCAAGAACAGTAAAATGGCAGGGGATAGATAAATACACGAAGAGACAGACTAGATAGATATATAGATAAATTGATGGATGGATGGATGATATATAGATAAATATGTAGATATATAGATATAGATAGATAGACAGATAGATTGATAAGCAGATAGATGGGATGGATGAATAGATAGATAGATAGATAGATATAGATAGAAAGATACATAGATACATAAATAGACCTAAATTGAAGGCTTCTAAAGCTAGATTGAATGAATCTGATTATTAACAAGCAAAAATCTCTTCATTCATATCTTGGATTGTGCCCATTTTTTTTAAATCAAGTAGCATTATCTTTGGATAGGACAGGACTGAACTAATATGGATAAAAACAAGTTGATAAGTTGAGTAAGAAAAAAGAATGAAAAAAATATTTAACTATCTGACTCAGAAAGTGCTGAATTTTATTACCTTGTTACTAATAATGTTAGTCTTTATTTTTAGAGCAAGTTACAAGATAGAGGAATTGTTGCATTGCTGTATATATAGGTGATCTAGATTTTAATAAAACATATAAAAGTTTTTTTCTTGTAATTTTAAGATTAAAACAATTGGGTCACATAATCACATAACTAGATGAGATACATAACTGCTTGAGTAACTTGAATTAGAAAGAGTAAAAATGAAAGAAGTTCTACATTGGAGTAAACCAGGGAGTTGCTCTAAATGTTTTACTGTTTAACAGTTTTATGTAGAGAGAGTCTAGAATGTGATTTTTTTTTTTTCTGGAGGGAAAGTGTAAAATTCTTCTTATCAGTCTTCTCCAGCTTGCGTAAAGATTGCCATTTGGATGGAAAAAAAGGATGATAATGGGTAAAGTAAAAGGCAGTTCCTTGTTAGTTTCATCCAGATCCTTATAATAAGTATGAGAAGGTTTAATAAGTAAAAAGAATTCCCAACAATCAGTAAGAATGGGATAGAACTGAGGAAGTCAAAGGAAACAGTAGAATAGAATTCAAAAAAGAGTTTAAAAAATAAGATGTGATCTTAGCCTGAATGTTATTAGTCACTGGCTGCAATGATTAAAGTGATTAAAGAGGGGCAGCTAGATGGTGCCCTGGATAGAGCACCAGCCCTGAAGTCGGGAGGACCTGAGTTCAAATATGGTCTCAGACATTTAATACTTGACCAGATGTGCCCTGGTCAAGTCAAAGAAATCCAATTGAGTCGGGGGAAAAAATAAGTTATTAAAGAGATATGTATTCTTTCTCTCAATGTGGGGAGGCTTATCAACCATGACATTCCATAGTTGATAAAAGGACAGAAAAGCAGGTGGTGCTTAGACTAACACTGCAGTTAAAGACATTGCTTAGGCATAATAAGAAACTTTAAGATCTAAAACATATTAAAGAAAAGAGTTGTGAAAGGCAGAAGTATGCCAAAATAATAAACAAAAAACTGGACTCTTCAGTGAATGAAGAAAGAGCTTGAACTAGCTAATTAACAGATCCACTAACAGATTAACAATTTAACAGTTTTTTTTCTACAGAAGAGTGGCCTGCTAATATCAATAGGATTGGTGGAAATTAGATGGCATGTTAGACAAACCTGAAAATGATAGTATAATTGTAAAGCAACTATAGTCAAAATAGAAAGCAGTGACAGAGAGGGAGCACACACACATGACATCAATTCAATGCAGTCACTATAAGACTTCAAACAGTTGTTCTGTTATTTGAGGAATAAGAATTTTTTATCCACTCATGTGCCCAGCAATTCTCTCTGTATAACCTGACTACATCTTTGTAGCTTTGCAGGACATTGGAGTTATTCTCTTCTCAATAAATACATCTATATATGTGGGAAAATGAGGTCATGGTTTAGAAAAAAAAGTTTCTGTTATTTTATTACTGCGATATTTCACCAAATAACTGTTTTGAATGGTATTCTCTGAGCTGAAGGGAATATATATAATTATCTGGCCTGTCTCAGAGAAATAACCCTGACAATTGCCCTGCGGATTTGTTGGGTCTTGATGCTATAGATGATAGGATTCATTAGTGGTGGGAAGAGGATGTACACATTTCCCATCACAATGTGTATTATGGGTGAGGAATGCTTAGCAAACCGGTGCACGATGGACAGGCCCAACACCGGGACATAGAAACACAGGACAGCCAGGATGTGAGACACACATGTGTTAAGGGCCTTGAGTTGTTCCTTATGGGAAGCAATGGCCAAAACTGAGCGAAAGATCATGGCATAGGAGAGCAGAATGAAGAGCAAGTCTGAGCCCATGGAGAGTAAAATCACAGTCAAGGAATAGAAACTATTGAATTTTGTATCAGAGCAAGAAAGGCGGATCAAATCCTGATGCAGACAATAAGAGTGGGAGAGGGTGTTATGGCGGCAATAGGAGAACCAGAGCAGTCGTACAACTGGAGGTATGATAATCATGGTGCTCCGGAGCCCAAGTATTACTGTGATCTTCAACACCCGGGAGCTGGTGAGCTTGGTGGAATACCTCAGTGGGTTGGTGATGGCAACAAAACGGTCATAGGCCATGGCAAAGAGCATGGATGATTCCATATAGGAGAAGGAGTGGACAAAATAGAGCTGGAAGACACAGGCATAGAGGTGGATGCCACGGAGATCAAGCCACAGAACCCCCAGTACCGTGGGCATGGTAGACACACACAGGCCTAGGTCTATACTTGCCAGCATTGCCAGGAAGTAATACATTGGCTGGTGCAGGGAGGGGTCAGTGCGGATAATGTGGAGGATTGTGCAATTACCCAGTATGGCAGCCAGGTAAACTGAGAAGACTGGGATAGAGATCCAATGGTGGGCCCACTCCAGGCCAGGGAAACCTGTCAGTAGAAAGTTAGAACTTGAATTGATAACCAGTGCAATGGACATGATGTCAGATTTGTAGCTGAAATGTGCATATATCCACTTGCTAACAAAAGGTAGAATAATTGAGAATTAAAGGTATTTCAGAGGTCATTCAATCTCTTGTACCATAGTAAGGATTATTTTATTGTGTAGGTGACAAATGACCATCTTCTTATGGAACCCTCTGGTGAACCTAACACTCTCTGAAGCAGTTTCTTCCATATTTAGACGACCTTTCTTGCTAGCCAATTCATCCTGTGTGAAAATGAAACCGGTCTCTCTGCAATTTCTATCCTTAGCTCCTTGTTCTAACCTCTGAGGTCAGAAAGAATAAGTCCAATGTTTATATCCATTAGAAGCCTTCAAATACTTGAAGATAAATGAACATTTTTTTTCAAAAGAATGACTTCCCTCACTTAATACTTCTAATAGAAATGAAGTAATATAGAGGTGAAGTAAAAGTGCTTAAAAAATTAAATGCCTGGAATCCTGAAGGCAAAGTTTCTGACACCAAAATGAAGATGTAAAGTTAACTCTGATATACATACTGGATGTTCTCATCTTCATTCTCCTGCTCCCTGCAGATGTCCCTGAGACTACAGTGGTATGTAGGCGGTAATCATAGCTATGTGAAAAGTAGAAATTTCAGCCTTTTTTGCACAAGATTCAAAGCTAAATCTATTTGTCCATAGAGTGGTAGTGCAGTTCCATTAGTCCAAAGACTCCCAAGGGAAGAATTTAAGCATTAAAATGAGTCATAAAAAGAGATTTTAGACACAGAATCCATGAAGTTTCTTGAAAGAAGATTGGGAGAAAATTTAGACTAGGAAGTGATGAAGGAAAGCATTTCTACAGCCAGTGTCTTGATGACATGAAGGACAGGATACGCAGCTCTGATACAAAATTCATCCAATAACACCCTCTTCTAATTGGAGCCTATCAGTGATGCCTTCTCAGAACAAGCTCCTGCTGGAAGAGAGGTAGATTTTTACTTTTATTTTTGCAAAATCTTAGCTTATGCCCTCTTCTGTTTCCTTAAATGAAGTAAATTTTGTTCCTGCCAAGCCCTTCCTTACCTTATTACCATTATGAAAAATCAATTAACCCTTACCAATTAAGCTTAATTTTACTATTCCCTTCAGAAATATTTTTGGGAGCCAAGATGGCTGAGTAAAGGTAAGAACTTGACTGAGTTTTCCCAAATTCCTTCCAAATAACTTTTAAATAAAGCCTTGAAAGAAATTCTAGATAGTGCAAACGCACAATAAGATTGAATGAAAAAAAAATTTTAAGCGTAGGGCATCTTAAAACATAAGTAGGAAAAGTTTGTCCCACGAGAGAATAGTAGAGCACAGCTCAGCATAGGCTGAGCACCATAACAGGTTTTCTCCCAGCAAACCAGCAGAAGTCATTGGGAATGATTGAATCAGAAACTGCATCTTGGTTTCCAAAGCTCTCAGCCCACAAATGGGCTCAGAGTACTGGTCACAAGAGATTACAAGGTATATTTGCTGGCATTGGGTGAAGGTCTTTGTTGCATTGTCTGTATGCAGATCTTGGTCAAAGTCTTGCTTACCCTTCCAGGGGAAATGACCAAATGAAAAAGAATATACAAGAGCTCATTGAAGAAAAGGACTCTTTAAAAAGTAGAATTGGTCAAAAGGAAAAGGACACACAAAAGCTCAGTAATGAAATACATTTCTAAATTATTATTCTATGAGATATACTGAGCAGTAAAATTTGGAAAAACCTAGAAACACTTACATGAACTGATGTTGAGTGGAATGAAAAGAACCAGGAGAATATTGTATACAGTAACAGCAAGGATTGTGGGATGATCAACTGTAATAGACTTAAGTCTTTTCCGCAATACAATGATCCAATTCTGAGGTCAGGAAGAATAAGTCCACTTTTTATACCCATTATAATCCTTCAATTCCTTTAAGATAAATGAACATTTTATCAAAAGAATGATTTCCCTTACTTTAATACTTCTAATAGAAATGATGTAAAGCAGAGGTCAAGTAAAAGTTCTCAAAAAATTAAATGACTGGAATCCTTGAGGTATACTTTCTGACAACAAAATGAAGATATAAACTTAGCTCTGCTACAGATACAGGCAGTTCTCATCTTCATCTGTGATGGAAAATGCTATCTACATTCAAAGGATGTACTATGGAGACTAAATGCAGATCAAGGCATACTACTTTCAATAAAAAGTACTACTTTTTTTCTTGTGCTTTTTCCTTTTAATTCTGATTTTTCTTTCACAACGTGAGTGATATGGAAGTATGTTTAAAGTGATAGTACATGTATAATCTTCATGAGATTGCTTGCTGTCTTGCAGAGGGAGGCGATAAGGATGTTAGGGAGAAAAATTTGGAACTCAAAATATTATAAAAATGAATGTTTAAAACTATGTTAATATGTAATTGGGAAAAATAAAATACTATTAAGTGAAGGTTGGGGGAGAAAATTGAGCTATATATGCCACTGACTTCAGTGGGATAGGCTGTCTTCAGAAAAAGTTTCAAATGGGAAATATGTAATTTGTGGTTATTTTTAGGGGCTGCAATCACAAATTCCAATTAATTCCCCAGATGTCCTGAAGTGGTAGAATTTCATTTGATATAACCTTAACTGTTAAAATCTGGAGGAAAAAAATACAAATATGGGTACTTGATTTTCTCTGCCATGATCTAGAAAAGGAAAAATAATATAGTAGAAAGTATACCAAACCAGGCATTAAGAGACTTTGGAGTCTGAAACCTAAGAAAGAGACTAAAGGAGCATCATTTTTTTTGAACAAAATAAGATATGTTTATTAAAAATAATATGATTTCATCTATACTACCTTTACAGTTAAAGCAATGACTTTGAAAAACAAAACAATTGTTAGTAAAAACATAAGCTTTTTCTGTTTTGTATGTGACCTAGAGGGAGATATGGAGAAATATAAAACAAGTCTCAGTCCTAAAGCTACTTATTCCTTTGGTTCTGAAATGTGTCCTTTCCTACAAATAACAACTTAAGGAGCATCATTTTAATAGGCCAAGACAAACTACATCCCAGAATACTGAAATGGTTGAAAGTTCTGAAGCCAAAGAAGAAATTTTCAATTGGAATAAAAAAACAGGAGGGGGTTGAATAAATATGGATAAAATGATATGATTTTCAGATAAATATATAAAAAAGAGTATCTAGCTATCTGATACTGGAAATGCTATATATATTTTTTTATTTTTGGTTCTTAATGATTGGATAAATGCAAGTGCTTTGTGACTACCTCCCAGTAGTTTTTTAAAAGTTGATTATAAATGGGAATTGTAAAAATGATTGAATTTGGCAAATTATTTCATTTTCAAAATCAGAATCCATATGCCATGCATCAGTGATCTTGACTTTGAGTTTTGGTAAAATTCTAAAATGTATTAATAAAAGAATGGTTAGGGAACATCTAGAAAAGTAAGCAAGAGCCATCTTCAGTTGTCCTGATCATATGTGGCCACTGATCTCAGATTGCCCTGGAAGGGAAAGTAAGGCAGGTAATCTTGCATAGCCTTTTCTCACTTAAATCCAAATCAATTGCAAGTCATGGCATCCCTCCCCTAATGTCATGGTCCTCTTCAAGAATGAAAGATAAATAATAAAAACAACAACAGCAGCAGCAGTAGTAACAGCAGCAACAGGAAAAGAAAACATTAATCAAAAATAACCAGTGTGTCTGTCTCAAGAAAGGGCCATACCAGATTAATAATGTAAGTCTTTGTTTTGTGATCAGGTTTCAAAATTGAGGCAGTAGAGAATTCCTGTAGATGTAGCTAATCCAGATTTTAACAAAGCATTTAATACTTTTTCCTAATAGTTTTGGGAAGATGGGAAAAGAAGTGGGTCATACAATCACAAAACTGGATAAGATATAGAACTAGTTGACTAGCTGGAACTAGAAAGAATGGACTTGGAAAGACTTTTAAATTGGAATGACCTAGGGAATTGTCTTTATTATTCTTCTGCTTAACAATTTTATGTAGAAAGACCATTGAAAGACACCAGACTGTGACTGATTGATTAATTGATTGATTTTTAGAGGGGAGGGAAACAGGATAAAAGTCTTCTTTTTAGTCTTCTCCAACTTGCATAAGTATTACCATTTGGAATGAAAACAGGATTTAAAGAAGCAGATGACAAAAAGATCAAACCACAGAACTCCCAGAACTACAGAGATGGTAGACATACATAGATCTAGATTAGCACTTGCCATCATCACTCTTCTGTTGAGCATTTTGGAATTATGTTCAAAGGGCAATTTATTCCATTTGACCAAAAAATATAAATACTAGATATCCCAAAAAAGATTTAAAATGGGGAATGTGTGGTATGGCAAATCCAATTTACAAATACTCAGAGATATCTCAAGTGAAGAATAGAAGTATTGATTTTTAGAATATTGCAAAAAATGAACTTCTCCAAACTGGACTCCAAACCAGTCTAGAGAGGTTAATTTCCAGAGATTGAAATGAGTTATATAATCTTGGCCACAAGAATAAAGCTTGGAAGTAACATGAATTTGTTAAATTTTTATCTGAATTTTATGATGGTCAGTTTTGCAACTTCTTATAACTGTTTACCCTATTTCATTTCCCTAGATAAATTAAATCTAAGTTATAAATTCAATCTAACTTAGTTAATGATTTTATAAGAAACCATATAATCCCCCACAAATAGGAGATTTGTTTACAGGTTAAGTAGTTCATTAAATTAAAATAACTAAGAAGATTTAGTTTACCTCAGGCTTCCTCAACAAATAGAGATTAGCCAGTTTATAGATCTCTTAGAATATCTCCAGGTTATTAAATAGTTAGATTCTTCTCTAAGCAGTTAAGGTCCAGGAGATCAGATATTTCTGCTAGGAGAACAAGTCTTTTGGTCTCTTTCCCAGAACCTTAATGACCCATTTCAGGGGTCTGGAATTATCAAATGAAAGATGCTTAGTTTCCCCATTATACTCAGGGAGGAAGAGAGAGAGACAGAGAAACAGAGAGAGAGAGAGAAGTGTCAAAATTTTTTTACATGCAATTATGGAAAAAAAAAAAAAACGAAAAATTAACCCCATTTAGAGAGGCAAAAGGAAACATTCAGCACATCACTGTGTTCCCAAACTGTTATTAGCTACATTCTTTTGGAGTGTTTTTTGTCCTGTCTGCAATTTTCTTGCTGCTTTCTTCTTTGAACCACTTTCAAAAATCCACTTGTCATCAAATTTCTATACTTGACCCTTAAGCTTCAGTAGGCTTTTAGTGCCTGGAACAAAGATAGGGAAAGGCAAGAGAAGTACCTGAAGAGAGAATAATGATGAAAAGCAGCTAATTAAAGTGGAATTGATGTTTTTTAAAATACTGACTATTCAGAAAACTCACTGAGATTCCTGGGCAGCAATCTTTCCTGCTTTGTGGTTAGAATGGTAGAGATGTCTACCTGAAGAGCAACAGGGAATATTTATCTAAGAGTGCACTGTGACTAGTGTTGCTCCCAGGAGAAAATTTTCCTTATTTCCATTACAGGCACTGAGTTTCTAGTGTATAGGGGTGTCAGGGGAGAAGTTTGAGGAGAGGTTCTGACCTCCTCTGATTCTCTCAGTGGTCCACATTGCTTGTTTCCCCTCTTTCCTAAACAATGACCACCTTTCAAAGTGCACTGCCAAGAGAGCAACCCACTGATTCCTACCAGAATGTATTTTTGGCTGGGTTTGTTTGACTTGGCTCAGTTTGAAACTATCAAAAGCAACTGGGTGGTTTAGTGGATAGGTCCTAGCTTAGATCTTAGGTAGGAAGCCCTGCATTAAAATTCTTTCCCAGACCCTTACTAGCTGTATTTTAGACAGACGACTTAACTACTCTCATCCTGAGTTATTTCATTTGTTAAATGTAGGATAAAATAAGTGTGTGTGTGTGTGTGTGTGTGTGTGTGTGTGTGTGTGTATTTACTTTAAAAACTTTTAAAATCCTGTATAAATGTTATCTATGTCATTAGGTAGGGACAAGATGAGAAATGAAGTAGAGAGTGAGACCTAAAGCAACTTCCACTTCATTTATTCCCATTATCACCCTCTTCTCCCCACGACTTTCCCACCCAGCCATTGTTTCAGCTGTTCCAGAATTGTATCATGTATTATTTGTGGACAATGAAGAGTTGAGGGAAAAGGTTCATTTTTGTCAAACAGATTGCACTTATAAACATGGAAGTTTCTTCTAGACTTTCACAACTGTTGCAATAAGGAAATTCATTGAAGTTTCTAACCAGTCTCTTCTACTGTTACATAAATGCATGTTATAGTGGATACAGAGTGACTGTTCATGCTTTGTACCACAACTATTCCTCAAAGCTTTCAAGTCATAACCAGCCTTCCATTCTCTATTTATTCCCTTCCCTAAGTGTAGAACTTTGTTTCTCTCACTAATGGATGGTCTTCAGAGCTCAGCCTGTATAAATGTATGTGTGTAATATAGGTGTGTATTGTAGGAAGGGGGAGTCTCATTAGCCTTGGTAGGCCTATTAGAGATAGGGGAGAGAAAAGAGTGTTGTTGTCAGGACCAAAAAGAGATAACATATGGTATCACTTAGCTTTAATTTAAAAGTGCTATATAAATATTAATGATAATCATGACAATGGGGATTATGGGGATGGTGATGATGTTAGTGATAGGGATGACCTAAATCTAAGAAGGCAAACTTCAGGTTAAAAGGATAAGGATATGAGTTAGGAATTTGTCTATGTCTGGAGTTAGATGAGGAAGGCCTTACCAAGACTTCCAAGATTGTCTTATTCATCTTTATTTGTTCCAGGGATTCCATTTATAAACCTGGAATCTGTGCTTTGACTAGATGCTTTAAAATGCCATGAAATTTCAGTGAACTATGAGCTCTATAGAATCACAAAATATTAGGTTTGGAAGGGAACTTAAAAGTCATATAGATATTGAATAGGAATTACGTGTTAGTCACTACAAGTGGCTACTCTCCCTTGAGTTAATTCATTGAGGGAGAAGAATTCTTTAAGTTCTAACTTAGACCATGTTTCTCTCTCTCTCTCTCTCTCTCTCTCTCTCTCTCTCTCTCTCTCTCTCTCTCTCTCGCTATGGAGGGCAGATCTAATTGTTAAGTGGAATAAAAATCTTTCATTCTGCATTTCCTATCTACTGTTTCTCTATCTACTCTCAAGAGCTAAGCAAAATAAATCTAATTCTTTTTCTCTTCTTCGTATACCTAAGGATAACTATCTTGTTCTCCCAATTCTTGTCTCCAGGCTGAACACACTGTTTCCTCAACAAATGCTCCTATGGCATAGGCTCAAGCCCCCTTGTCCAGTTTTTAAGTTCTACTCCATAGCTTATGCACATCCTTAATAAAATTTGGTGTCTAAGACTGAACAAAACACTCCAGATGTTGTTAAACCAACACAATGCAGCTATGTTATAAATAATGTACTCAGTTCTTTAGAGATGATGCTTTGGAAGCTCCACACCATCCCCTTGTGGTGAAGGTCTGACTGAATAGTGTTCATTCTAATTTCAGATGTGCAACTAAATTATTAAATCAAAGATTCATGATTGTTAAAGGAGATTAAGTACTCTCATTCCCTCTCTATAGGACAAACTTATCACATGACCTACCAATAGTTTTTAAGGCCTTAGGGAAAATTTGAACCTTACTAAATTTATCATCATATTGGGAAAGGGGGCAGTGAGGGAAGACAATTTCACTGAAGGGTTTTGCTCATAGTCACACAGCTTGCTGAAGGGCACATTTGAATGCAGGTTCTTCTGACTGACTTCAGCTATACACACACACACACACACACACACACACACAGAGAGAGAGAGAGAGAGAGAGAGAGATGAAATTCTTATTTGTGCATTATAATGTTTATTTTTTGTTATTGGTCATTAAGTTTACATTTTTGAAATAAAAAAGGAAATGGAAAACTAAGTCCTCATTGTCATTTCCACTTGAGATCGTATGCCATTAAAGGGAAGACTTTTAGGTGGGTAGGAATCCTGAAAGCTGCTTACCCATATTTAAAGAGAAGAATCATGGTCATTGAGAGAGGACCCCAGGTATTTCACAGACATGCAAAGGGGTTACATAGTCTTGTCCTAAAGGGAATGTAGGTAAGTAGACTATTGAGAGAAAAATATGAAGATCCAAAAATACAGATCACTCTCACTTTATGCAATAACAATTTTTGACAATCTAGACATCATGACACAACTATGAATCCCAGCTTTGCTACCAGGCGATTAACACTATAATATTGAACAAATTTTTGCCTTTTTTGAGCTTTGTTCTGTTTGTTTTGTAAAATGAAGTAAAGTAATTGTAATGGAGGTCTGGTTAATGATTCCTTAGAGCATGCTCAAATCTTATCTTTCCTGGTGGGTCATACAGAACATATGTAAATATTTTCAACCTTTAAGAAATCTAAATGTGCAGTGGCTTAGGAGAACTACTTCCAATCATGAGTGACTAAATGGTTGATACCAGAGGGTGACAAACATCTTTTTGGCTGTGATACTGATGAATTTTGAGTTTCTGAGTGGGATAATTAAGTGTACATAAGAAAGAGTTGTGGTGTTTTTCTTCTTTAAAATATAATATAAAAATGGTTCTTTCTGGGAGAAGGCAGGTTTCTCAGGGAGATTTTCTGGAGGCAGCCTTAGTTTCGGTTGAAAGTAATAATCACCCAAAATGCAGTCAGGTGATAAAAGTTCAGATCTTTTACTGTCTTCCATCTTGCCCGGTTAGCTTAGAGGCCTATCTCTCTGCTTAGTTCCAAAAGCTCTTGCAGCTTTGTCCTTTGCTTCTGCTTCTGCTTTCTTCAGCCTCTAGAGCCAGCACAAAGTTGAATTTGTCTTGCCTCTGAGAGAGGGCTTCTGGCTCTCAATCTCCCAGAGTGCTCCTCTCTGACCCCAGTCAATGTTCGGAAGTAAAACTCCTCACTCAGAGAGGGCTTCTGGCTGAACTCACTTGATGCTCCCCTCTCAATCTAAAATCAGCTGAACTCCCCTAACTGGGCCTCTGCTTTCTTCTTATATATCAGAGAGAGGGATTATGGGTTTTCTCCCATAGTGCTCTATGGCCATAAGAGCTTCAAGGGAGGTGTGAATTCCGATATCTCATACTAAACCCTGAAATCTCCCAAATGTATGAACTCCAATGAGTAAAGGTGTGAACACAAGCATTGCGTCTATTAGTTCTACTTAGTACCTTGTTTTTTCTGGCACATAACATTTCCTTGTAAGATCAGATCAATAATCTATCAACTCTAATGAGTCAGCAGTTTGTAAAGATTCCAACAAAGAGTGATCCATCTTTTCCAATAGATCTTTGTTTCTTTTCCTTCCGGGTGGTGAGAAAGAATTACTTTGAGCTGCTGATGGTAGATAGAGAACCAAGTTTTCTCCCAACCAGTTGCCATATCTTTTCATAGCTCTAGGGCTCATGGATTTTTTCCTACCATACAAAGCAAAAAAAAGTTTCATTTAGATTGTCTCCAAAGTTGACTTTGTGCTCTAAAATTGTCATTAATTTTCAGATAGCTTTCCAAATCTTGAATTTTTACTCTCTCAGAGTCCTTCCATTCACTTTCCTTTGTTGCCTTCTTTTCAAAGTGCTTTATATGCTCTTTTCCTTGTTTTTTATTCTTTCCAACTCTGCCCCTCCTTCATTTCTCCTTCTCCCCTTATTAAGTTCCTTTTCTCTTTAATTTTGATTTTTTGTCTCATTAAATCTCTGTTTCCTTCCCTTCCCCTTTCCTCTGTTTCCCTAATTTCCCTTTACCTGGCTAGGTCATTTGGTTTATCAGGTTCTTTAGTTTACTCTTTAATTCTTCATCTCTCCCCATTAGAATTAATGAGATTCTCAAAAGCTTCACTGACCTTTGCTAAAGGATGCAGAATAAAGGCAGGGATAGGAGGGAGGGTAATATGAAAACTTATGGAGAGATAAGGATACCTCTGAATAGTCTAATGCTGGAGAACAATAAAAAGAAAGATCAGGACCTGGTGGGCAGTGAAGGATATAGGGTATTTGGTGAAGCATTGTAAAGAAAAGGACCAAGCTGTAGAATTCAAAAGCCATTATTTGAACATAATCTAGGAAATAAGACTGGATATGGGGTAAGATGGAATATAGATAGGTTATCTAGGAAGTGGCTGTTTTCAAAGTTTAATTGTATCTTTCTCCTTATCTCTTTTATAGTTCCTGGGAAACATCCTTTTGATCTGCCTGACTGAGCACTTTGGCAAGGATTTCATCCCTGAGATTCAGGCTGCTGGCAGAAACTCCAAGCTGGTGTGGCTAATGCCCTGGCTCACAAGTACCTCTAATCCCCTACACATCTGGGAGCTTTCAGCCTGCTGAGTCCACTGTGTTCCATGCTGTACATCTTCTGCACATGGAATTTCTGCATAACAGAGACAATGGTAGACTTAGAAGGTATCACAGAAGTCACATAGTCCATTTCATTCCTAATGTGTGAACTTCCTCTACAAAATTTCTGTCCTATGATTATACAGCTTTAATATGGCAACCACATGTCATAGAGAATTCTTGATTCTTCATAGTAAATTTTATCATTTTTGGAAACTGTTAATTAATATGTTTTTTCTTCTATATATCGATCTAAATATAGCTTCTTTGCACATAAATGATCCTACTTATACAATCTGGGACCAAGCAGAACAAATATAATCTCCTTTCTACATGTCAATCCTTCTTATAGCTAAAGAAAACGGTCTTTTCTATTTTTGTCCATTTCTTCAGAATACTAATATCTATTCCCTTTATTGAAATAATTTTAAGTTCTTATTGTTATGACCTCATCTTGACACATTTAAGTTAATATCATTCTTAAATATGGTACTCAGAAGTGGTCAGCCCATTGCAAATGTAGTTTGAACAAGGAAGAATATAAAATGGCTATCAGTTCTTCCTCTCTTGATACTATCTCTTTATTTATTTAATCCCAAATCACATTCAAATTGCAGTTCCAACAATGCTCTCTAGACATATTTCTCTTACTCTAAATATAGAATTCAAGACTCTCCTAAGTAGAATGGATCTCAGGAGCCAGCTAGTCCTGTCTTCATTGGAACAAGAATTCCTTCCATAAATATATATAACAAATGTTCTTCTAACCTTTGAATAGAAATCACAATGGTCAAAAATGCCATTGCTTCCTGAGGCAGCTTATTTTCCTTTGGGAAATCTTTAATTGTTAGTAACTTTTTTCTTTGTATAGAGAATAAACCTGCCTATCTGTTTGTCATTGGATTAGTTAGTTTGCTATTCTTTTCCTCACCATGATTCTGAATTTACCTGGACCAGAGTTGACCCTGGGGCCTAATGTCAAAGGGGGATCAGTCCCTCTTTCATTATATCCCTACAGGTCTGTTCTAAAACATTAATTCTCAAACTTTTTCATTTTAGGTTGCCTAATACTCTTAAAGATTACTGAGTATGCCTAAATAAAGCTTTTAAAATATGGATTAGATTTGTCAATATTTATTATATCAGAAATTGAAGGTTCTCATTTTTATTATTATTGTTAAGGTAATTTTTGTTGTTCTTTTCACCTCTCAGCTCACCTGAGAGGAATTCATGCATCCCAAGGGATTTCCAGACGATAATTTGAAAATTGGTGTTCTAGAAAATTTCAGAAACAAAATTTAGTTGTAACTCCTGATTAAGATTACATCCAAAGGAGATACTAAACTCCTCAATTATTATAAAAGCACTCAAGTATGATATGAGTATCAGGTATAAAACTATTTTTATTTTATACACTATACACACATTATAGCATATAAAGGACAATTATACTTACTATGCTTCCCTTAAGAGTTAAAGATACATCATCTATGATGGATCTGTTGTGACCAAGTTTTTTACAATATCAGAAAAGCCTCCTTAAGGAATGAATTTAATCTTCCACATATAGGATGCACCTATTGATTGTCCTTTTCTTTTCTGAGGATCACTCTGTTAAGGAAATCTATAAAATTCAGAAACAGTCAGTCTCTGGAACTCTTGAATGTGGGATTATCTACAAGATAAATTCAAGACTAGAAATATTCATTCTCAAGGTTGTTAATTTTTTGACATGCTAAGAAAAGAGAAGGAGAAAAAGAAATTTGGTAGTGATTAGATGAAAATCTCAAGAATGTGAATCTCAGACTCAATGAAGCAAGTACAAGTTTCATGTTCTAATCTCCTACAAGTCACTCTTTTGCTCCTGAGGTAGGGAGCATATGCTTGAATACTATGTAAGGAAAAAATGGAAAGAATCTATGAAAGGAAAAACGTTCAAAAGAGGTTAACCACTTCACAACTCATTCTGATAGACAATGGAGGGGTAGTTTTGTCCGACTACTATCCATCCTCAGTTCCCAGCCACTGTAAATGACCAGAGACATTCTGCACTGTAGCTGTATGTCCTATAATTTGAAGAAATTGAAAGAGGAAGTCATCAAATTGATATGCCTATTATATAAGTTCTGCCTCACATTCCTGGTTCTGTCCTTCAAGACAATCTGATTTACTTTCAAAATATAAACATAAACCTGCTCATGGGTGTGTTCATATAGGAAAAATGGGTATATGTGTATAAGTATACATCTATTCATATTTGTACTTACATAAGCAAATATACATATACATATATACATATATGTATATATATATATATATATATAATATACCTATTTTTATTTATTGATCAAGGTATATTCCACCATCAGAACCATTATTTTGCCATTGTGTTTTCTTTAACTCACGTGAAGAATTTCACATTCATTTCAATTCAATTCAATTTTAATTAAATTGATTTCATTTAAATTCATAATAATAAAATACTGACAATAATAAAACCAATAATAAAAATTATTATGCAAAGTTTTTGCTGTCAAAAGAGAAAATCTGCATTAGGAAATCAATAATCAATTTATTACAATTCATGCATGGCAAATAGATGCAAATAGGTGACAATAGATAAACACAAAAATATGAAAATGTTTTGGAAGAATATTATCTGAAGAATTAAAGTTCATACTCTGGTAGATGAAACTAGAAAGAAATGTTAAGAACAGCAAAATGGCAGGGGATATATAGATAGAAAAAGAGACAGACTAGCTAGGTAGAGAGATAGACAGATGGATGGATGAATGAATAATAGATGGTTTGGATGAATAGATAGATAAATAGATAGACAAAAATTGAATGGCTTCTAAAACTAGATTGGATGAATCTGATTGTTAACAAACAAAAATCTTTTCATTGAAATATTGGATTGTGTACATTTTTTTTAAAGTAGCATTATATTTAGATAAGAAAAGACTGAACAAATATGGATAAAATCAAGTTGATAAGTTGAGAAAGAAAGGAATGAAAAAGTAACTGATTCAGAAAGTTTCTTTTACTATTACTATTTTTTTCCATAATTATAACTTTTTATTGACAGAACCCATGCCTGGGTAATTTTTAACAAAATTATCCCTTGCACTCACTTCTGTTCTGACTTTCCCCCTCCCTCTCTTCCCCCCTTCCCCAGATGGCAAACAGTTCTATACATGTTAAATATGTCACAGTTTATCCTGGATAACCGAACAGTTCACTTGTTGCACAGGGAGAATTGGATTCAGAAGGTAAAAATAACCCGGGAAGAAAAACAAAAGTGCAAACAGTTTACATTCATTTTCCAGTATTCTTTCTTTGGGTGTAGCTGCTTCTGTCCATCATTGATCGATTGAAACGGAGTTAGATCTCTTTGTCGATGAAATCCACTTCCATCAGAATACATCCTCATACAGTATCATTGTTGAAATATATGATAATCTCCTGGTTCTGCTCATTTCACTTAGCATCAGGTCATGTAAGTCTCTCCAAGCCTCTCTGTTTTCATCATGCTGGTCATTTCTTACAGAACAATAATATTCCATAACATTCATATAGCACAATTTATCCAACTATTCTCCAACTGATGGGCATCCATTCATTTTCCAGTTTCTAGCCACTACAAACAGGGCTGCCATAAACATTTTGGCACATTCAGGTCCCTTTCCCTTCTTTAGTATCTCTTTGGGGTATAAGCCTAGTAGAAACACTGCTGGGTCAAAGGGTATGCACAGTTTGATAACTTTTTGAGCATAATTCCAAATTGCTCTCTAGAATGGCTGGATGTATTCACAATTCCACCAACAATATATCAGTGTCCCTGGTTTCCCACATCCCCTCCAACATTCATCATTATTTTTTCCTGTCATCTTAGCCAATCTGACAGGTGTGTAGTGGTATCTCAGAGTTGTCTTAATTTGCATTTCTCTGATCAATAATGATTTGGAAACTTTCATATGAGTGGAAATAGTATCAATTTCATCATTTGAAAATTGTCTGTTCATATCCTTTAACCATTTATCAATTGGAGAATGGCTTGATTTCTTATAAATTAGAGTCAGTTATCTATATATTTTGGAAATGAGGCCTTTATCAGAACCTTTAATTGTAAAAATGTTTTCCCAGTTTGTTGCTTCCCTTCTAATCTTGTCTGCATTAGTTTTGTTTGTACAGAAACTTTTCAATTTGATGTAATCAAATTTTTCTATTTTGTAATCAATAATGATCTCTAGTTCTTCTTTGGTCATAAATTCCTTCCTCTTCCACAGGTTTGAGAGGTAAACTATATTATGCTCTTCCAATTTATTTATAATCTCATTCTTTTTGCCTAGGTCATGAACTCATTTTGACCTTATCTTGGTGTACAGTGTTAAGTGTGCGTCAATGCCCAGTTTCTGCCATACTGATTTCTAGTTTTCCCAGCAATTTTTCTCAAATTGTGAGTTCTTATCCCAAAAACTGGGGTTTTTGAGTTTGTCAAACACTAGATTATTAAAGTTATTGGTTGTTTTGTCCTTTGAACCTAACCTATTCCATTGATCAACCAGTCTATTTCTTAGCCAATACTAAATGGTTTTAGTAACTGCTGCTTTATAATATAATTTTAGATCTGGTACAGCTAGGCCACTTTCATTTGATTTTTTTCATTAGTTCCCTTGAAATACTTGACCTTTTGTTTTTCCATATGAACTTTGTTGTTTTTACTATTACTATTACAGAAAATTCCTACTATTACTAATGATGTTTGCTTTGTTTTAGACCAGGTTACAAGATAGAAGAATTGGGGGATTGCTGTATGTATAGTTGATCTAGATTTTAATGAAACATTTAAAAGTTTTTTCTTGTAATTTTAGGAAGAAAAGAAAAAAAAATGGATCACACAATCACATAATTAGATAAGATACAGAACTTCTTGACTAACTTCAATTAGGAAGAGTCAAATTGAAAGAGTTTCTACATTGGAGTAAGCCAAAGAATTGTTCTAAATATTTTTACTGTTTAACAGTTATATATAGAAAGAGTCTAGAAGGTGATTTTTCTCCTGGACAGAAAAGTTCTTTTCAATCTTCTTCAACTTGCATAAGCAATGCCATTTGGATGGGGGAAAAGACCATAATGGGTAAGATAAAAAGCAGTTCAAGGAACTACTTTTCTTCCAGGCCCTTATAAGTGTATGGCATAATAAGGTCTAATAAGTAAAAAGAGTTCCCAACAATCAGTAAGTATGGAATAGAATTGAGGAAGTCAAAGGAAACAGTAGAAAAGAATTCAAAGAAGAATTCACAAAACAGGATGTGATCTTGGTCTGAATGTTATTAGCCACTGACTTCAAGAAGTGATTAAAGAGATATTATTCTTCTCCTTAATGAGGAGAGGCTTATTAACCATAACATTCCACAGTGGATGAGGACAGAATAGCAGATGATGCTCAAAATCTCACTGCAGTTAAAGACTGTAGCTTAGATACAATAAGAAACTAAAAGATCTTAAAGAAAAGAATGAAAATTCTTCCTTGAAGGGCAGAAGTATGCTAAAATAACAAACAAACAAACAAACAAAAACCTGGACTCTTCAGTGAATGAAGAAAGAGGTTGAACTAGCTGATTAACAGATCCATTAACAGATTAACAACAGGTTTTTTTTTTTTTTTTCTACAAGAGTGACTTACCAATATCAATAGGACTGGGGGAAATTAGATGGCATGTTAGACAAACCTGAAAATAATATGATAGCTGAATCGCAACTATAGTCAAAATATAAAGCAGTGAGAGAGAGGGAACATACCCACAAGACAGCAATTTAATGAGGTCAGTAGAAGACCTCAATCAGTCTGTTATGTGAGAAATAAGAATTTTCTATCCATTCATGTGCCCAGCACTTCTCACTGTATACCCTGACTTCCTCTTTGTAGCTTTACAGGGCTTCTATGTTACTCTCTTCTCAATAAATGTATCTATATTTGTGGAAGAATGAAGTCATGGCTCATAAGAAATAGTTTCTGTTATTTTATTATTATGATAATTATCCAAATAACTGTTTTGAATGTTATTCTCTGAGCTGAAGGGAATATATAATTATCTGGCCTCTCTCAAAGAGATCACCTTGACAATTGCCCTGCGGATTTGTTGGGTCTTAATGCTATAGATGACAGGATTCATTAGTGGTGGGAAGAGGATGTACACATTTCCCATCACAATGTGTATTATGGGTGAGGAATGCTTAGCAAACCGGTGCACGATGGACAGGCCCAACACCGGGACATAGAAACACAGGACAGCCAGGATGTGAGACACACATGTGTTAAGGGCCTTGAGCTGTCCCTTATGAGAAGCAATGGCCAAAACTGAGCGAAAGATCATGGCATAGGAGAGCAGAATGAAGAGGAAGTCTGAGCCCATGGAGAGTAAGATCACAGTCAAGGCATACAAACTATTGAATTTTGTATTGGAACAGGAAAGGCGGATCATATCCTGATGCAAGCAGTAAGAGTGGGAGAGGGTGTTATGGCGACAGTAGGAGAACCAGAGCAATCGTAAAACTGGAGGTATGATAAGCATGGTGCTCCGGAACCCCAATATTACTGTGATTTTCACCACCCGGGAGCTGGTGAGCTTGGTGGGATACCTCAGTGGGTTGGTGATGGCAACAAAACGATCATAGGCCATGGCAAAGAGCATGGCTGATTCCATGAAGGAGAAGGAGTGGACAATATAGAGCTGGAGGACACAGGCATAGAGGTGGATGCCACGGAGATCAAGCCACAGAACCCCCAGCACCGTGGGCATGGTAGACACACATAGGCCTAGGTCTGTACTTGCCAGCATTGCCAAGAAGTAATACATTGGCTGGTGCAGAGAGGGGTCAGTGCGGACAATGTGTAGGATTGTGGCATTGCCCAATATGGCAGCCAGATAGACTGAGAAGACTGGGATAGAGATCCAGTGGTGGGCCCACTCCAGGCCAGGGAAACCTGTCAGCAGAAAGTTAGAACTTGAATTGATAACCAGTGCAATGGACATGATGTCAGATTTGTAGAAGAAATGAGCATATATCCACTTGCTAACAAAAGGAAGTTATTCTTAGAATCAAAGAAAATCAAAATTAAAGGTACTTCAGAAGTCCAACTTTCACCCCATTAAGGCTGATTTCTATTGTGCATGGGGCAAATGACTGTCCAACCTCTGATTGGGATCCTCCAATGAATCCACTACTCCCTGAAGTTGTTTCTTCCATGTTTAGATGACACTTTTTTTTTTTGCTAGCAAATTAATCCTGTGTTAAAATGAAATCTCTCTCTTTGCAGTTTCTATCCTTAGCTCCTTGTTCTAACCTCTGAGGTCAGGAAAAATAAATCTAATATTTATACCCATTATAATCCTTCAAATACTTGAAGATTAATGCATACTCTTCCAAAAGGATGATTTACCTGACAATAATTCTAGTAGGCCAAAGAAGAAATGAAGCAAAATTTGTCAAGAAATTAAGTGCCTAGATTTCTTGAGACAATATTTCTGACATCAAAATACAAATGTGAACTTAACTTTGGGAAAGGGAGGGGCTGTACTCATGTATAGCATCCAGCTCCTTGCAGGTTTTCCTGAGACTACAATGGCATGGAGGCAGTAGTAATAGCTATTTTGAGATTAGGCATTATAAAGCTCTTAGTGTGTACTGACTGGCTGGAATGGGTACAAGAAAACTGAGTTTCTTGACTTTGCCTATTCATGATCAAGAATAATATTGATACTCAGAATCACTTCACACTTGGAACGCCACGTATCTCAAGTCTATCCAAAGTAATATGCATTGTATCTTTTCTCTTCAGCCTTGTTACACAAGTCTAAATATTTGTCTGTAGAATCACAGTGCAGTTCCATTAGCTCCGGGACTCTAAGAGAAGAAGACAATAAGGAAAATGAGCCATAAAAAAAATCTTGAATACAGAATTCATAGTTTCTTGAAAGAAGATTGGGAGAAAATTCAGACTAGGAAGTGATAATGGGAAGTATGTCTATGGCCAGTGTCTTGATGAATTGAAGTACAAGATAGGCATCTCTGATAGAAGATTTGTCCAATACCACCATCCTTAAATTGGAGTCTATCAATGATTCCTTCTCAGAACAAGCTCCTGCTGAAAGAGAGATAAATAAATACTTTTATTTTTGCAAAACATCAGTCCATATCCTCTCCATTAGGCAAGCTGAATTTTGGCCAATTTGCATTCTTTCATTACCTTATTGTCCTTATATAAAATCAACTAATCTTTAGTAATTAAGCCTTGTCTGATTGTGCCCCTTTAGAAATATTATGTGGGGGCCCAGAGGGCAGAGAAAAGGCAAGAATTTGACTGAGCTCTTTGAAATTCCCTTATAATTTTTAAAATAAGACCTTGAAACAACTTCTTGAAACAATTTTCTAGCCCAGCTCAACTTAAAACCTAGTAGGAAAGGTTTGTCCCACCAGAGTAGGAAAGCATAGCTCAGCACAGGTTTTGCCCAAACAAATCAACAGTGGCTTTGGGCATGACTGAATCAGAAGCTTCAGGTTGGCTCCCAAGGTCTTAGCCCACAGATGGTGATCTCAGATTACTGGTCACAAAGAGATTATAAGGATCTCTTTGCTTCAGAACTCTCTTGCATTTCCTTTATGCAGATCTGGATCAAAGTTCTAGATCACAGTCCCAGGGCAAGGAGAAGCACTAGCACATCAGAATTTGTAACCTCAGGGGTGTAGGGACCCTGGACACAGTTCTAAGGTGAAAAAGAATGTTTGTGGTCACATTTAGATCAGAGCATATGCCAGAAGAGTAGTAAATGCATACCATCATGGAAGAACTGAAAACTCACAGATCCCCTGAACTAACTGTGAAATAAGTTACTCAAACAAAAAAATAAAATCCTGATACTTGAGACAATATTTCCTCCACACTGAGACCAAAACCTGTGCAAGTTTACCATAAAGTGAAAGTTATAAAATAGACTGAGAAAATGAGCAAACAACAAAAAAAGCATCCTTACCATAGAAAATTACTAGGGTAACAGGGAAGATCGAAACACAGATTCAAGAAAAGACAACAAAGTCAAATTGCTACCAAAGCCTCAGAGAAAAATATAAATTAGTTTCAGACCCTAAACAATTCATGAAAGAGCTCAAAAAGATTTTGAAAATAAAGTAATAAAAGTAGAAGAAGATAATTTTTAAAAATGAGAGGGATACAACTAATTAAATACATACATACATAAATAAATAAGTCAATAGTTTGGTAAAGTAGGCCCCAAAACACTGAAAAAAATAACAAATAAAAAACAGGATAGGCTTAATGACCAAAAAGAGGGAGACACAAAAATCCTCCAAAAGAAAGAACTCATCAAAAATGCAGTATTGATTGTAGTGTATACACACACACACACACACACACACACACACACACACACATCCAATGAAGAAAATGCTTTAAAAAGCAGAATTCACCAAATGGTAAAGAATATACAAAAAAAATCACTGAAGAAAATAATTTCTTAAAAATTAGAATTGGGGGGTAACTAGATGTGCAATAGATAGGGTACCAGCCCTGAAGTCATGAGGACCTGAGTTCAAATCCAGCCTCACACACTTAACACTTCCTTCTGAGTGACTGTGGGTAAGTAATTTAACACCAATTACCCCACCCCAAGAAGAGAATTATGCAAGTAGAAGTTAAGAACTTTATGAGATACCAAGAAACAATAAAACATATTTATATGAGAAAAAAATTTGAAATGTCACATTAGAAAAACATTATCTGAACTGATCAGAAAATTGATCTGAAAAAAATCAAGGAGATATAATTTAAAAATTATTGAACTATGATCTGAAAAGCTATGATGGAAAAAAAAGAGTTTAGACGTCATATTTTAAGAAACTGTCAAGGGAAATTGCTCTGATATCCTAACTCCAGAAGGTGAAAGGATATTGAAAGAATCTGCCAATTATCTCTTGAAAGAAATTTTAAAAAAAGCTTCAGAGTTTTTGAATCAACTAGAAAATATTGCAAGCAGTCAAGGAAAAAAATAGAAAATTAAAAAACATCACAAATAAACCAATAATTCAGGTATCATGAAGCTGCAATTAAGATGATACAATATTTAACATCTACATTAAAAGAATATATTCTAAAGGGCAAAGAAACCAATGTAACAACCAAGAATCACCTACCTAGCAAAAATGAATATAATCCTTCAGGACAAAAATGCACATTTATTGAAGTAGAAAATTTAAAGCATTCCTGATGAAAAGATCAGAAATGAATAGAAAGTCTGTCTTTTAAATAAAATATTCAAGGAGGTCAGAAAAATCATAAGGAATTCATTGAATTAAGTTATTTACATTCCTACATGGGTAGCTGACACTTGTAACTCTTTTTTTTTAATGTCAATATGTACTTTTTAAAAATTAAATCTTTTTTATTTTCAAAACATTTGCATGGATAATTTTTCAACATTGATCTTTGAAAATCCTTGTGTCCAATTTCCCCTTCTTCTCCCCCCCTGCCACAGATGGCAAGCAATCCAATATATGTAAAACATGGTAAAATATATATGCTAAATCCAAATCCAAATTATACAATTATCTTGCTGCACAAAAGAAAAAAAAAAACAAACCAAAAAGGAAAAAAAATGAGAAAGAAAATAAAATGCATGTAAACAACAACAAAAATGTGAAAATGCTATGTTGTGATCCACACTCAATTCCCACAGTCCTCTCTCTGGATGTAGATGGCTCTCTTCATGGCAAGATCATTGGAACTGACCTTAATTATCTCATTGCTGAAAAGAGCCATGCCCATCAGAATTGATCATTGTATAATCTTCTTGTTATCACGTACAATGATCTCCTGGTTCTGCTCATTTCACTTAGCATCAGTTCATGTAAGTCTCTCCAGGCCTCTCTGAAATAATCCTACTGATCATTTCTTATAGAACAATATATATTTCATTTGTAATTCTTTAAGAATTTTCTCTTATTAGAGAAATTAGGAGTATAAATAACTGTACAATTGTAAATAGAATGTTATGAAATGATATTTAAAAAAATAAAATTAAGGGATGAGAAAAAGAAATGCACTGGGAAAAGGGGAATAGGCAAGGTAGAATGCAATAGGTTATCTCACAGAAAATCACCACAAAAAAGTTTTTACAGTGAAGAAGAAGAGGAAGGTGAAAAGAACACTTGATCTTTACTTTCATTGGGATTGATTCAAAGAGGGATAATATAAACTCACTTTAGTATTGAAATTTATCTTACTCTCCATGAAAGTAGGAGGAAAAGGAAAGAGAAACAGGGAGAGATGGTAGGTGGAATGGTGGGTTGGGGAAGGCAGTAGCCAGAAGCAAAATATTTGAAAATGGATAAGAGGAAAAGAAAGAGAGAGTAGGATAAAGAGGGGAGGAATAGGATAAAGGGAAATACACAGTTATCACAAGTGTGATTTTTTAAAACACTTTCTCTTATAAAGGAATCATTTCTCAAATATATAGTGAACTGAATAAAATTTATAAATATAAAAACTATTCCCCAAATGATAAATGATCAAAGCATATAAATAGGATAAAATAATTCAAAACTACATATAATTATATTTTAAAAATGCTTTAAATCACTACTGATTAGAGAAATTCAAATTAAACCAACTTAGATGTACTAACTCATACCTATCAGATTGGTTAATTTGATAGAAAAGGAAAATGACAAATGAAAGGATGTAGGAAAACTGAAGCCATTGTTGCTGGAGTTTGGAAGTAACAATCATTCTGTAGGAGAAATTTGGAATTATGCCTAAAGGACAATGAAAGTGTTCATATCCTTTCACCAGGAATACCATTATTATGTCTGTATCCCAAAGAGAAGAAAAAAAAGGAAAATTACCATACATACAAAAAGATTTGTTGCAGCTCCTTTAGTGGTGGCAAAGTATTGCAAATTGAGGGGATGTCTTATCAATTAGGGAATAGCTGAATAATTTGTGGTATGTGATTGTGATAGAATACTATTATACTATAACAAAAGATGAGTAGGTTACTCTTGGAAAAACCTGGGAAAATTTACATGAACTGATCAGCAAAGTAAATGAGAACCAGGAGAACATTGTACACAATACCATCAATATTGTACAGTGAAGAATTGTGAATAACAGCTTTTATCAGCAACACAATGATTCCAAACAATTTTGAAGGATTTTTGGTGAAAAAAATGCTTTCTATATCCAGAGAAATTGATGGAGTGGAGGTCAAAGCATTAGTAAAAAAAAATCATTATTTTTCTTTAATTTTTTTTGTCTTTTTTTCCAGAACATGATTAATATGAATACATACATACATATATATATATTCATGACTGTATATATATATATATATATATATATAACCTATATCAAATTCCTTTCCTTTTCAAAGATGGTTGAAAAGATGGAGGAAGTAAAGAGAGAGATAGAAGTTATATCACTGTGTTTTCAGACTTGTTATTAGCTACATTTTTAGGAGTATTTCCCCTCTGATTTACATCTGGCTTGCTGCTTTCTTCTTGGAATCCACCTCTAAAAACTCACTCCTCATCAATTTTGTTTAGCTTACCCCTAAGCCTACCTGTCGATGGCTTTTATTGCCTTGAATAAAAACAAATAGAGAAAAATGAAAGAAGTACCTAAGAAGAGTGTAATAATGAAAAGCAGCTAAATAGAAAGGAATAAATAAAGAAATACTAATTAAGGACGGGAGGCATAGAAAGCCTTAGGTTTGCCCTTTTGGAAAGTGAGAAAGATTAAATTAAGGAACTGTCTTTGATGGAATGCAGTCAAATGTTTGATCTTGGCCAAGTGCTTTTGGAGATGGAGGAAAAGATGTGGCTTGAATTATCTAGCATAGTTAGAGAAATGTAGGCTCCATGGCATTGCAAGATATATGGGATTTGGTGGAGAGAGCTTAGATTTATAGAAAAAGGGGAAATGTCTAGGCTATTCAGTGAGAAGGACCCAGAGAACTTCTTTTGCATCTCCTTCTGGCAATTTCAGTGATGCAGTAGATATTCTGCTGGTGACAGTCAAATGTATATGAGGTCATTTCCTTCCTCAAATACCTACTAGTCAAATGATTTTAAACAAGATTTTAATTTATCTCAAAGTTTCCTCAGCTATAAAATGGGGTAATGATATTATCTACTTTACAAGATTATAATGACAAGTGATATGATAGAAGCAAAATGTTTTGCACCCCTACAGCACTCTATGAATGTGGAGCTATTATCATCACCCTCACCACCATCACCATCAGCATCATCCAAAAAAGAATCAGGTTAGATTAGTGCATCACTACCTAAAGCCTGTTCAGCTTCTCCCCTAGGAAGCATAAAGGGAGGCATAAAGAGAAACCCAGTTTGGAGAGCAGAGAGGAACATGAAGCCGAGTTATAGGGAAGGGAGACAATGGAGTGAATGGGAGTTAGGTGAGTAAAATCGTTTAAGAAGGAAAGATGGGGAATTTTCACTTAATAAGAAATGGAATAAAGTTAAATCTCAATAAGATGCCCGATAATGCCTCTTTCCTTATCTTTCCACACCTGCTTTCATCCCTGGAATCCTTTTTCAAAGATCAGGAAGATAAAGATTGAGTAATTTAAATGCCTATATTAAGTTGAGTAGCAGCCTCTACCCTCAACTCGAACACTTGGTAGATCTTTGATGAGAAATGGGTCAAAGAATCATGGGATTATAGAACAACAGAACCCAGAAAGCACCTGAAGGGTCATTTATTCAAAATATCTTTTCATAAATACTTAATCTGGACTAGGGAAGAACTAGGAATTATCCACGCTATACATACAGCTAATAGGCAAGGGATTTTTCTGCCCCACCAGGCTTTTTTTGGAGTGGGGGGAGGGAGAGTCTTTGGGTGGGCAGCTAATTGACATTGTAGATAAAGCACTAGGTATGCAATCAGGAAGATTTAACTTTCTGTGTTCAAATTTGTATTCTGATACTTACTAGTTGCTAATTAGTAGATGAATGGCCTTAATTTGTTCAAATTTTGCACAACTCATTTAAACCTATTTGCCTTGATTTTTTTTTTTCTTATTGGCAAACAATTTCAGTATTTTTGCCAAGAAAACCTCAAATGGGATCCAAACTGATGAACCCAACTGAAAAACAAGGCTCCTCCCCCTGAAGCGAGGGAACAGGGAATGGTTCAATAGTGAGTTGCCTTCCCCTTCCCCTCCTTCCTCACACCAAATAAGACACTAACCTTCAGAAAACAGCTTCTGGATCTAGAACCCAATATTCATTCTCAGCTACTTCTTTTTTCTGCTAAGTTTAGCAATTCCTGTAGTTTAGGTATAGTTCTTACTGCTCAGAAAATTCACTCTCTGAGCTTCCTCAGCAACATCCTTCCCTGCTTTGCAGTTAGAATGAAAGAGATGTCTATATAGAAGCATCCAGGAGTATTTATCTAAGAGTGCTCTATGCCCAGTACTGCCCCCATGGGAAACTTCTTCCACCCTCCCTGCTTGATTGAGTTCCTGGGAACTCTGAGGAGATGCTTTGACCTGTTCTGCTTGTCTCAGGGGTTCTCATTGCCCCTTCCCTCTCTTGCCTAAGGGCCTGACCACCTCTCAAAGTATATAGCCAGTAAAGCAACCTATTAATCTCCTAGCAGATCCCTTTCCATCTTAGTCTTTGGCCCAGTTTGAAAACATTAAAACACAATTAAGTGGTGTAGTAGATAGAGTTTTACACTTAGAGCCCAAAAGATCTGAGTTCTAGTTCTACTGCAGCCATATACTAGTGATATATGACTCTGGACATATCATTTAAACTTTCTTATCTTGAGTTTTCTTATGAATAAAATAGAAATATTAACACCTTCTACTCCACAAGGTTGTTATGAAGATAGAATGAGAAAATATGTCAAGTGTTTTGCATACCTTAAAGCACTTAAAGAACCTTATAGAACTATAGCACCAGACATATTTGTCTGAAATAATTTACTCAGTGATTGTCTCCGCTATTCCCAGATCCCATTTTGTGTGAGACATAAAACAGAGTGGAGTTACAAACATGAAAAAGCTCATCTGGGTCCCAAAAACTTGTACAGTAAGGAATATCATTCCAATTTTTAACTTCATTTCCTTCTGCTATGACATTCTTCATGGAGACCAAGAGTGATTTCTCACCCTATTTTATATAAATGGTTCTCTAAATCTTTAATCTATGTCCAGCCTTCTAATTCTGTATTAAAGTTCTGTTAGTTAATTATTTTAGTCATTCCAAACAAATGGATTTCTATTCTCCTCTTGCTGATCATCTTTTTGCTCAGGCCTTATTTTGAGGTGATCTTGGTGATACTCAGTGATCTTGGTGATACTTGTAAAAAGAAGGGAGAATAAAAGAGTTGTTGTGAGGATCAAATGAAATATATTTTGCAAAATTTAAAATGCTATAAATTCTAGAAACAATTACAATAACAACAACTACTACTACTACATTACTAGTACTACTACTACTATCACCACAACCATCACCATCACCTGTGCTGCTACTATTAATTCTACTACTATAACAACAATAACAACAACAACAACTAGTACTACTACTGCTACTACTACTACTACTACTACTACTACAACTACTACTACCCACTACTATTACTACAACTACAACTAATACTACTACAACTACAACTACTACTACTACTACTACTACTACAAATCCTCTTAAGGATTGAATATGTAGGTCTAACATAAGATTAACAAAGCAGGTTGGGAAGAAATGAGCACATAACAGAGAAATATGTTTATATAACTAGGCATGGAGCTGAGGATCAATTCACACATTGCTTTATTTATCTTTGTAACCATAGCATTTACATACACACACATATTTGTATCAATATATGGACAACACACAGTCTAAAATACCATGAAATTTCAGCGGATTATGAGATTCATAGAATCACAAATATAGGATATAGAAGGGACCTTACATATATATATATATAATTCCACATAGCTTAAGTTTCTGACATCAAAATGCTGATGTGAAGTTCACCCTAGTATAAACAGGGACAGCCATCTTGTACACCATCTTGCTGCCTAAAGATAACCTTGAGACCATAATGGTATAGAGGCACTAGTCACAGCTAACTGGAGGGTACAAGCTATAGGTATTCAATGGTAGGCTGGGATAGTCAAAAGAAAGGTCTGGCCATGGGATTTGCTTCTACATGCTCATTGATATTGCTAGTCTAGGTCACTTCACACTTGAAGAGTCATATATTTCAAACAGACCTCCAGTGATATATGTGACCTCTTCACATGAGACTCAAGGCATCCTCTAAATAGCTATTTATGCAATGCTGGTGCAGCTCTAATAGTCCAGGGAACCAAAGGGAAGAAGACACAAAGAAAAATGAACTGTCAGAGAGGCCTTGGAAGAGAAGTGTCTTGAGAGAAGGTAGGGAGAGAATTGAGATCAAGATGCTATTGACATAATCATGTCCACAGCCAATAGCTAGATGAAGTAAAGAGTAGGAGAGGCAGATATGATAATAGATTCATCTAATGACACCATTCTCTATATGGAGCTTCTCTGTGATGTCTTCTCTGAACAAGTTCCTCCCAGAAAAGGGACAGATTCATATTTGTATCTTTGTTGAACAGTAGCCCATTTTCATGACTCTTCCATAGAATATTCTATGAGGTTGGTTTGACTTCTACCAAAATACCAAAAAAAATTTTTTTTTTTGCAAAATTCAACCTTTTAGAAAAGTAGCATGGTCTAATTGTACTCCTTTAGGAACATTTATTTGGTGGATCATTTTGATGCCAGGCTTGTTAGGAGCTATGCTTCTTATTAGTCCATTTACTCCTTATTTTTAAATTAGTTTGTTGCTTTCTTTTTGTCATTATCTCTCAAAACCCTCTCCCCGTTAGTATCCTACCATTAACTCCTAAATTTGAGGAACAAAGCCCAGTAGGGACAGACAAAAGAATAAAGTAAGGAGACAACAGCTGAACAGTAGCTAATTAGAATGACCAAAAAAAAAAAAAAAAAGACTAAAGTTGAGAGGGCACAGAGAACCCTGGATTTGCCTTTGTAGAAAATAAGACAGCTTGATTAAAGAAATGTCCCAGATTGTTATCAGATAGACTCTCAGACAGTACCAGTTCTCATGAGGGAAACAAACTTGGCGAGGATGGGATTTCTTTTAGGGTGGGACAGTAAAGGTTGTGATTTTGACTAAGATAGTTAGATAAGTGGAACTTCCCTGGGGCAGCAAGAGAGATGAGGTATAGGGGAGAGCTTGGGCATATTAAGTAAATAGAGGTAGGCTTGGAACAGTGTAGTAAAAAGAGTCCAGAAGAACATTTTTGTCCTTTCATCACTCCAGCTTCAGTGGTACAAGAGCTATTGGGCTGTTCCTGGCATCAAATATCCATTTTTTTTCTCTCAGACTCATATTGTCAAATGACCTTGAAGCAAGCCAATTAACTTATCTCAGCCTCAGTTTCCTTAAGCTTTGAATTAACTAATTCCCAAAATTAAGTGTACCATCTAATGAAATAATACATATAAAGTCCTGTACAAATCTTACAACTGGTCTGTAAGTTTCAGCTCTAATTCATATCATCATCATGGCAGGGCCAAATTAAATCACTGCATCATTATTAAAAAAAAAAAAAAAAACCTTTTCCTGGACAACTTATCCTCTAAGGGAATTAGGAAAGGTACTGTTTTAAAAAGCAGAGAGGGACATGAAACATAGTAGTAGGGAAGAGAAGCACAGAAGAGAATAGAAGATAGAAAGACAGACGAATAGGAATTCTTGTTTAAAAAAGCAGGGCAAAGACCTCCTTCCACCTACAAAAAATGGAATAAAATTAACTCTTTTCATTATGATGCATCCCAATGGACCTTTTTTTGATATTTCTATTTCATGCTTTCAGCTTTAGAAACTTCTTTTTTTTTTAATAACTTTATTGACAGAACCCATGCCAGGGTAAATTTTTTTTTTTACAGTATTATCCCTTGCATTCACTTCTGTTCCGATTTTTCCCCTCCCCTAGATGGCAAGCAGTCCTTTACATGTTGAATAGGTTACAGTATATCCTAGATACAATATATGTGTGCAGAACCAAACAGTTTTCTTGTTGCACAGGGAGAATTGGATTCAGAAGGTAGAAATAACCCGGGAAGAAAAACAAAAATGCAAGCAGTTTATATTCATTTCCTAGTGTTCTTTCTTTGGGTGTAGCTGCTTCTGTCCATCTTTGATCTGAGGATATACATCCTCAAACAGTATCGTTGTTGAGGTATATAATGATCTCCTGGTTCTGCTTGTTTCACTCAGCATCAGTTCATGTAAGTCTCGCCAGTCTCTCTGTATTCATCCTGCTGGTCATTCCTTACAGAACAATAATATTCCATAACATCCATATACCACAATTTACTCAACCATTCTCCAACTGATGGGCATCCTTTCATTTTCCAGCTTCTAGCCACTACAAACAGGGCTGCCACAAACATTTTGGCACACACAGGTCCCTTTCTTTTCTTTAGTATCTCTTTGGGGTATGAGCCCAGTAGACACACTGCTGGATCAAAGGGTATGCACAGTTTGATAACTTTTTGAGCATAATTCCAGATTGCTCTCCAGAATGGCTGGATGTATTCACAATTCCACCAACAATGCATCAGTGTCCCTGTTTTCCCACATCCCCTCCAACATTCCGCATTGTCTTTCCCTGTCATTCTAGCCAATCTGACAGGGTGTAGTGGTATCTCAGAGTTGTCTTAATTTGCATTTCTCTGATTAATAGTGATTTGGAGCATATTTTCATATGTCTATAAATAGTTTCAATTTCTTCATCTGAGAATTGTCTGTTCATATCCTTTGACCATTTATCAATTGGAGAATGGTTTGATTTCTTATAAATTAGAGTCAATTCTCTATATATTTTGGAAATGAGGCCTTTATCAGAACCTTTGATTGTAAAAATGTTTTCCCAGTTTATTGTTTCCCTTCTAATCTTGTCTGCATTTGTTTTGTTTGTACAAAAGCTTTTCGATTTGATATAATCAAAATTTTCTATTTTGGGTCAATAGTGATTTCTAGTTCTTCTTTGGTTAGAAACTTCTTTCTAGGTACAAGGAATTAAATAAATATGGGGATCTCTAAATTCTTATATCAAATTAGGTGAGGGACACTTGTCAGGACAGAGAATGATGATAAACTAATCAATCATAGAACAACAGAAAAACAGAATTGGAAAGCTCCTAGAGGTCAGATTCCTTTTTTTAATTTTACAAATATTGAAAGCAGAGTCAGAAAGAGCCTGAGAGTTGTATAACGTGACTAGTAATTATATGATACAACCTGTTATATTCCCTTGAAATTTCCCTGGCAAAGGGGATGGGTAGTGAGACCCTCCCTTCCCTCCAACAATTCCTAATAAATAAAGACACCATACTTAAGAAAAAGTTTCTGTATCTAGGACTACACATTTATGCACTAATTTCATTAATTTTTGTCATAATCAACAATATCTGTAGGCCAATCTTAGTCCCTGCTTACCCAAAACTCACTCTTTTAGATTACTGGGAGACATTCTTTCCTTCCTTGCAATTAGAATGAAAGAGATGTCTACATGGGAGCAATAGCGAATATTTTATCAAGTACTGCCCTCATAGGAAACCTTTCCTCCTTCACTTTGTCTCAAAGATTCACTGGAGGCATTGAGTTCCTGGGGTGGTGAAGTCTGAGGAGAGGTTCTGATCTACTCTAATTCTCCCAGTGGTTCACATCACTTCTCCCACTTGCTTAAAAGTGCTATGTAAATAGTAATGATAATGATGGTGATAGTGGGGGTGGTGATGAATTCATATAAACGTTAAAAAAGGTCTAAATCTAAGAAAGAAAACATTAGGTCAGAGGACAAAGACATCTGGCTATGTGAGGGGGGATGAGGAAGAGATGAGCAAGGCTTCCAAGATTGTCTTATTTATCGTTTTTGTTCCAGGATTTCCATTTATAAACCTTTAAGATGCCCTTGGACTAGATGCCCTCTAAGATGCCAAGGAATTTCAGTGAACTATAAAAGAATTGCAAAATGTTAGGTTTGGAAGAGATCTTAAAAATCATATAGATCAATATGCAATTGAACAGGAGTCACCTGCAGAGTGTTCTTCACAAGTGTTAACTCTGTCTCAGGTTATTTCTATGAGGGAGAATTCATCAATCTCTAACAAGCCAGACCAAGATTTTCTTTTCAAAAGGCTGCTGGGGAAAGCTCTAACTCTTAGGTAGAACAAATATCTTTTTGCATTTTCCATCTACTCTTTCTCTACTACCCTCCAGGGCAAGCAGAATAAATTTAATCTATCTCCTCTCTTTCATATGCCTAGGGAAAACTATTTTCTCCTAAGTCTTGTCTCCAAACTGAACACCCCCATTTCCTCAAAAAAATTCCCTTATGCAAATATGGAAATATGCTTAAAAGACTTGCACATGTTTAACCTATAGTGGATTACTTACTCTCTAGGTAGGGTGGGAAGGAGATGAAGGGAGAAAATTATGGAACACAAGATTTTGCAAGGAGAAATGTTGAAAACTATAATATAATTAATATATAGAATATGTATATATGTTATACATACATATTATATATATGTAAGATTATGCTATAATATAGTATAATATGTAAAAATAAAATGCTATTTTAAAAACAAAACCAAACAAAAAACCACAAATCCTCATATGTCATAGTGAATACACCACAGCCTATCTGTATATTTCATAAAATTTGGTGTCTAGGGTTGAACAAAACACTCCAGATGTTGTTAAACCAAACATAGAGGAGCTGTGTTGTTTAAAAAAAAAAAAAATCTTCGGTTCTTTAGAGATGATATCTTGGAAGCTCCACACCACCCTCTTGTGGTCAAGGTCTGTCACTGAATGGTGTTCACTCAAATTTCAGATCTGCAACTAAATTATTAAATCAAAGATTCATAATTGCTCAGGGAGATTAAGTACTCTCTTGCCCTCTCTACAAAATAATCCTATCACATATTTTACCAATAGTTATGAATACCGTGGGAAAATTTTGAACCTTACTGAAGTTAGCATGTTATTTGGGGAAGGGAGGGAGATGGTGAGGGAAGGAGTCACACAGTTAGTAAATTTAAGAAGCGGGATTAAAAACCCAGATCTTGGGGCAGCTAGGTGGTGTAGTGGATAGAGTGCTATCCCTGAAGCCGGGAGGACCTGAGTTCAAATCTGGCTTCAGACACACTACTTCCTATCTATGTGAATCTGGGCAAGTCACTTAACCCCAATTGCCTCAGTGCACACACAAAAGTTCAGGTCTTTTTGTCTCTTAGTTCAATAGTATACAAAATGCACAGGTAGAGGTAAATCGAGTCTCATGATGAAGCAGGAATATTGTGCTTTCAGTTGCTTTATTCTCTTTCTCTAGATCTGCTCATTTAACTGTACATCAATTTATACAAGGCAATTAGGTGGTACAATAAATAGAGTGCTGTTCTTAGAATCCATATCTGCATTCATATCCTGCTTCACTAGCTGTATGATCCCGAACAAATCACTTTACCTCTGAAGTGCCCAGACCAGAGAAAACACAGGGCAGCCAAAATAATGAAAATTTAAGAGCGTTTTTTGCTAGCTAGCACTTTACCCCACCAGAACAGAGGAGTCAATATCAAGCGATTTCAGAGACACATATTTATAGAAAGAGACATAAAAGTTCCCTTAATACATTTGTCGTATTAAAAGAATTTCATCCTAGATAGGAGGCAAAGGTTATCACACTAAGGATGCCATTCCCAGATAGGCAATAAGACAATATTTCTTTATGTTTATCAGGTTGTCAAGGTCTTAGGTTTTTTAGGGCAGCACATCTGGAGTTGTAAAAATACATTTTAGGGTGCATTAGGGCTTGAAGAGCTAGTAACAAACTTCTAATTACAGTTTCAAGATTATGTTTCTCACGGTCCAGAGGGGTGTCCATCCACTCTGCCTCAGGTTCCTTGGTTATAAAATGGAGATAATATCATCTACTTCATAGGACTGACAAAGCTTACATATAAAATGCCTCAATCAGATTTTTGAGGAATATCAATGTTAAGAAGGATATGGAAAAACTTTAATCATGCATTTTCCTGAACATCTTAGTTTGAAAATGCTTTTTAGAGAATTTAAGGGTAAAGGTAATAACACAGTAGGTATGTTAATATGTTAACTAAATGTCAATTTTGTAACTTAGTGACATTTGACTGTTTGGCACTGAATTACCATTGGGTTTAATACTATATTAAATTTTCTGTTTATATTCTCCTGTTCTTGAGATAACAGTAGTTGGCTTTTACCTTGACAACTTACAATGCATATAATAACCACTGAAAAACAAAGCAAACCCATTGTTGCTTCATGAAGCTAAATGTATTAAGACACGAATAAGTTAACAAAAATTACTTGTCATGGAAATGAGGGAATGATAAATTTTAAAAGACATTTTGTGGTTATCATTGTTTAAAATTCAGAAAACAAATGCTAAAATTGAGGGACCTGGTGACATAATAATGGGATGAGAGGAGATAATTTCTTTGTTCTTGGTCCTCCAAAATCTCAATCTCAGGAGCCATTCACTTAATTCAACACTGATTTTATATAGGGGGCAAACTAAGGATCACAGAAGTTAGGAAACTTAATTAAGATCACATAAATGGTAAGTGACAAAGGTGAAATTTGGACCCAAGTCCCAAGTGCAGTCATTTTTCTTTCCCTTATCATAATGAATTTTTAAATGAATAACCTGGGATCTAGGTCAGAGGTTAGAGAGTTGCATCATACACAGCTTCAGAAAGTCAGGAATGAGATATTTATCCCTGAAGACAAACACTCCTACTGGAGCTTAGGGATTAAGTAAATACTACATATATCTTCCCTTCCTATGATGATCAATAAGGAAAAGAAACTACATTTCCCCACACACATTTTCTCTGCTTCCCAGTAGCAAAATTTGAAACTAGGGTATGTTTCTGAATTCTTATTCACATCAAAAAAAAAAAAAAAAAAACCCTGGTCCAGGCAGCTAGCTGGTGATGGGGCTTCTTTCTTTTGAGATATATACATTTTTTTTTCTAAACACCCAGAACATCTTTCAAGAAGAATTTTATAAAATTTAATGTCAAAGATGATTTTAAATTGAAGTGAATGAAGTTTTTTCACATGGACATACTCTTTTATCCTACTTTAAAAAATACTCATGTCTACTCAACCTGATTACAACTTTAGTACCTCTACCTTCCTCCTCACAGGCTTCCCAGGCATGGAACAATCATATGTGTGGATCGCCATCCCCTTCTCCTCCATCTATGCCATGGTTCTCCTTGGGAATTGTATGATACTCCATGTGATCCTAACTGAACAGAGTCTGCATGAACCCATGTTTTACTTCCTAGCCATGCTGGCCCTCACTGACCTGTGCATGGGGCTGTCCACTGTGCACACAGTGTTGGGGATCCTATGGGGACTCAGCAATGACATCAGTTTGGATGCCTGTATCGGCCAGTCTTATTTTATTCATGGTCTGTCCTTTATGGAATCTTCTGTCCTCCTTGCCATGTCCTTTGATCGTTACATTGCAATCTGCAATCCACTGCGTTACTCTTCTATCTTGACTGATGCCAGAATAATCAAAATTGGGGTGGCCATTATAATCAGGAGCTTCCTATTTATCACTCCTGTCATCATCCGCCTAAAGTTTTTCAATTACTGTCGGCCCCATGTTCTCTCTCACTCCTTCTGTCTGCATCAGGACCTGCTCCGTTTGACCTGCTCTGATATCCGCTTTAACAGCTTCTATGCACTGGGGTTAGTGATTTGCACTCTGTTGTTAGACTCTATCCTTATCCTTGTTTCTTATGTCCTAATTCTCAAATCTGTCTTGGCAATTGCATCTCGGGATGAAAGACTCAAATCTTTCCAGACTTGTGTCTCCCACATCTGTGCTGTCCTCGTCTTTTACATCCCCATTATCAGCCTGACCATGGTACACCGTTTTGGCAAGCACCTCTCCCCTATAGTGCATGTTCTTATGGGTAATATTTATATTCTCTTTCCACCTTTAATGAACCCAGTTATCTACAGTATCAAGACACAGCAGATTCGTAGCAGAATACAGAGACTCTTTTCAGGGCAAAGGCTCTGAGCCACCCCAGTGTTGGGTGAAGATAAGACTTCATAAAAGTAAATTGTAGTAATAGTAGTAGTAGTAGTAGTAGTAGTAGTAGTAGTAGTAGTAGTAATAGTAGTAGTAGTATCAGTAGTACTCATAAAATGATTGTCATGATCTTTTAGTTCTTCCTTTAGCATGGTCTATGGGACTTGGATAATGAATGGAAGACAAAATGTGCTCCAATAGGATTTCCCATCATAGAGTGACTGTTAAGACATGCAATACTGGTAAGTTAATATTCAGGGCTAAATGCATCATACTACAATTAGTGGTTATATAGGTTACTAAAATAAAGCTGACCACAAGCATGGATGACTACAGAAATATTTTAAGAATGTTCTTTTTCCATCTTTCAATAATGTTGCAGATGATATTTATATCCAGAGAAAGAAGTGATAAATAGAAGCATATATACAACAATTTTATACACACACACACACACACACACACACACACACACACACACACATTGCTATTTATGTCTAGTCATAGCCATCTCTAGGGCTTGGGGGAGAAGAAAAGAAAAGAAAAGAACAAAAGAAATTTATTTGATAACTTGCATATTTGGAGAGAATATCAAGTTGTACATGGTAAATTTGCAGTTTCCGGTGCATTTTTTATTGTAATATATTATGGAAATGCTTTCTTTCCCCCATGAATTGAAAATAACAAAAATTTGTTAAACATAAAACATTGACAACAATCCACTGTATCATGACCATCCTGACACTAAATAACCCCTATGGATAACCTAACAAGGAAGAGGATAAAAAACACAATTTGAGATAGCCTAGGGCATAATAGCATACACTTAACAAAGATTTGTTTAACATAATTGAATCTCAAAGTATACTTAGTTTTTGAAAATGGTTACTCAAGTAACCAAAGATCTACAAATCATTTACAACCCTTATTCATAAATATAAGTGCTATGTACTGATGTGCTCCATCATCTATGGTGACAAGCCCCAGCAAGTCTTCAGCAGAATACAAAGATGATGGTTTTCTCTTGGGAAGGAAAAAGAAGAAGAAGAAGAAAAAGATGAAAAGAGAAGAATAAAGGAGAAGAAAAGAAGAAGAAAGGAGAAAGAAGGAAGCAGAAAAAAAAGAACAACAATAATAAGAAGAAGAACAAGAAGAAGCTATTCCCAATATGGCTTTGTCTATCAAATAAGAAACATCTCCTGCCTTTCAGAATCAGAAAGATAAGGGAGCTATGTAAGTTAGCAAATAGCATACTGGCCCTAGATTTAGGAAAACTTGATTTATGAGGGAATGTGGGAACTGAATGAATTACATTGAATCTATCTTGTAACTTAATTCTGAAGCTAATTCAGTTACTTTTTTATTCAGTTATAAGTCTATTCCAATTTCTGTCTTGTAAGAATTTTTTTTTAATTATGGGAATTATAAAAAAGAAATTTATTGCATTATTTAAATCTAGCCCTGCAAACTAGGAAGCAGAACTACCTTTATCTTTTCCTTCGTGACTCTTAACAAAAGACCTAGTTTATGCTGACCAGAAAACTGGTCAGATCTGAATATTAATGTGAATTTTCTTACAATTATATGTCTCAGGCAACTCATATATCTTACCTATAAACTGGTCATGTACTGGTCAATCATTATTGTTTCCATGATACTGAATTCAAACTCTTGAATAGGGGAGTGGTACACCTGTTCCCTCTCAACCTAAAAATTTTGACAGTCCCTGATGTTTACTACAATTAGAAATCAAACTACCTAATTTTGTACCACATTTTGTATCTGTTCAATGTTAATTAATTGATCTTATTTGGTTGACGGTTTTTAGTGCATAAAAATCTTTCTTCTACTGTATTTGGGGTTCAATACCAAAGCTAAGGAGTCCTGGTCCTTATATGTTATATAATTATATGCATGTTTAATAAAGCAATAAGTTTAGAAGCTCAAACCTTTGTTTCTCAGTGATTTTATCTTCCATATGACATAGTTATTAGTTCTATGATGCTGGGCAAGTCATAAAAACCTCTGTGTACTTTAGTTTCTTCAACTGTAAAATCACAATAATAGTTACATTTACTTCATTGAGTTGTTGTGAAGATCAAGTGAGATAATATTTGTAACCTGCCTAGCACAAAGCCTGGAACATAGAAGGCACTTCATAATAGATTATTCCATTTTTCCATCCTGAGAGCTTGGCAGCCCAAATAAAAGAATTTTAGAAGGCTTCAATCCTATGTTTGGGAAACATCAGTGTTAGGAAGAATACACGTGAAGTGGAAAAACTTTAATCATGCATCTCTCCAAACATCTGGGCTTGAAAATATTTTTGAGGGAGCTTAAAAACTAAAGTAATAATATTGACAAATGTCAATTAAAGGTCACTTCCTTAAATGGAAGACATTTGGTTACTCCTTTGTATCTAATTATCATTGAGTATAATACTGTATTAATTTCTTTTTTGTAAACTATAAATTGTAATGTTAACTTTTCCAATTTCTTGAATATAAATTGTTGTTTTTGAATAGTACTGTTAGTAAAACTCAGCCCTATAACAAACTAACTTTTAAATAAGTTTTCTTGTTTTGATTTTCTTTATTTTTAGGGAGAAAGAATAGGTATGGGTTCTTTATATCACTGGAATCATGGATCTAATCTTCATTTTTATCTCTGTGTTTATATCTTGTGGTATAGATAGATATTGTGGTGAGAATATGGGATACCTGAATATCCCATCTGCTCCCCTAGAATCTTCATAGTATTTATAAGGAGGTCCCCTTTTGGTGAACTGGTGGGAGGATGAGAAAGTAAATGAACAAGCATAGATATGTTGAGGGGTGAGAGATACTTTAGCAGGGATGGGAGTCCCCAAACCTGTGTTGCAGGTTTTGTAGAAGAATACTCAGTCCAGATCTCCAAGTGAGATTTTTGGCAAAATGGATTTATTACACTGAGAAACTCTTTCCCTCAGTGGACTGCTTCCTGATTAGGAAGATAGCAAAGGTTCCTCAACTATCATAACTGGCAAAAACATCTGAATTGATGAGATCACAGGTTCAGTTGATTATATGAAATATACATCATCTCAACACAGACATTCCTTGAGATATTGCAGGTACAATTTCAGACTGCCACAATAAAATGAATATCACAATAAAGTAAATTACATGATTATTTTGGTTTCCTAGTGCTTATAAAAGTTATGTTTATATTAAACTGTAGTCTATCATGTTTATCATAGTATTTTGTGTAAAAAGTACATATTTTAATTAAAAATATTTCATTGGTTTAAAAAATTATTTGTGCTACCCTGTCTTTGAGAAATAGAAACAGAATAATAGCCATGTTATTGTGAATATAATAAGTCCTGAAAAACAAACAAGAAAACTATTGCTTCTTGGAATCAGATGTATTAAGAAATTAATTTGTTGGAAAAATTGCTTATCATAGAAATGAAAGAATAATGAATTTTCAAAGAAATCTTGTGGTTAATACTTTATGGAATTTAAGAAAAACTTCTAGAATTGAGAGACATGGAAAGTAATGAGCTCAAGAGTAACAGAAACAGAATAGTAGATCACCTCTACTGAATACTTCAATATTCCTTGAATTAATATTTAATGCATAAATGAATTTTCCAATGATCAAAAGAAACTTTAAAGGCTTATTAATCACCACTTCTTCCAAACCAATCCCAGCAATACTTTCTTGAGACTTAGAAAAAACTTGGATTTGAGAGTTAGATTTTACTTCTGCTTCTGCCATTAACTCACTGGCTAATCTTGGGACAAGGTACAACCTCTCTGGACTTCAATTTCTTAATCTATAAAATAAAGATGAAATGACAGATACTCATCAAACATTTATTTGATCCATTTGAAGCTCAAATTCAGTACCATGAGCTCTGTGTCTAGGATCTGGAAGATCTGAGTTATAGTAATGCTTCATAAACTTACTAACTGATGTGAATCCTTTTCTTTTACTAAGATAATCAGGTCAAGCTCCCAAACTTTATAGTTACCATTTTTTAAGATAATCACAATAATCTTTTGGGAACTTTCCCGTCTTGAGAAGAATAGAATGATGAAAAGTTGGAATCCATCCCATTGTTAGTATTTCAGTCTTTATAGAAAATTCAGGTTTCTCAGATTTATCTTGGAACAGTCTCTGCATCTCAATATGCATTTTTATCACTTCCAAGATCCTGACTTTATTTGCTCAACTCTTCCCTGGTTCCTCTTTCTTACTCCATAGATCTTGCCCCCCTCTTCTGTTCCCCTAAAACTTTAAAAGATTGTATTTTCTGAAACCAAATTGCTCATTCAGCATGACTACCTTTTTTATTGTAAGTGTTTGAGTCCTTGGAGCTATATATATTAACTAAATAGCAAACCTTTGTAACTTATAATGGATGTCTTGTTATGGTTGCTCCATGTCATGAACCAAATCTCTATTATATAGAATATTTTTGCAACCTAGTGCTCTCCCTAATCTGTTTCTATTTGCCACCTCTGGTGTCCATTTTACCTCTTCATAAACATGTAACTTTGAGTAAGTCACTTTACCTGGCTTGGTTTCAAATTTGTCATCTGTAAAATGGCACCTATTTCCCACTGTTTTTGTGAGGATCAAATGAGATAATAACTATAAAAAACTTAGCAGAGTTACTGGTACAGAATATATGCACTAGAAAAAATGATAGTTTTTATTATTATTATATTATTATTGCTGGAAAAATTAGAAAAGTTTGGCAAAAAACAGATGTAGATCAGTATCTTACATATAAACCACAATAAGTTCCATATAGATATGTACTTAATACAATGGCAAAATTGTTGTCATTTTTTTCTTTTAATAGGATGAACTTATGAATACTTTTTATAAATATGGCTAGGAAACACTTTTTAAACAAACTTAGGAAGAAAGGTGAGTAAAAAAATAAAGACAATTTCAGTTGAATTTTTTTTTTTATTTTTTAATTTAATTTAATTTTTTAATTTATTTTAACATACATTGTTTTGTGAATCATGTTGGGAGATAAAAATCAGAACAAAAGGGAAAACCATGGAAGAGATTTTTAAAAAACATAAAAAAGAAGTGAACATAGCATGTGTTGATTTATCTTTAGTCTCCTTAGTTTTTTATGTGGATGCAGATAACATTTTCTGTCCAAAATCTATTGGGATTGCTTTGAGTCACTGAACCATTGAGGAAAATGAAGTCTTTCATACTTGATATCTCACATTTTTGCTGTTGTTATGTAGAACATATTACTCATTATGCTTGTTTCACTCAGTATCAGTTTATGTAAATATTTCCAGGCTTTCCTAAAATCAGCTTATTTATCATTTTTATAGAACAATAACATTCCATTACCTTCATATATCACAACTTGTTTAGCCATTCCCCAATTGATGGGCATTTACTCATTTTCCAATTTTTTGTTACCACAAAAGAGCTGGTATAAGCATTTTTTGCAATGTGGGTTCTTTTCCTTCCTTTATGAATTCCTTAGCATACAGACCCAGTAAAGGCACTGCTGGGTTAAAGGGTATGCACAATTTCAGAGCCCTTTGGGCCTAGTTCCAAAATGTTCTCCAGAAGGATTGGATCATTTCACAACTCCACCAACAATGCATTAATGTCCCAGTTTTCCAAAATCCCCTCCAACATTTTTCATTATCTTGAAAATATTTTTTAATCTTTTATGTAAATTAATATAGATAGAATGAGAAGGGAAATTATCTCATAGGAAAAAAAATCTTCACAAAAAATATATCTGATAATGGGTATCTCTTCAAAATATTTGTTTTATTTATGTGAAAATAAAAAAATTAGGGCTGTTTCCCAAAGACAAGTGACCAAAGGTTATGTATAGTCTGTTTGAAAAAAAATATATCAATTATCAACAACAGCAGGAAAGAATACTTCAAAGCACTTATAAAAAATTCAAGTTGAAACAACTATGATTTGACCTTGAACATATCACAAATTTCGAAAGGGCATTGGAAAGGTAGGTCCAGTAATGTTAGTAGAGTTATAACTGAGCCCAATATTCTGGAAATTACCTTGGAACAATAACTATACTCCAAAAAAAAAAGTCACTAAACGTATTTAACTTAGCAACCTCAATATTAATCCTACTCTTAGGAAGACAAAAATAGAGTAACTCTGAATTTGAAACAAAGAATTCTTACAAGGTACTAAGTCAGTGGAATTGATAGAGAGAATAGTTTTCTAAATTAGCATGGTTCAGTATGATTGATTTAATTCTACAAGGACATGTTATGGGCCAGAACTTGAAATAAGGTACTAAGTGGATTTGAGGAGACAATGGTTAAAGGTAGTTTAGCAGTGATTTAATCCTACAATAAATAATGGTTTCCTAGTGATAAAATGATTGGTATACACTCAGTGTGGGGCATAGAAGCAAGAAGCTCTCAGGCCAGAAAGACAAGTGCACTAGAAGCTCTCTGAGCCTTAGCCAGGATTTATTTGGGGAGATTCAGAATCCAGAGAAGGCAGGCGGGAGCTCAAGCTCTCGGAGCCAAGGCCAGACTGAAAGTCTCTCCAGAAAGCTGCCCAGCCCCAGGAAGGAGACAATAAAGGATCTGGACTATAAGAAAGCTAACTGGGCCACAGGAAAGGAGACAAGACTTAAAAGAGACAATAAAGGATTTGGACTTCAATCCCTGGCTGCATTTTGGTGATTACTGAACTGAAAGGAAGGCTGCCTCCAGAGACTCCAAGAAAACCTCAACAGAGAAGATTACATTTTAGAGAGAATATTACAAGAATGGATAGAGTCATATTCCTAAAATATTTATCACAGAACTTTGTGAATGCAGCAAAAATCTGCAAACTAATAGAGTGCCCATTAAATAAGTGAAAAAAAACCTGGGATGAATGTATTAGATTATAGCTATGGTAGAAGAAATGATGAATATTAGGAATTCAAAGAATATTAGGAAGATTATGAAAACACACAGAACAATGTAAATTAATTAAACACCTATACAATAACTACAATAACCAAAATCACATCTGCATGAAAGAAAAATAACAGATTCTGAGTAGTATTGTCCAAAAGTAGACTACACCTCTAATTTCCAATCAATAACATAGATGATGAATCAAATGTGTGTAAAACAAATATACATAAAAGGAAATGAAGTCACTTTGCAAATATTTTTGCTGTTTTATAAACAAGAAATAATGTAAATTCAAACATGAGAATCAACTTTATTTTATGACACAAAAAATGTATTTCTAAAGATAAATTTAGAGTGCATGTTATACATGGTATCAAAATGGATCCTTCCATGCCTAGTCTTTGCAGAAAATACTTAATCTTTTTCTTTGTATCGATGGGTTTTTCCCATTTAAAAAAAAAAAAAAACAACTTTGCAAATCTATCCTATGCCTCACTAGTAATACTTTAACAATCATTTAGACAATAAATGAAAGATTTTAGTGATGATTTCAGTAATCATGATTGTAGAAGTGTATATCTCAGAGACTATCACTTAATTCAACAACCTGATTTTATAGCTGAGTAAACTAAAGAACACAGAAGTTAAAAGATTACATAAGTGGTAAATGACAAAGATAGGATTTCAACCCCTAAGTTCTCTGACATCACAGTCATTGCTTTTTCCCTTATCATGTTAAATGTCTAAATCAATGAGCTGAAATTCAGGACAGAGACTAGGGAGTTACATCATACTCTTAGCTTCAGAATCCCAAAGATGAGATATTTTATCCCAGGAGACAGCTCCTCCTGCTAGAGTCTGGTGGCTAATGAGATCCTACATAAATACTCCCCCTCTGCCATCCTGACCATGAAGAGCAAAAAGAAAAATAACCTAAGACTAAGACTAAGATTTTTGGAATAGGAGAGACTAGGAGCATTTGGGGTGAGTTAAACAATATGACTTTAGGGAGCACAGAAGAAATGAGAAAGATTCTGGTGTAGGAAAACTAACCACTCAGAAGTGAAAAGCAGTCTCTTAAGGCTGACATCCTAGTGTTGTCACATATTACAGATAAGTTTAAAAGACTGAGGACTCTTTTCATGTAGCCCAGTTCCATCTTCAAAACTATTCAACTCTATTTAGGATCTGAGTAAAATTATCACTGATCCCAGGACCTCTCTAAATAGCTGCTCTAGCCCAGATAACTTTTTTCACCTTTTATTTGTTTTTTCCTAGGAAGAAAATCTGAGACCAAGATGCTGACACAATTCTTGGCAACATCAAATGCAACAAAACCCTCGTCCAGTCAGTTGGTGAAGTGTCCACTCTCTCCTATGAAATAAAATATTTTTCTTTTGTAGCAGCTTAATTATATCATCCATATTATCTTTCAGAAGGAAGTGTGTATGCTATTCCAAAATTAAAGGCAAAATGTTTTAAATTGAGGTTTTTGACATGAACATATTCCTTGATCTTTCTTAAGAAGGGCATTCTATACTCATGTATGCTTCATCTGGATACAACTTCAGTGCCTCTACCTTCCTCCTCACAGGCTTCCCAGGCATGGAACAGTCATATGTGTGGATCGCTATCCCCTTCTCCTCCATCTATGTCATGATTCTCCTTGGGAACTGCATGATACTCCATGTGATTCGCACTGAACAGAGTCTGCATGAACCCATGTTTTATTTCCTAGCCATGCTGGCCCTCACTGACCTGTGCATGGGGCTATCCACTGTGCACACAGTGTTGGGGATCCTATGGGGACTCAGCAATGACATCAGTTTGGATGCCTGTATTGGCCAGTCTTATTTTATTCATGGTCTGTCCTTTATGGAATCTTCTGTCCTCCTTGCCATGTCCTTTGATCGTTACATTGCAATCTGCAATCCACTGCATTACTCTTCTATCTTGACTGATGCCAGAATAATCAAAATTGGGGTGGCCATTATAATCAGGAGCTTCCTATTTATCACTCCTGCCATCATCCGCCTAAAGTTTTTCAATTACTGTCAGCCCCATGTTCTCTCTCACTCCTTCTGTCTGCATCAGGACCTGCTCCGTTTGACCTGCTCTGACATCCGCTTTAACAGCTTCTATGCACTGGGGTTAGTGATTTGCACTCTATTGTTAGACTCTGTCTTTATCCTTGTCTCTTATGTCCTAATTCTCAAATCTGTCTTGGCAATTGCATCTCGGGATGAAAGACTCAAATCTTTCCAGACTTGTATCTCCCACATCTGTGCTGTCCTCGTCTTTTACATCCCCATTATCAGTCTAACTATGGTGCATCGTTTTGGCAAGCACCTCTCCCCTATAGTGCATGTTCTTATGGGTAATATTTATATTCTCTTTCCACCCTTTATGAACCCAATTATATACAGTGTCAAGACCCAGCAGATTAGAAGCAGGATACATAGGCTCTTTTCACGGCAAAAGTACTGAGTCACCCCAGTGTTGTATGAAGATAAGATTTTTTAAAATTTTGATTTTTGTAATTTTGTAGTGATAATGTCATTGTGTTCATTTAGCTTTTCCATTAGCACTGTTTTTGGAGCAACTTGAATGCTAAATTGCCAGAGAGAATGTGCTCCAACAGGATCATGTATTTGGCAAGTTTCCAATCAGAGAGTGACTGCTAAGATTGTAATATTGCTGAATTAATTCTCTGGGGAAAATGTGTAACTATAAAGTCAGAGGTTATGTAGGTAATTGAAATGTAATTATCACACTCAGGAATGGCTGCAGAAATGTTTTTAGAATGCTCATGTTGCATGACAGCCAAATGATCCTTATGTATAACTTTCAAAGAAAGGGGATAATAAACACAACTTGACATAGCTCAGTGTGTAATAGCATACATTCAACAGTTTTTATATAATTGAATCTTTAAGTAAACTAAGTTCTTGAAATGGTTTCTCTAGTACAGAACCAAATAAATGTAAATCAAATATTCCCCTTGTTCCTCCACTACTTTTGTGAGACATTACATTGTTTTTTAGCTGTACCATATCATCAGTCATAAGGGCAATGCTACCCAATAATATTCTCTGCTTCTGAGTCTGAGGTTTCTAGTAGGCACAAAAGAGAATTTCATGGGATAGAGAGTTTGAATGCAAAGAAATCTTGATTTTGTCTTTTATACAGAGAATACAGTAAGGTCTCATTTAAAAAAATTATTTTAGCTTTTTTATTTACAAGACATATGCATGCGTAATTTTTCAGCACTGACTCTTGAAAATCCTTCTGTTCTATTTTTTCTCCTCCTTCCCACCACCCCCTCCCCCAGATGGCAGGTAGACCAATATATATTAAATATGCTAAATTATATGTTAAATACAATATAGTATACATATTTATATAGTTATCTTGATGCACAAGAAAAATCTGATTTAGAAAGAAGGTAAAAATAACCTGAGAAGGAAAACAAAAATGCAAACAGACAATAACAGAAGGAGTGGAAATGCTTGATCCACATTCTTTTCCCATAGTTCTTTTGCTGGGGTAGCTGGTTCTCTTCATTACTGAACAATTGGAACTCATTTAATTCATCTCATTATTGAAGAGAGCCATTTCCATAAGAATACATCCTCATACAGTATTGTTGTTGAAGTATATAATGATTGCCTGGTTCTGCTCATTTCACTCAGCATCAGGTCATGTAAATCTCTCCAGCCCTTTCTGAAATCATCCTGCTGGTCATTTCTTATTAGAACAATAACATTCCATAACATTCATATAGCACAATTTACTCAGTCATTCTCTAATTGATGGGCATCCTTTCAATTTCCAGTTTCGAGCCACTATGAAAAGACTGCCACAAACATTTTTGCACATAGGGGTTTCTTTTCCTTTCCCTTCTTTAAGATCTCTTTGGGATATAAGCCCAGTAGAAACACTGCTGGATCAAAAGTTATGCACAGTTTGATAACTTTTTGAGCATAGTTCCAAATTGCTCTCCAGAATGGTTGGATGCATTCACAATTCCACCAACAATGTATCAGTATCCCAGTTTTCCCACATCCCCATCCAACCTTTATCATTATCTTTTCCTGTCATCCTAGCCAATCTGAGAGGTGTGTAGTGGTATCTCAGTAAGGGCTCATTTTAAAAGAAAGTAAGAAATGTTCACACACCTGGATCTCTCTGCCCTTGCTCAATTACTCTTATTATGAGCTAGGGTTTTTATGGTGTTTTTCTTCTTTAAAATATAAAGGTTCTCTCTGGGAGCAGGTTTCTTGGGGAGGTTTTCTGGAGGCAGCCTTAGTTTCAGTTAAGAGTAATAATCACCCAAATGCAGCCAGGTGTTAAAAGTTCTGATCTTTTAATGTCTCCAATATAGCCTGGTTAGTTTTTCTTAGAGGCCTATCTCTCTGCTTGGTTCCAAGAGCTCCCTCCGAAAGTCTCCAAATCCAAAGGTTTGTCCTTCAGCCTCCAGCCAGCCAAGTGGAAAATGGAATGAATGTCTCTTGCCTCTGAGAGAGGACTTGTGGGCTTCCTCCCAGAGTGCTCCTCTCTGACCCCTGGGAATGTTCCGAAGTAACTCCTGGCTCTAGCTCAACTCCAATTTGTGGCTTCTTCTGAACTGATGCTCCTCCACTCTGAATCTTTTCAGCTGAACTCCCGACTGAGCCTCTGTCCGCTTTATATATGATCTCCTCTGAGAGATGGGATTATGGGTTTCTCCCAGAGTGCTCTCTGGCCCTAAGAGCTTCAAGGGAGGTGTGAATTCGGATATCTCATACTAAACCCTGAAATCTCCCAAACATGTGAACTCCAATAAGTACTTAAATACTTCTTGCTTATATGAGCTCTCTAAAGGTGTGAACACATGCATTGTATCAATTCATTGAGTTAACAACTGGATTCTAAGATCTCCCTTGAGTTATCACTTTGTTTCAAGTTGAGTTAACACTAGGATTCCAACAGGTTTTCTCTTTCCTGTGGGATAATGACATGCCTGTAAGCAAACAAAGTATGTATTTCTTTCCTCTATTATACTAATTACATCACTCTTCTCATTCAAAACCAGGCACAATACAATATTGACCTCTGTATTGGAACCTTTAACTTCTTTAACCTTTTAACTTCCTTCAACTTCAAATTTAACTTCTAATTATGCTCTTCCCTCCTGCAGTTATAGTTTGGTTTATGGTTCAACCTATCCATTTAAATTTCCTAATGCAATTCTTAGTAAGATTTCTTAAGCCACTGAACAATTGCATTTTCTGTCTATTAGAATCATCTTAACAGTATCAAAGGCAAAGTCCTCTCGTTCTCTTTCTTTCATGCATTCCATGAAACACTGCTCACTTAATATTTTTTTTCTCTGAGAAGAGAACCTGTTAAAGTACAGCACCTAGTTTATGTGTTTTACATTGAAGGTGTTTACTTAAGTATTCAAATGTGATTTTTGAAAATATTACTATTATAAGGAAAAACCAGTGCTGGAACGAATGGGTTAAGGCCAAGATAGCATTTATAGTAACAAGTGTAAAAGAACACTTTTTTTTATTTCAACAAGGCCAGTATGGAAAATTGTTTTGCTCACCTATGTATGGTCTTTAAAAAAATTAGAGTTTTGATTTTTGTTTGTTTCTTCTTGTGTCAGTGGCAGGTTAGGGAGTGAGAAGGAAGAAATATTAAATGTTAGATAACTGACAAAAAAAGTGAGAAAAGGATATGATTCTGAAAAGAGAGAATGGAGATGATGAAAAATGTATGAGAAAAAAACAGGTTAATATGGAGAATCTAAGACACCTAAAGTCAGAGGAGTCATTTTTGGGAAATTTGTGAACAGTTAACAGGAGGTGGAATGAAGTACACATAGATTAGGAATTTACTTGATTTGACCTTAGCTTTAACCAGTAGTAGAAGTGTTAAAAGTATCAGTCACATATCTCAGAAGACTGACAGGATTATGTAATCCCAATGCAGAAATAGAACTCAGTTTTTCTTTTTCAGTTTTAATATGTTTAGGTACCATAATTTCTGGGCAGCTAAGTTGCTAAAAAGATAGAGAGACAGGTCCATAATCAAGAACACCTAAATTCAAATTTGGCATCACATATTTACTAGCTAGGTGGTTGTGGCCAAGTCACTTATCCCTGATTGCATCAGTTACTTAACTGAAAAATAACTTGGAGAAAAAAATGGCAAACCACTACAATATCTCTACCAAGAAAACTCCAAATTGGATCATGAAGCATCAGACACAACTAAAAGACAACTGAATAGCAATCTTCTAGCCTCTGTTTGGAAAATCCTAATGATTGAGAATTTATGATAGTATGACTTGTCATCCATCTTTTTAAGATTTATTTTAGGACTATTTTTTCTTATCTTGAAGGTAAAATATACTTCCCTATATCCTTTTCCTATTTCTCTTACTATCTTCAGTGATCAAGGAGAAGAAATACAATTTTTCTTCTAAATGCCAGTTCTTCCTCAAGCTGAAGACAGTTATCAGTTGGGCAAATATCCTTAACTCCCCCCACTGGGGCTTATGTAGTCTGGTTACTAATCCCTGCCTTATCACATATTCCAGAATATCTTTAATAATTAAAGGGATCCAGAATTGACACTCCTTTCATTTATATAGACAACAGGAGTAGAGACTATGGAAATGGATGGGATCACCTAGTCCAGCCTTGACACTCAGGGATAGGGAATGACTTGAAGAAAACTATATGAGTAGTAATTTACAGAACTAGGATTCAAAGTCTAGGTCTTCTGACTCCAAAGCCATACTCTATCCATTGACTCATATCAATAAACTATTGTGGGAGAAAACTTTATTATTTATTATATTCTTTGAATCTAGCCTGGAGTGATTAGATATTGCTTAACCTTGCATGTGTAGTTTGTGTACGTTCTGTTGACCACAGAACTCTACAAGGAACCAGAAATTACTATTTGGGACCTTGCCCTGGGATTGTGTTTTGCTTTAAAATATAAATTTTATCATGGGATCTTTGTGAGTTCAAATATGGCCTCAGATATCAGCTGTGTGATACCGGGCAAGTCAAATAATTGTCTTTGCATAAGTTTCCTTATTTATAAAATAAGCTGGAGAAGGAAATAGCAAACTACTTTGCTATTTTTTCCAAGAAAAGCCTAAATGGGATCACAAAAAGTTATATGTAACTGAAAAAACATAAACAATTTTTACTGAGCTTTTAGACCTAACTTGGGATATACATATTAAGCAACCTACATGCCTTATCTGGTAATTGCCCCTTTGTGGAAAGGGCCTACCAGTAGTCCATTCAGTATCTCATCCTTGTACTTGTGTTTGAACATATATTATATAAAACTCATAGAGGCTGAGGGGTACCTCAATTATGAAGATTTTTCTGGCTCCTCCTTTGCTGCAGAACTTAATAAAATTCTTTCTGAAAGAGTGTTTGGATTTTGGGTTGGTTCTTGACATATAGTGACCATGCTCTTCCACAATTCTTTAAAAGATCTATTCTCTGGTTCTCCACATGGGCCAAGAGATGGTATGTATAAATATGTTAGTGAGATTTAGTGGTGATCAACAGCTTAGTAAGAGACAGTCTAACTGTGAGAATGTAATGCCAGAGAAACTGATGCAAGATAGAGATTAGAGAGTTTTTAATATTTTATTTATTGGAGAGTTTAATTGATTAACTGGACAGGACCCTTGTCTCAAAGTATCCAGTGGTGAATGTGAGAATCCCAGGCTGTTGTTTTTTTTTTTTTTGTTTTTTTTTTGTTTTTTGTTTTTTTAGGACTCTTAGTAAGAAGAGAAACAAAAAGTGGGAAGTCTCAGGATCATAAATTTGGTTCTAGCTGGATGGGGTAGGGGAAACTATAAATTCTTATTAAGAAGCCAGAGTCAGGATGTCTGAATAAACAGAAGTAAAGATGTCAATTAGGTATCCGAGATAGTCTTATCTTTTGGAATGTTTAGAGGAGGTAGTGCAGCCCTAATGGACAGGAAAAAGTGGGGGAGGGCATAAAAGCTCTTGGGACAATGGAGCTATAATTCAGGGAAATTAATGCAGGGAAAGTGAGGTAGAACAGTTCAAGGAGACTGTGGCATAACAAAAATACTGATCTTGAAAATGTGGGCTTTGTAGACATGAAGGATCTGGGCATTATTGAAAGGGCTTAATGTGGTGACTAAAGTGAATGAAAAATTCTTCTGATATTCAATTAGGAAAGGGTGTTCTACTCCCTTTTTTTACATAAGCTGGTGTATACACATACTTCCAACATCCTCTTCCTGAAATTTTTAGGCCCAAATATGGGATATTCCGTTTTTCTATGTTAAATTTCATCATATTACATCCAGCCTTTCAAGCATATTGAAGCTACATTGTCAAAGAGTTGGGAGGGAGGCATAGCAGTGCAACTGAAACCTTGCCAAGAATGTTCTATACACCATGTTCATCAAGTTGGCAGCCATCCTTTGTGTTATCAAAGGATAAACCACAGTGAAGGGAATTTCCTATCTCCCAAGGAAATGCATTCTTCTTTTGAATAGTTCTTAGTGATGTTTTATTTTCCATTGATTTTGTTTATATTGAAATTTATCCTATAACTTCCATACAGTGATCCTAGAACTATCTCTTTGGAGTTTAACAAAACAAGCCATCATCTTTCTTCCCTAGGACAACCATCCAGCTACTTGGAAATTCTGTAAATCATATTTTCAACAGATAAATCACCCCAAATCCTTCAACTAGCATTCCTATGGTATGTTCTTAAGACTTTTTAATTTACTCTGGACAATTTGCAGTTTGTAAATGTCCTTCCTAAATGGTCAGAAGTGAGCACAATACTCATTTCAAATCAATAAATACTTAAATTTCTATTGCAAATCACACACTTCAGGCCCAGATTAATCAGAGCTGAATACAATGAAACTATTTCCTTCCTCCCAAAATATAATCCTAGTGTTAACTCAACTTGAAACAAGGTGATAACTCAAGGGAGATGTTAGAATCCTAGGATTCCAACATACACATACACATTCACACACACATGCATATGATTTTTGTTTTTCCTTATTTGAGTCTGGTCAACAACCTTAGGTGGCTACTTCTTTCCTTCCCTGACTGTTTCTTTCCTTGCCTTACCACCTACTTATCTAAGGGAGAAGGCATGGCAAAGCTTGTATGACATAATGGAAAATTCATGAATTATGATCAGAATTTCTGAGTTGAAATATAGCTTTGTGCATAAAAGTACATAAAGAACCTTGGGCAAGACTTACTTTGTGTTTTGAAAAATGGAAATGAAAATAATGATTTTATTATCTATTTTGTAAAGATGTAGTGAAGATTAAGGGAAGCAATCTTTATAAATCATTTTGGTAATTCTAAAACTTCCTAACCTTGATGGCTTCTAGGATTCTCTGCTTTGTTTTGGGCCCACATAATAGCTGGTGTTTTGGCTTTGCTCAAATTTTATTGAATGTTTTTACTGCTGATGTATGTGTGTGTATGTGTGTGTGTGTGTGTGTGTGTGTGTGTGTGTGTAAATCACACTGCCAGTTCATGTGTTTATACTCTTTTTTGAACACTATTTAAGACTTAATAGATATTATAGAGGAGGAACCAAACCTTTTTCTGGCTCTAATTTCTCTGCTAAACTGAAAATAAAATGCTTTCTAAACACCTTTTTAAGTCTGAGATTTTGTTCTTGACTGATAGGCCCCTTTCTCTTTTCCCACTATATGACTTCACTTGGTGATCTCATCACTTTCAATGGATTTAATTATAATGTCTAAGCTAATATTTAAATCTATGTATTTTGTCCCAATCTCCAATTACCTTTCCAATTACCTTTCAGATATCTTGAAAAAGAAATATATGTACGAAAATCTTTATTATACTTTTCCTTACTGAAGCAAAGAATTTTAAAATAAGGATTTGCTTATTAATTCAGGAGTGCCTTAATACAAATTGGCATATATATTAAAGTGATGGTTTCAAAAGAACCTAAGAAGACTTTTATAAATTAAAAAATAATATGGTGAGAACAAAGAAAAAGAGTTTATATAATAAAATTGTCCAGAAAAATGATTTGAAAAATTTAAGTACCTGGATGCAATCAATAATCAACCACAACACTAGTGGATAGTTGATGAAATAAGTGACCTCTAAGCTCAGACTCGGGGTGAAGAATAGGAAACACATATTTGGAAATAGGTAATGTGTATTTGTTTGCCTAAACTTAGCTATTCTAAGAATTTTGTTTTTCTTTTTATTTCAAAAGGACAAAAATTTGAAAGTGAAGGGAGATAAAGGAATTATTTTAATAGATGTAAAGAAGGCCAAGGAAACACTGAAAAGAAGATGTATATAAGACTAAGGAACCAACCAGGCAGGATTCCTTTGAAAGTACCATATTGAAATGTATATATGTATGCTGAATGCATTCATTTTGTTTTTAACTTTTCTACTGGGTGCCCATCCAAAATTCTTTCCTACCTTTTCATATTTTTGAATGTGTGTTGTCTCTCTTCAGTAGATCATAAATTCCTTGAGTGCATAGACTGTTTTTTCTTTTCTTTTCTTTTTTTTTGATAGTTGTATCCATAGTGTCTGATACATAGTAGATTTTTAACAAATGTTTACTATTATTTTCACAATTTTATATGCAAACAATTTATATTATGTTATGTTGTATATAAGAATTCTCTATTTTTAGTAGTTATGTATAGAGTAAAAAAATTAGACAGATATAGAACTCCTCCTCTTAATCCTGGTAAAACCAATAGAAATACTAACCCCTAATTCAAAAGTGTCCTCAGGTAAAAAAAAATCTATTTGTAAATGTCTTTCCTAAGTGGTCAAAAGTGATAACAATACTCATTTTAAATAAATAAATACTAAATTGCTATTTCAAATCATACACTTCAGAAAGTTAAAGTGTGGCTTATTTTCAATACATGGCAAATAAATGACAGACTTTAATTGTGACTTGCAACTACCTAGTATATGCCAAAAAATTAAAAATCTCTTTTACCCACTAGGATTTAGATTCTCTCTCTCCCTCTTCCTCCAGAATGAGTAGATCGATGTAGGCAGAATTGTCATTGTTATTATATTAACTTGATATAGTCATGAGCCAATTTTTTCAATTGTTTAGATTTGACTTTATTTGCATGAGAAGTGTTTTGTAATTGTTTTCATATAGTTCTTTGGTTTGTCTTGACAGGTAGACCCTAAAATATTTTATTTTGTCTATAGTTATTTTAAATGGAATTTCTCTTTCTATCTCTTGATGATGGACTTTGTCAGTAATATATAGAAATGCTCATTTTTGCGTGGATTTATTTTATATCCTGCAAAATTGCTAAAGCTGCTAAATTTTCCAGTAGACTTTTGGATGATTTCCAGAATTCTCTAACCTATATTATCATATCATCTGCAAAAAGTGATAGTTTTATTTCCTCATTGCCTATTCTAATTCCTTTTTTTCCCCCTTATTGCTAAAGGCAACATTTCTAGTAAAATACTGAGTACTAGCAGTAATAATAGGCAACTTTTTTTTCACCACTGATCTTATTGGGAATGCATCCAGCTTGTCTCCATTACAAATAATGCTTACTGTTGGTTTTAAATCTATACTGCTTATTATTTTAAGGAAAGCTCTCTTTATCCCTGTGCTCTCTAATGTTTTAAATAGAAATTGATGCTGTATTTTGTCAAAAGTTTTTTTCTACATCTATTGAGATTATGATGTGATTGCTATTGATTTTGATATTGATATATTCAATTATGGTAATATTTTTCCTGGTATTGAAACAGCCCTACATTCCTGGTATAAATCTCACTTAGATTCATTATGCATTATTCTGTATTATTGTGTATTATTCAGCTGATAAATTGTTATAATCTCTTTGTTAGAATTTTATTTAAAATTCTTGCATCAATATTCATTAGGAAGATTGTTATATATATGTTTATTTTTTTGTTTTGACTTTTCCTGGTTTATGTATCCTAGTGAGATGTTTGTGTCAGAGAAGGAATTTGGCAGTACTTCTCCTTTATCTATATTTCAAAATAGTTTACATATTATTGGAATTAATTGTTTTTTAAATGTTTGGTTGAAGTCACTTGTGAATCCATATGGCCCTGGAGATTCTTTCTTAGGTAGTTCATTAATAGCTCTTTCAATTCTAGAATGGCTCTATTTAAGTAATTTATTTTCTCTTCTGTTAATCTGGGCAATTTATATTTTTGTAAATATTCCTTGATTTTGGTTAGATTGTAGAATTTGCTGACATACAATTGGGCAAAATAGCTCCTGTTATTGCTTTAATTTAAACTAATCCTTTTCACTTTTGATACTGGTGATTTTTTCTTTCTTTTTTCTAATCAAATTAATCAAAGGTTTATCTATTTTGTTGATTTTTTCATAAAACAATCTCTTGTTTTATTATTCAATAGTTTATTTAATTTCAGTTTTATTAATCTTTCCTTTGAGTTTCAGAATTTCTAATTTGGTATTTAATTGGGGATTTTTAATTTTTTTAAACTTTTTTTAATTGCATGCTCCATTTATTGATCTGCTCTTTTTCTATTTTATTCCTGTAGCTAGAGATATACGTTTTCATATGTTATCTTGTTGTTATCATTCTCTTGGATGAAATTATGGATTGTTTCTGTGATTTGTTTTTTTATCCACTCATTTATTAGAATTAGATTATTTAATTTCCAACTGGTTTTTAGTATATCTTTTCCTGGCCCTTTGTTGAATATAATTTTTATTGCATTGCTGTATGAAAAGGAAGCATTTACTATTTCTGGCTTTCTGCATTTGACTAATTTTTTTATTCCCTAATATATGGCAATTTTTGTGTAGGTGCCATGTACTGCCAAGAAAAAGTTGTATTCCTTTCCTAGAGTCTATCTGAGCAAGGCTGAATACTCTTTTTACCTGACTGACCTTTCTTGAAGTTTTTCCAATCTTTCTTGAACTGGAGAATGGTTTTATTCCTTCAGATTTTGTACAAAAGGCTTGGTTTCATGGGGTTTTTGAGGGAGAGCTTCAGCTGCTTCCTGGCTTTACTTCATTGTCTTGGCTCCAACCCAAGTACTATATAATGTTATAATCTTTGTAAAGTTCATACAGAATATATCTCTGCCTAATATAACAGAGTTTTTAATACCATCCTTCCCCCTGATTAAAGATTTTCCCTATTCTTTTCTCCTACTTCAATTTCTGACATTGCATCTCACTAATACTCTTTTAGTCCTTCTTATTCTTAAGAGATTATAAGTGTTATTTTCCATTATTGTTTTCCTTTGACTTCATTATAGTACCTCAATAATTCACCCTTTTCTTCTTCTTTTTTTTTTATTTCACCCTTTTCTTCTAACTTCCATTTTATGCACTTCCCCATTATGCTGATTAGTCTCACAAAAACATCAAATCACTTTAAAGAGGTCTATGTGATTACAGTGTTTTAAATTCTTTCCTCTAGCATTTGTGTCCTTGGGCATTTTTAGCTCCTTGTATACTTTTAGAAAAAAATCTTAGTGATTCATCTATTGTGATTTGTTTGTTTTAACTCTTGGTTTTTCTCTTTCTCCATCTTTTTTTAAAATGATCGGTTAGAGCAAAGGAATGCTGAATATTTTTTCCAGAGGTAAGGAATTATTTTTCTTTTTTCATTATTCACCATATGTTTACCTATTAGACTTCTTAAATTTTTGACTTTTGGAGAAATTACTTTGCTTTTTTATTTTAATTCTTTTTCTGGGGAATTATTGAAAGTTTGTAGGGACTGGACAAAATGTCTAATCTTCTACCTTGTTGGTCAGGAGAACAGAAAGTTTGAGCACATTATAATACAATCACAATCATTTATTTAAATATAAGGTAAAAGCAGTACAAATGATAACACATCTAGTTTAATAAGATTAACACAAGGGTTATACACACACAAACACACACACATACACATACACATATACACACATATACATATATGTATATATATTATGCAATACACTCAGTATTTGAAAGGAAGATAGGCACATACAGAAAATTAGCCCAAATATACATAAAGGAAGAAAATCCATTCATCTGAGACAATTCTTAACTCTGGAACTCTAAACTTCAGAATTTTCTTTTTGTTTCAGGATCTGTTCATTTAAATTCTTTGATGAATAGGTTGTTCTTTTGTTTTGTTTTGTTTTGTTTTCAAACTGATACTTCCACTGTTCAACTTAGTTAAAACACATTTGGCTTTTCTAACAACTCATTGGGCACTTATAAATCCACTTAGTATCTTCTCTAATTCCCTGCTATTTCTCTGTTCTCTTCTTCCAACATCTCAACAACAACCATAGTATCCAGCCCTTCTAGCCTCAAGCTGAGCTTATGCCTTTTGCACATGAAATATCACTGAATTTTTATGAAAAGTTGATGAACAGCATACTAAAATTGACTAAAGTATTTCTAAATCTGATCCTTTTCAGGATGCTTCTTTACCATTATTTGTAATCCCATGTGACAATGCAAAAAATTATCTATTGTCTAAAATTATTTTTTCAATAGAAAATCATAATAGAGGTCAGACTTTAGTCTTTATTTCTTCTTACTCATCACAGTCATTCATAGTAGAAAAGAATATGTTATCTTTTATCATTTTTTTCTACACAAAAGCAGATAGAATTAAAGACCCTAATTAGCCAAGTGGTCTGCCTAGTAAGAAGAATAGAAAGGAGAGACACACAGAGAAACACTGAGATTCTTTAATGAATTTGTGAAATCCATTCTTTCATTGTTCTTGTCATTGTGTTCAGCTTCTGAATCCTATCTAGGAATGAGTCTATTTAGTTTGTGGTTAGTGAATATATTTTTATTTTCTTTCTATAACAGGAAAATTATATTTATTTCATAATCATACAATAGTGCCAGGTTCTATATTTCTCAAATAATCAATATAAAATCTTTTTATTCTTTACACACAAATTATTGAAGACTAGTATGTTACCCATCCTTTTATACATCTTAGTATTCTATAGTTTTAGCAATTAGTCAGATTTAACATCATTAATTCATTCTTTTAGAACTAGTATAAGTACTATGTACCAGACAAGTGAAATATCAATGAAGTAGATGTGACTAGACAAATGATGAGTCCCTTAAAAGTCACCTTTACATACATAACTTAAAGGTTACTTTATACACTTATTACTTTTCCTAGAATGGGACAACTATACACAATTAAAAATAAAGTAAAAAAGAAAGAGTACAAGAGGAAGAAGTAATTATTGAATGGTGACATTAGAGAATATTTAAAAGACAAAATGGCAACAGAGGTTTCTGTGTAGCTTCAAAATGGTAACATAGAGAAATTTAAAGATGAGATTCTTCATAACTATACTGCAATGCAGCTTGCCTAAATTTTACTCTTAATTTAGGAATGAGGCTCAGAGCATGTAAGTGATCTAGGCGGTATTACACAGGTATTCTTGAGGCTCAAATTATAGGTCTTTTAAGGGGAATTTTTTTTAAAATCAGGGATATTACTCAATATTATAAAATTATTTAATATGTTTCCATTTTTGGATATGATCTTTGGAAACATCTGGGTGGATGAATATTTTTCTTTCTTTTTTTTTTTTGGAACAATATATGGTAAAAAATACTAAGTGCTAACATTATATTTGAGGGATTTTTATAATCAAGAGAAGTCAAATAATGATACTTGACATGATCCCTCTACAGGAATTTTTCACTATCTTTGATCCTTTTATCACTAATTTTCTGGGGTGCTGCAAGATGTCTTTGAAATTCCTGAGCTCCTCAAAGTATAGGGAAGAAGAGAACTAAAAATTTTGGTCTGTGTATATCTCCTGATGGTGATTCATGATTCATTAGCCAAATAGCAAGAGATTAAAAATCAGGCATAACAATTTGAAAACTATTTTGCCACATACAACCATTCTTTGATACTCCATACTTCAAGTTCTAATTAGGATATGTGTATGTGAGTGTGTGTGTGTGTGTGTGTTTCTGTGTATGTGTGAGATCTTTTAATCCTATGTCAGTGTGCGTTCACATCTACCATAGCTATGAATATTTTTGTTATTGTGGTCACCTACCTATAAACAAATTTATTTGTGAGCAGGATTATTTAATATAGGAATCTATGGCTTAAAGTTAATGTTTATCATTGGGACCAGAACATGTAGAAAAGAAAAGAATAAAGAGGAAATGTTTATGGGTTTAGACCCATGGGTGTCAGCCTTCATGAGCCAATTTTGAACAGGGAGATAAAAATATAGCTTAGGATTGAATGAAGTCTTAAGGGAGAATGTGGTAGGTACTATAAAAAAATCTTGGAATATGAACATTCACTTTTTTTTGTCTCCTTCCCTGACTGACTTCTTTGCCTTTCTCTGCATTCATGGCAAAGGTAAGGCAGGCTAGTGTTTTTAGGGAAATGTTCTTCAACAGAAAAGGTATGGGGAACAGTCATATATTTGTTTCAGGTAGGGGAAGAGAAATAGGGAAAGAATGAGAGCAACAAGGAGCAGGAAAGCTAGGAAAATCAGGGCCTACAGAAGGTCTATGGCTGGAATCATAATGACTCTTATTAAGAATGGAGGAACTCAAATGAGGGATAGTGACAGCGGTACCTTCTGACATAAAGCACAACACCTGAAAATAGCAAGTAAAACTTATTTTCTGCTTTGATACCATGTTTTATGGACACAATGAGCACAGATTTGATTGTACATCACATCAAAATATGAGAAAGAAAAGGCAGGATGATTATATTCACTTGCCTTAATTTCTCTTCCAGAAAGGTGGTGGGCACAGGGGCAAGGAAATAAAAAAGCTTTGTGAACTGATTAATAATATTTCAGAGACGTAGTTTCTGCATAATTTAGTAATTTTATTAATAATGCCAGCAGGTTATTAATAAAATTAGGGTCACTTGGCCATATTTCTTAGAACGAATACCCTAATTGTGGTGGTGATTTATATATCTTTTGAAGAGGAGGTGTTCCTGAGGGGTGGCAATCAATTCAGATTGGTTAAAATATCGAGAGGTATGGGCTATGTTAAGATCTTGATGGATAGCTAGGTGGTGTAGTGGATAGAGCACCAGCTCTGAAGTCAGGAAAACCTGAGTTCAAATATGACCTCAGACACTTAACACTTTCTAGCTGTGTAATTCTAGGAAAGTCATTTAACCCCAATTGCCTCAGGGGAGAGAGAGAGAGAGAAAGAGAGAGAGAGAGAGAGAGAGAGAGAGAGAGAGAGAAGGTCTTGGAGTACCTGGCTTGGGTCACTGAATTCTTGATCAAAGGGAGATCTTTCCATATCACCTATCTTGATAATAGGGAGAATCAACCATTTTTCCAGGTCTATCTGAGCAAACACAATGAGAAGGAGTTTCTTTTACTATCTGATTAGAGCTTAATCTTGGTAAATCTTCAAGAGAGATTTCCCACACTAGTTGTTTTCTGGATGACAAGGTAGATAAGGGAAAAAAACCATGGTTCTAATGCAATAGTTAATTATTAAATATAAGAGAGAATATTGATTTCTCTCAAGCAGATCCAGAATAGGCCAATAAGAATGGGGAAGGGGAATTAGTATCATGATGAGGTATAAAGAAGGCATAAGAGATATGTGAGCATTGCATTCAAATAGCTGAAGGACTGCCATGATGATGAAAGTTTAGATTTGGTCATCTTAGCTACAGATGAAAAAGCCAAGATCAAATGGTAAAAGTTACTGAAAGATTTTATTTTATTTTCTAATAAAGAAAAATGGTACTTCCTAACAACTAGAACTATTCAATAATGTAATGGAGTAATTTTGTGGAATTACCAAGTTTTCCATCAGGAAGATATTTAAGCAAAGACTGGAAGATCACAATGTTGGGACTTTGTAGAAAAGATTCCCTTTTTTCTAAATTTTATTTTCATATTTCAATAATATTCTATTTTTCCAAATATATATATAATGTGTGTGTGTGTGTGTGTGTGTGTGTGTGTGTACAGAGAGAGAGTGTGTTTTTAACATGTTCCAAACATCTCCTTCTGTCCTTTATTTCCCCCAGACTGCAAGCAATCTGCTGTAGATTAAATATGTTCAATTCTTTTAAACATATTTCCATATTTGTCACATTGTGCTAGAAAAATCAGAACAAAAGGGAAAAAAAAAACTTGAGAAACCAAGCAAGCAAGCAAACAAACCCTTAAAGGTGAAAATATTATGTTTTGATCCACATTTAGTTTCCATAGTTCTTTCTAGATGCAGATGGCATTTTCCATTTCAAAAGTCTATTGGGATTGCATTGAATCACTGCATTATTGAAAGGAGCCAAGTCCATCACTATTGATCATCACAATCTTGTTACTGATATGACTGATGTAGTCACCAGATGATGGTAGCCACCAAAAATTGGAGTTTAGTCATATGAAGAATTCACAATAGTCATTCCCTTTGGCAAAAGATAGATTTATTTAGAAAAGGTTACAGACAAAATGAAAGGATACAATAGACACTAGGAAATTCAAAAGTGAAGCTGAGTGGAAGAGCATATGAAAGAAAAATTATTTAGTGGCGTTCATGATTAGCCAGTAGAAAGAGAGCACACCATGAAGTTGCAGCATATCATTAGTTGGCAGCTAAATGCTGAAGGAATTTAGCACCCCAAAAGAATTTGGTGCAGTTAGGAAATATATCATATGGCTTGGGGCAGCAGTAAGAGAAAATACACCAAGAGGCAGAGTGCCTGTGGTGGAATGACCTAAAGGAGGGCAGTAGTGAAGCTGTGGTCCATCAGTTGTTTTATAGGGAAAATTTAGCCTCAAGGACTTTACATAACTTGAATTTCTGATTGAATTACCTCCACAAAGACTAATATAACAGAATTAAACTTATCTCTATCAGAGCCTTCTTCCTTCCCATCGCAGGGAACAATTTAATTTTTTTTATCAGTACTTCAGTTTCTTTCTGCCAATCACAATAACGATTCGGGATCACCTTATTATTACTGCGTACAAGATTCTTTTAGTTGTCATTCCACTTAGCATTAGTTCATGTAAGACTTTCCAGGCTTTTCTGAAATTAGTCTGGTTATCATTTCTAATAGAACAATAATATTTCATTACATTAATATACTGCAACTTATTCAGTCATTCCCCAACTGATGTGCATCCATTCAGTTGCCAGTACCTTGTCACTACAAAAAAGACTGATACAAACATTTTTGCATATGTATCTCCTTTGTTCTCTCTTATGATCTCTTTGAGATACAGAATCAGTAACGAAACTGCTAGATCAAAGGATATGCATCCTTTAATAGCCCTTTGGGCCAAATTGCTCTCCAGAATGGTTAGATGATTACAAAACTCCATCAACATAGCATTGATGTCCCAGTTTTCCATCATTCCCTCAAATATATATTGTTTTCTTTTCCTGTAATCTTAGCTAATCTGAAACATATGAAGTGCTACCCCAAAGTTGTCTTAATTTGTTTTTCTCTAATCAAGTGATTAAGAACATTTTTTTTTCACATGGTTATAGATGGCTTTAATTTCTTCATTTGAAAATTGTCCATTTCCTTTAACCATTTATCAATTGGGGAATGACTTGTCTTCTTATAAATTTGAGTCACTTCTTTATACATTTAGAAATGAATCCTTTGTCAGAAACATTGGCTCTAAAAATTGTTTCGCAGATTTCAGACTATGAGTCTTCCTCCCTCTCCAATGCCTCTGTGTCTAATTCTTCCTCGGCATCTCATTTGTATAACAATTACTATTTTTACCTTAATTCTGCTAATTTTTCTTTTGAGCTACTCTATTGTTGATGTTAAACATATAGTATATATTTTTCATGTAAAAAAAAAACAGTTTGTCCATGTTGACTTCCTTAAAATTGATTTTGATATTGACTATTAGAAGTTTTTTGTTAAATTTGGGTTCAGTTGATAGAAAGTCCTGAAAATCTGGAAGTTTTTTGCAATCTGCAAAATCTGCAATATTTTTGGCTACAGGACTAGTTCTTTTGATTGTCAGTAGATATGATTTCAGGACCTGTGGTTTTTTATGGTAACTGCTGATAAGTCTTGTATAATTCTAATTGTAGCTCTAGTGGATTTGAATTTTTTTCTTGTTTCTTGCACAATTTTCTCTTTCATCTTGAGTTTTCAAGATTTGACAATAATATCTCTGTGTGTTTTAACAAAGGGTTTCTTTGAGGTTTTTTTTTTTTTTTTCTATTTCTACTTTTCCATCATGTTCTATCACTTCAGAACAATTTTCTTGGATTATATCCTTCATTATTGCATCGAGGTTCTCTTTTTGGTCACAACTTTTCTGGCAGTTCAATTATGCTTATATTTTCTCTTCTTGATCTGTTCTCCAGATCTATTGTTTTTCTCCTAACATGTTTCATATTCTATTCTATTTTCTCATTCTTGATAATCTGTTTTGTTAACTTGTCCCTTCTCCAAAAATCTGACATGTAGATAATCTCTTGCTTGTAGAAAGGATTCCTATTCAAGTTGATTGTGTCACATCATCTCTGATAATCTTTAGCGGTTCCAGTTTATTTAACCATAGCTTTAGAGCTCAAAGAGCATTTTGAATTCATCTAATACAAGCTTATCATTTTATGGATGGAAAAGCTGAGTCCTACAGATTTTTTGTGAACTCGTGTTTTCTGACTTCAAGTTAACAATTCTATTTTTCTTTGAAATTCTAAAATTCTACTTAATGACATAAGAATGATCTATTAATTTTTTTGCTAGAATTTTTTTGAATTTTGAAAGAACTTATTAATTGAAATCAATCTTTTGAATTGACTGTTAATTTTGTGTTATTTTCTTAACACTCCTTAATGACTTGCCAATGCCCTCAAGATTCCTTGAATTCCAAATAACAAAACTCATTGACTTAGTTCAGCTCAACATTTATGAAATAAATGGCTGGATGGTGACCTGTTGCATGTTAAAAGAGAGGTTCTTATTAATATCCCACTTGAATTCAATGACATAATTTGAGAGTCATGGAAATGGTTTTGGACAGATGAATGGCACTACTAGGTAAAGGATAGAAGAATGCCTGGTCAATTGGTAGCTTCTCTTTTAGGTAATTTACAATCACAGTTGAATATTTACTTTGATAGCCACAAATATCCATTGTAAAGAAGGAGAAACATGTGACTGAATATACAACAAAGCATTTTTTCTTTCCTTCCTTCCTTCCTTCCTTCCTTCCTTCCTTCCTTCCTTCCTTCCTTCCTTCCTTCCTTCTTTCTTTCCTTCCTTCCTTCTTTTCTTCCTTTCTTTTTAAGTTTTCTTTCACAAAATGATTATTATGGAAATGTGTTACATGATTGCACATACATAAGCTATATCAGATTGCTTACCATTTCAGGGAGAGGAGAGTTATAGAATTTGGAGCTCAAAACTTTAAAAAAATGAATATTAAAATTATTTTATATATAATTGGTGAATTTTTTATTTAAAAACAAAAAGAAAAGAAAAATAATGTTTAATTGAAAAAATAAAAGAAGATACCATCCAGATTAATACCTTTTTCTCTTCTTCTAAAATAGTAGGACATGCCACAAGAATCTACTATCCTCCCTAAGAAGGAATCAATCAACCATGTACTCCATACAGCATTGAGTCATAAATCTTATTTTATTTCATTGTGGTGGCAAAGTCTAAAGGAGATGGTTGAATATGGTATCCTCTCCAGGAAATGACACCAACTTCCAAGACATCAAGTACATTTTAATTGGTATTCCAGGACTGGAGGACTCACATATCTGGATTTCCATTCCCATTTGTTTAATGTATTTTACAGCCATCATTGGCAACAGCTTCTTAATCTTCCTTATTATAACTGAGCGAAGCCTACATGAACCAATGTACTTGTTCCTCTCTATGCTGGCCCTGGCAGATATCCTGCTCTCCACAACTACAGCACCCAAAATGCTGTCCATTTTCTGGTTCCATTACGGAGCTATCTCATTTGGTAGTTGTGTGGCTCAAATGTTCTTCATTCACTGCATCTTTGCAGCAGAATCAGCCATTCTGTTGGCTATGGCATTTGATCGCTATGTAGCTATCTGTTACCCATTGAGATATACCACCATCCTGACTCCCTCAGTCATTGGAAAGATTGGAGTAGCAGCTGTGGTTAGAGGTTTTCTAATCTGCTTTCCTTTCATCTTTCTGGTGTATCGGCTTACTTATTGTGGACAAACTATCATTCGCCACTCCTACTGTGAACACATGGGCATAGCTAGGTTGGCCTGTGACAACATCAAAATCAACATTATCTATGGCTTAACTATAGCCCTGGTGTCCACAGGTTTGGATGTCCTGCTCATCATTATTTCCTATTCATTGATCCTTCATGCTGTCTTCAACATACCTTCCTGGTCTGCCAGGCTCAAGGCTCTTAACACCTGTGGCTCCCATATCTGTGTGATCCTCATGTTCTATACTCCAGCCTTCTTTTCTTTCTTTGCTCACCGCTTTGGAGGCCATACCATTCCCCGGCACATCCATATTTTAGTGGCCAACCTCTATGTGGTGGTACCTCCCATGCTCAATCCCATCATTTATGGAGTAAAGACAAAGCAGATTCAGGACAGGGCAATTCAGGTTTTCTCTGCCACTAGGACATGTTGTTAAAATATAATGAAAAGATTTTGATACTAGCTATGCCTGACAGAAGAATTTGAGTTAGTGGTAAAGTGGAGAGAGAAAGAGACTAAACAAATAAAATTTATAAAATATCAACAAATTGTTTCAGGCTCCTCTATTATGAACAGTATTGTGCTGTTAAATGTTTAACAGCTGATTTTCTGTGGGGGAAAGACATTACATTTTAAAGTTTAATCTGAATTATTAATATAATCTCCATGATTTTCTTACAATCAGAGAAATAGCAAATCAAGTTCTTGTTTGAAAAAGTTTTAATTTCTCAGTTATAAATGCCCACAATGAAACTTTAATACTCACTTCTAGCTGATTCAAGTGGGCTCCAGCTTATTCCTGATTACATCTTTTCTCAAGTAGGGAAAAATAAATTAATTTGAATTTTATTTTTTTATTTCAATTGGTAAAAGTCAGCATGATATAATGAATTATGAATCACTTTGAGTCAGGTAGATCTGACTCAAATTCCAATTCCAGCAAGTCACTTAATTTCTTAATGCTACAGGAAATTCCCCAAGTACTATAAACTGCAGAGCAGTAGTTGATCTTCAAGTAATTTCCTATAGAAATGAAATCATATATATAAACAAAATCTTATTAATACATTTGTGAATATTCTAAGATTGTAGAGGGTTGGAAGATAAATAAGTTTATTAGAAATCCATGCATTTTCCAGAATTTTTTTTTTAGAAAATATTTTTATTTTTTTCCAAAGAGGGATTTTAATTTAATTCCATTTTTTATTGAAGCTTTTTATTTTCAAAACATATGCAAGGATAATTCCATCATTGATCCTTGCAAAATCTTGTGTTCCAATTTTCTCCCCTTCCCCCCACCTCCTCTCTTAGATGGCAAATATTCCAATATATGTTAAACATGGTAAAATATATATGTAAATCCAATATAGGCATACATATTTTTATAATTATTTTGTTGCACAAGAAGAATCAGATAAAAAAAGAAAAAAGTGAGAAAGAAAACAAAATTTAAGCAAACAATAACAAAAGAAGTGAAAATGCTATAATGTGATCCTTATTCAGTTCCCACAGTCCTCTCTCTGGCTATAGATGGCTCTCATCATTACAAGATCATTGGAATTAGCCTAAGAAGAGCCACATCCATCAGAACTGATCATCTTATAATCCTGCCATTGCTGTGTACAATGAAATCCTGGTTCTGCTTATTTCACTTAGTATCAGTTCATATAACACTCTCCAGGCCTCTCTAAAATCATCCTGCTGATCATTTCTTATAGAACAATAATATTCCATAATATCCATATACCATAATTTATTTAACCATTCTCCAACTGGTGGACAGCCACTTAAGTTCCAGTTTCTTGCAACTATAAAAAGGGCTGCCACAAACATTTTTGCACATGTGAGTCCCTTTCCCTCTTTTAAGATCTCTTTGGGATATAGCCCTATAGAAACACTGTTGGATCAAACGGTATACACAGATTTTTGAGCATTGTTTCAAATTGCTCTACAGAATGGTTGGATCCATTTACAACTCCACCAACAAAGTATTAGTGTTCCAATTTTCCCACACTCTCTCCAACATTCATCATTATCCTTTCCTATCATCTTAGCCAATCTGAAAGATGTGTAGTAGTACCTCAGAGTTGTCTTAATTTGCATTGTTCTGATCTTTAGAGCAGATTTAGAGCACCTTTTCATATGACTGGAAATAGTTTCAATTTCTTTAACTGAAAATTATCTGTTCATATCCTTTGACCATTTAGCAATTGGAGAATGGCTTGAATTCTTATAAATTTGTGTCAATTCTCTGTATATTTTAGAAATAAGCCTTTATCAGAACTCTTAAATGTAAAAAAGGTTTTCCCAATGTATTGCTTCCCTTCTAATCTTGTCTGCATTAGTTTTGTTTATACAAAAACTTTTGAACTTAATATAATCAAAATGATCAATTTTGTGTAGTAATGAACTCCAGTTCTTCTTTGGCCACAAATTCCATCAATCTCCACAGATCTGAGAGTAAACTATCCTTTATTCTTCTAATTTGCATATATCATTATGTCAAAATCATGATCCATTTTGACCTTGGTATATGGTGTAAGGTGTGAGTCAATGCCTAGTTCTGCCATACTAGTTTCCAATTTTCTCAGCAGTTTTTGTCAAATAGTGAGCTTTTATCCCCAAAGTTGGGGTCTTGGGGTTTGTAAAACACTAGATTGCTATTGTTATTGACTATTTGTCCTGTAAACCTAACCTATTCCACTGATCAATTACTCTATTTATTATCCAGTACCAAATGGTTTTGATAACCACTGCTTTATAATATAGTTTAAGTCTGGCACAATTAGGCCACCCTCATTGGCATTTTTTCACTAATTCCCTTGAAATTCTTGACCTTTTGTTATTCCAGATGAACTTTGTCATTATTTTTTTCTAGGTCTGTAAAATAATTCCAGAATATTTTCTGAATATTTGAAATTAAACAACATCAACCTAGAAACTGGCTCCTTAGCCAATGTTTTGCGATTTACCCAGGATTAAGAACTGATCGGTATACAACTGCATTAAAATGTGAAGAACACAAAGCTCAGTTTTGGAGAAGAGCTGATAATTTAGTGAACAAACATTTGTTATGTGATGATGTCTGAGGTATTGTGTTAAGTTATGGGGCTGCAAAAAAGGACAAAAACAGTCCTTGATTTCAAGAAATCTACCTTCTATTGTGAAAGAAAACACATAAATAAACAGGTACATATAAACACACAAGGAACAAAAACAAGGTAATATTAAAATAAAAGGCCCTTGAGAAACTGAAATTTATGCAATCATAACAGAGATGGTGGTTTATTAGTATGAAATTTGAAATATATCATCACACCCTCTTAATGGGTTGATTAATTTTGCTTTTATTCTTTACCTTTTTAAAAATTTTGATCTTTGTTACAAAGAATGGTTTCATGTAGAAGTGATGTTCATTCAAAACAGATGTTAAATAAAACAAATACATAAATGTTTGTAAAGATTATATAATAAGAATAAAGAAAGTCTATAAACTCAATATGATTTAAAATTATGGCATCACAGGAAGCAGAGATCAGATAAAAGAGGTTTAGAGTGAAGTGCATCTATCTATCTATAGACATATAAATATGTCTGTCTGTCTATCTATCTGTCTATCTATCTGTTTCTTCAATAAAAGTTTACAAGAAAGTACTACAGTTAGTGTCAAGTTTACATATTGATCTTGTAGTAAGAATTATGAATAAATAGATGGATGAATGCAAAAGCATTTATTAAGCACTTACTATATGGAAAAGTTATGTTAATTGTTAGGGATACAAATTGAAAGCAGAGATAGTACCTGCTCTTAAGGAACTCATATTCAAACCTAGGATACAGGCATGCAAATATCCAGAGTTACATTTATAAGTATAAGGGGTAAGAAAACCCCACTTGTTTCTGATATTAAATCATTGGGTAATCCCATGGATGTTAGTGCTGAAACCTTTCTTTTATAGGTCTTCAGTAGCTATCACAGAGAGAGTTGCTAAATTGCATCTTCATGGCAGTTGTTTCCTTGAAAAATGCTCAAGAGATCAGACTAGATGTAGGGTTATTGGCCTGAAGTGTGCTTCTCAGATTGCCTAAATTTACCTGCTTTTTATCAATTGGTCAGCAGTTGCTGCTGGTGATATTAAGGATGATGATACTGTTGAAGTGTGAGAAATGAGGGTTTAGAGATCCCCTGACAGTAATGGGGTCCCCCTTGGCCTGTCACAGGCTTTGCAAAACAGTTCATAAATTCTAATGAATACAGGTGACAGTTTGTGGCAAAAATGGGTTTATTACCCTAAGAAGACAGCTTTCCTTGGGGGGCAAAATCCTGTTAGGACTTTTTGCTAAAAGGGATTTACACTGAGAAGCAACTCAGTAGGCATTCCTGAGTAGGAATTAGCAATGATGGATTGACAGATCTCTGATTATATGGGATTTGTTTTAGTCAGCAGCTAGGGAGCAGTTTGAGGGACTACTCCAACTCAATAGAAGATGTTGACCATACCCCAGGCCAAGATTTCCAATTGAATGAAATTACTTATCTGGGATTTGAGACTCAGAACCACCCTTCCTCCAAAGATTAAAGGGGACACTGTTAACATCAGGTCCTTTCTGACCCTTCCCCCCAAAAAAATCAGGGGGACAATTTACATTAATAGGACTCTTCTACTAGGGCTCTTTCCCCTCAATGATTGTTTAGGGAGTTGGGATGGAAACAGGCCTAGTGGCCTGCAGGGCATTGCTATTTCCAGATCTCTTTGCATATTATTTTAGGTAGTTTCCATTGGGGTCTGAGGTGAAATGGTGGTTGGGGGTAAAAGTGATTTGAACTGCTTCCCATCTCTCCCTCCAGTGTGAAAATCACCAAAATATTCAAATAAAAAGATGATAAATTTAATTTTTTGATCTGGAAGATTATAACATACAGAGACACACTGTGGTACTCCCAGGTATGAAGAACAGTTTACAAAAGATTGTAGAATCCTTTGAGCACACTTGCAAGGATATCCTGTGGGGTAGAGTAAAAGTCAATTAATTGCTCATCCTAAGATTAGGAGATAGTGAAATATTTCTGTGCTTCAGAGGACTCAAAAGTCTGGATGATTGAACTACACAACAACAATGCCATTTGTCTTCTACATCATTAACTGAAGTTACTGTGATCATGAATAAATGGATATGTATTTGCTTCTGTATAGAGCTTCAGAAAATAGATCCAAAGAACAATTAAGTGAAAGTCCAACCCACTTCAACTCTTTTGTGCTACATTGTATAATTCGTGTTATTCACCCATTCTGGCTATGTTTGGACCACATAGCTCTGTGCTACTGTTTAATTCTGACCCAGACCTCCAGGTCATATCCCTGCTTTCCTGAAAGCTGAAAGTTCACTGAAACTAGGAGGTCCTGGGCCCTTTATTTCATTTCTTGGTTGTCTTCATGCCAAATGGGGAGTTCTTTCTACCATTTGCTTTGGGAACAGTAATCAATCACATGGATGTATACATTTCTGGAATTGAAAGCATAGTCAAACAATTGTCATGTGACTCATCATCCCTGTGACATCTCAGAACAAAACATTTCTCCCTGGTTACCATATCATTAAATGTGTCCTATTATAAAATAAGCACTTTTAGTATAGGACATATCTTGCTTTTTATACTTATATCCAGATTCCTTAGCTAAGTGTCCAATATATAGAAAATGATTAATAAATATGTTTCCATTTACTCACTCATTACTCCTATCCTTAAAACTTATATAAACATTTAGTCTTAATAAAAATTGACATTTCTCATCATTACCCCTGCACATACATTCTTTCTCCTTAATTCTTCATCTTTTACATAAGTATGTAAGAAAGTTGTCCTACATACTTTAGAATCTTATTTGAATTATATTGTTTGATATTTTATAAAAGTCTTTAAATCAGTATTTATGTTCTATCTCCTCAGACTGACAGTAAACCTTCTAAGGAAAAAAGACTGTCATTAATTTACAGAATCATAGAATGTTAGGATTCAAAAGAATTTTAGAGAACAACTTAGTCCAAATTCTTTACATTTAATAGAACTGAAAATTTATTTGTTCCAAATCATCCTGCTACAAAGAAACGTAACCAAGTCTTTTAATTTGTCATTAAAAGTTGTCATTGTAGTTCTTATTACTATGCCTGACTTCCCTTCTCATTTTTTTTTTTTTTGCATCTCCCCATAATGTTCAGAGCCACCTTCTTTATAAATTTCATATAGTTCTTTCCTCTTTATAATATTACCATATCCTGCCTGCCTTTGCTAAGCAGTGCTGGTGAAATCAGTTAATGAGCTCTAAGTGAGAATTAGTCTTTACCAACTTCTAAATAGGTGGGGTTAAAATTACTGAGAATTTGCCTAGCATAGAGTTACTCAATTTTTTTCAGCATTGGAAAACATCCTAGAAGGAATCTGGTCCAAATCTCTACTTCATGAAAAAAGAATAACTCTTATCTATTTTCTCTCTACTCCTTTTGCTTCCAGTTTTCCTTCAAAACTCAATTCAACTATCACATTCTCTCTGATCCTTTCTGTTGATAGTGCTCTCCTCCACCTCCTTTCAAATTTTCCTTATGGTAAAGTAGGTCCTCTCATTATCCCCACCCCTCCTGCTGGTGTTGTGGAGGAGGGCTTTGTGTAGCTCAATGAAACTGTGAGTTATGCCCTCCAGGGTTATTCATGACAGACAAAACAGAGTTCGGACAAACAGTTCTGATTCACTGGAGAAAGAAATGGCAATTTTCTACAGTATTTTTACCTAGAAAACCCATGAACAGTATTAAAATGATAAAAAGGTATGACACTGCAAGATGAGACCTTCAGGTTGGACAGTGTCCAATATACCATAGGGCAACAGCAAAGGACAGCTACAAGTAGCTTATGAACTAATAAAGGGGCAGGACCAAAATCAAAAGAAAACTCTGCTGTGGTTATAACTATTGATGAAATGAAAGTCTGATGCTGTAAAAAGATCAATATTGCATAGAAACCTGGAAGATAAGATCTATGAATCAAGGTAAGACATATGTGTTTAAACAGGAAATGGAAAGTTTAAATATCGGCATCTTAAGTATCAGTAAACTTAATGGGAAAAAAGAGTGAGTTTAATTCAGGCAAATAAATAGAAAACTTAGGCAAGAATTCCTTAGGAGAAATAGAGTAGCAATCATAGTCAATATTGCAAAATTCAGAATGAAATTGAAGGGAAAATCATCAGATGCTATATGCATGACTTAAATAACATCCCTTATAAATATGAAGTGGAGATGACAAATATATTGAAGGGATTAGACAGAGTGCTTTAAGAACTATGGACAAAGGTTTGCAATATTATACAGGAAACAGCAACAAAATATATGCCCCAGAAAAAAAGAAGAGAAAGAAAACAAAATGGCTGTCAAGTGAAGCTTTGCAAATAGTTGAGAAAAGAAGGAAAGTGAAAGTGAAAAGAGAAAGGGAATTACTCAGTTGAATGGAAAATTCCAGCATGTTTTCTTAAAGGAACAATATAAAGAAATAGAAGGAAACAACAGAATAGGATAAGCAAGATCTCTTTAAGAAAATTAAAGATATCAAGGGAAAGTTTCATGCAAAAATGGGTATAAAAGACATAATTATAAGGATTCAATAGAAGAAGAGGCAAGAATACACAAAAAAACTATGTAAGAAAGATCTTAATGTAGACAGTAATTACAATCATGATGGTATAGTTAATTTTCTAGAGCTGGACATCCTGGAGAAAGAAATCAAATGAGATTTGGAAGCATTGTTAACAATTAAAGCTAATGAATGTGATAAAATTACTGACTAGCTATTTAAAATACTACAAGATGATATTAAAGTACTGCACTCCGTATGCCAGCAAATTTAGGAAACTCAATTGTGGATACTAGATTGGAATATCAGTTTGTACCCCATTCTAAAGAAGAGCAATCACAAAGAATGTTCAAATTACTTACCCTTCAAGTCATGAACAAACTGCTCCTTCTCAGAGAAGAGCTCTGATCTGTTGATACCAATTCTTCTGGTAGTCTTTTTGCCTTGGCACCAACACTTTTGTTGAATGTGAATATTTTTCTTGGATAGGATACCACACATTGCCAGATGTACACTTGCCAAAAGGATTTATATTATGGAGAACTCATACAGAGCAAGTGCTCACAAAGTGGTTAGAAAAAATGATACATAATCACTCTCAAGGTCTCTCTTAAGAACTCTTAAAGTGATAGTATGACATGGGAGATACTGGTACAGGACCACTCAATATAGCGTGTCCTCATCAAAGAAGCTATGTTGTATGAGCAAAGCAGAATTGAATTCACTTAAAAGAAATTTCTGAGATGAGTAAAGTTAGAGAATCCATTCTAAATGTTCATAGAGACTATTTATCTCCTGTGGCAGAGTATTCCAAGCTAGTATTGGTCTGATCAATCACAGTCAGACATACTAACTTGACTCTGGTATAGTGATGTCATTTTCATCCTCTTTTATAAGTGAATATGAAACAGTTGATTATCTTGAGTTTGGAAAAAGAATATGACAAGATGTGATATTTTCACCTTATTGAACAGAAATAACAACCCAATAACTACAAAAGTAAGAAGAAATCTCTATTTCGTCTTTCTTCCTCCAAGACTTAAAATATTTCTTAACATTCCACCATTTGATTATAATCCCTTTGGCAAATACTAGATAGCAATTTTAACTTTTAGCATTCTATGGTTAGAAAATATATAATATATCATAAGGAATATTGCCATAACAAGTATAGAGTTCAAATGATACCATTTAATTCCTTCATTGAGGGTCAGTGCATAACTTAAAGGTAATTTTAGGCATCATTTACCATTCTTAAAGAATTCTCAAGATAGAACAAATCCTCAGTCTCTGATGGTTTAGAAAAAGAAAGGAGCATCAAAAATATTTGGAGGGGGAGCTGAACAGCTAAAGAAAAGCAGCCCTTCAATTCTGATGGATGTGGCCCTCTCCAGCAATGAGATGAGCCATATTAGTTCCAATAGAGCAGTAATGAATTGAACCAGCTATACTCAGCGAAAGAACTCTGGGAGATGACTATGAACCATTACATAGAATTGCCAATCCCTATATTTTTGTCCACCTACATTTTTGATTTCCTTCATAAGCTAATAGTACACTATTTCAAAGTCTGATTCTTTTTGTACAGCAAAATAACTGTTAGGACATGTATACTTATATTGTATTTAATTTATACTTTAACATATTTAACATGTATTGGTCAACCTGCCATGGGGGGAGAGGATAGGGGTAAAGAGAAAAAAATTGGAACAAAAGGTTTGGCAATTGTCAATGCTGTGAAATTACCCATGCATATAACTTGTAAATAAAAAGCTATAATTAAAAAAAAATTTAAAAAGAAAAGAAAAAGAAAAGCACCTTTGAAATCAGTGAAATGGGAGGATTCTGGGAAGATGGTGATGAAGATCAGAAAATTCCAAGCTCTCCAGATTTCCCCCATAAATAAAACAAAATAGTGCCTCAGGGTTGACATAGACCAAAGAAAACAAATAATACTGAAGGCAGGTCAAGGGTCTTCCTGGGACAACTAATCAAAGAAAAATTCTAGGACCAGATTTTAACCACTGGGAAGTGTAACACCTCAAGACTAGGTCTATAGAAATAACAAATCAAGAGTCTTGGGGCTAGCTGGGACAAGAGTTATCTATAGTCCTAACAGTCCTAAGGAATTTTCACTCCAAAACTTCATGGGGAGTTGATGGAAAGATTGAGGGAAACCTGGCTGATTAAGAATGCCAGGCCCCAAATGCTTCTGAGATGTGGCTCTGGGCAAGAAGGAACCATAATATATAATCACATGCATAAGCAGTGGGTAAAGGAGGCTGCTGATTGTGGGCCCTTAAAGGAAGGTGAAGTTCTTAGTTTGAAGTTCTAGGCCAGAGGAAAGAACTGAAGTCAAGCCAGACACAATTTTCCTCCTCCCATCCATCATCCAGGATTAAAGATGGCTACAGTGATAAGTTCTCATTTTTTAAAAAAAATGAACAAAGAAACAAGAAAGAACCTCATCATAGAAACTGACTAAAGATGGAGGAGGGTGGGTTTCATCTTCAGTGGAGGAAATTGAAGTAAAAAAGAAAGCTTCTTCTACTCTAAAGAGTAGCATTAAATGTCTACTTGTGCAGAAAGAATTTATAGAAGAACTCAATAAAGACTTTAAAACCAAATGAGAGAAATTGAAGGGAAAATTAAAAAGAGAAACATTTGAGAAACTTATAAGAAAGTCAACCAACCAGGAAAGGAGACCCAGGATCTTAAAGAAGAAAACAATTCTTTAAAAATTAGAATTGGGAAGAGGAAGCCAGTGAAGCTATAAGAGACCATAAAATAACAAAAAATATAAAGAATGAAAAAATAGAAGAAAATATGAAACATAAGAAAAACAACAGATCTGGAGAACAATAACCATTTAAGAAGAGGAAACAGAATAATAATTGGACTACCTAAAAGCTGAAACCAAAAAAAAAAAAAATAGAACCTTGACAAAATAATATAAAAAAAAATTATCGAAGAAAATTGTCCTGAAGTGATAGAATAAGAAAAGAAAGTAGAAAAAAACAAAAACAAAAACAAAAAACCTCACCAATTATCACCTCAAAGAGATTACAAGGAAAATATAAAGGTCCATGTCAAATAGAAAATTCCATAAGAAACAAGTAAACGAAACAAACATAAAACAACCCAATTCAAATATGCTGAATTTACAATAAGAATTGGACACGATTTATTAGCAGCTACAATAAATACTGCAGGTCCCGGAATATCATATATTGATAATTAAAAGAGCAAACTATGTGACTAAAATATATCTGGCAAAATTAATTATAATATTGAATGAGGAAAAAATGACATTCAATGAACTCAGATTTTTGTCTCAACCCAACCTAAACTCAATAGAAAATTTAATATATGAGTCAACATCAAAGACTAATTTCAAGGGACTAAAAAATGACAAACTATTTTATATGTGGAAATGTAAACCATATGTCTAAAATTGAAATTAGTAATTGGGTAGTCTGGAAGAAAAAAAAAATGGGGCAGAGCTGAGTATGATCTGATTCAAAAGCAAAATCATGAAGAAAGGGTAAAATAGTAATTATGCTATATGGATGAGGTAGGGAGGAAGAACTGATATAGAGATATTAGATAGGGAAGAGAGCTGGTAGTTCTGAAAACCTACACACTTTGGAAATGGGATAAATAAGGAATACATACATATATTAATATACACATAAATATATATACACATATGTGTGTATACCGTGTTTCCCCGATAATAAGACACTGTCTTATTAAACACCAGAGGGCTTATTTTCAGGGGAGGGCTTATTTTAATGAACATTGACAGCAATTTTAATAAACAGGTAAATGTGAACAAAAAAAAGTACTTTTATTCAATAATGATCATGTCATTTTCTTCAACAACATCATCATAAGTGTCCATACCCTGAATTCCGTCCTGGATGTCTTGCGCCTCTATTTCCTTCAGAAGAAGTGGACCAAATCTGTCATGTCCAGCAATATAGCTCTCTTTAAATGAACATGTCTTGTCCAGGTAACCTGCTCGTAGTGCCTTGGCGACACAGCTGTCAGTAATTTTATCCCATGACTTCCTCACCCAAGTCACGACTTCTTGCAGATAGGGCTTCACAAGTTTCCACGCTGATTTCTTTCCATTCTATTTTCAATGTAGTCATTGACCTCCATGCACAAATGGTCCTTAATGGCTTGTTTATTGCAATATCAAGGGTCTGGAGATAGGCAGTCATTCCTGCAAGAATCATTACTTGATCTATTCTTCTCTCTGCAAGGAAGTTCTTCATTTCTTTAGCGCGGTGAGTGTTGGCTGGGTTCTTGTTTTATCCTCCATCATGCCCCTTTTATCCTCCATTATGCTCCCTCACTTCTGCTTACATACCGGGTTTTTATGTTGTCCTGCCTCAGCTCTCCTCCGCGGCACTACTCTCAATGGCACCAGCAAGCAAATCACTGGGGAAGAACAGGATGCAATGTTTCTACTGGGCTTATACCCCAAAGAGATACTAAAGAAAGGAAAGGGGCCTATATGTGCCAAAATGTTTGTGGCAGCCCTGTTTGTAGTGGTTAGAAGCTGGAAAATGAAAGGATGCCCATCAGTTGGAGAATGGCTGGGGAAATTGTAGTATATAAATGTTATAAAATATTATTGTTCTGTAAGGAATGACCAGTGGGATGAATACAGAGAGGACTGGCGAGACTTACATGAACTGATGCTAAGTGAAATGAGCAGAACCAGGAGATCATTATATACCTCAACAACGATACTGTTTGAGGATGTATTCTGATGGAAGTGGATCTCTTCGATAAAGAGAGCTAATTCAGTTTCAATAGATCAAAGATGGGCAGAAGCAGCTACACCCAAAGAAAGAACCCTGGGAAATGAATATAAACTGCTTGCATTTTGTTTTTCTTCCCAGGTTATTTATACCTTCTGAATCCAATTCTCCCTATGCAACAAGAAAACTGTTCAGTTCTGCACACATATATTGTATCTAGGATATACTGTAACCTATTCAACATGTAAAGGACTGCCATCTGGGGGGGGGGGGGGGGAGGGAGGGAGGGGAAAAATCGGAACAGAAATGAATGCAAGGGATAATGCTGTAAAAAATTACCCTGGTATGGGTTCTATCAATAAAAAGTTATTAAAAAAAAAAACAAAAACAAAGGAAGAACAGGATGACGCGCTCACTGCTGCAACTCTGATTGGATGCAGCTTGGAGCGCGGCGTGCATTTCACTGGGGGGGGGGGAGGGGACGGATGACAGTGCATACAGAGGGTACCGTAATGTAGCGTGTAGTGCAGGGGATCACCTTCACTACAGTAGCAATCTCAATAGGGCTTATTTTCTGGGGAGGTCTTATTTTAGAGGACTCTAACACAGTAAGGGGAGGGCTTATTTTCGGGATAGGTCTTATTATCGGGGAAACACGGTATTATAAAAGGTCTAGCACCCTCCAAAATACATAAAGAATTAAAGGGGAGGGAATAGGATAAGGTAGGGAATAGAAGAGTATATCGATTAATGGGTATGGGATAAAGACAAAAGGAAAGAGTGGATGGAGAAAATAAGGGAGGGATTCATGGTTGTGGAACAGAAGTTAAATAAAAGCAAAGCAAATAAAAGAGTAGAACCAAAGTAAAAGAGTCAGCTGGGATAGGAAAAGAGATATACTCAAACTCAATAACAAGGATAAGGTAGACTTTATTAGGAAAAAAAACGTTTTTAGGAAAAAAAATGATCTAAGACAAAGTCAAACTTAATGATTCAATCAAGAGAGAAATCCACATTATATATCAATCATATTAATATCATTTTAGGTGCATGTTTTGGCATGTATGAATTATGTGTTTGTATGTATACATGTGCATTTAGGTGTATGTGTGTGTGTATATATGTGTGTGTATGGCAATTTATGCAGATGTGTATATATATATATATATATATATATATATATATATATATAAACAAAATATATATACATACACAAAATATATATGCATAAATATATTTTTGGTTAACTGTTTCCTGCTTTGAAGAAGTGGGGGGAGGATGAAGGGAACAAAAGAATAAAGTAAAAAGTGCCCAGTGGAGAACAAAAAAAAACCCATAAAGAAGCAAAGAAAAAATAAACAGTCATGAATATAGTGCCTTCTATTATCGTATATGGTTTCTTGAAATGGAAATTTACTGTTACATATTTTGAATCCTCTTTGATGTGTTTTGCTGGGCACATGACAATGTTTTGTTTTGTTTTTCCTTTTTCTGTATTTTTCTATTTGTTTTATTTTTTTATTTTGTAGTTAGTTTTAAATAATTTTTTTTTTGGTTGAGGCAATTGGGGTTAAGTGACTTACCCAGGGTCACACAGCTAGGAAGTGTTAAGTGTCTGAGGTCAGATTTGAACTCAGGTTCTCCTGATATCAATATCAAAATACCAAAAAAGAAATTGATCAAATGAAATAAGGCATGTGCAGGTAAACTTTGCAAATGTTACAGTGCTACAAAAATACTGATTAACTGCTTCCTTTGTCTTGGTTTGCATATACCCATTGATTGTGACTCATGGATTCAATAAACAAATGGGAAAAGACTAAAAAGTTAGATTTACTTAAGGAAAAAATAATTCCAATCATCTCAAAACTATTTTTCTTATTTTTCCAGTCCTAGGTGATGCTGCAGGGTGATGGTGTCATAATTTCATTATATATTAGTGTGCTCTCTCATATTATAATAATGGCTATATTTCTCTGGTGGTCTGAGGATGAAAACATATTTGTTTGGTATTTTATCTGAAAACCAATGGTCATTAAATTAATATTTATTGGTGGTACCTGACCATATAAAAATTTAAGGAATATCCTAAAGAGGAAAAAAAATACTGATGGATTTAAATACCTCGGGTTTTGTCTTCATAATCTAATTCTGAGTAGAGAAAAAGAAGATGATTAATCCTCTAGGACTAAATCAGCACCTGAGGGAGAGCCAGAAAAGGGATATAAACACCACATTCCCGGGTTTCTGGATATTCACTCCTTTTTGATTCCTTCCCTCATTGAGTTCTTTGCCCCTCTTTTCATCCATTGCACAGGTAAGACAGGCAATTGCTCGTCAGAACATGTTCTTAGGCAGCAAAGGTGGTGGGGAAGAGTTACAGACTTTGTTTTAGATAAAGTAGAGAGAAATGGAAAGAAAGGAATGTCAGTAGGGATCAGGAAAGCCAGAAGAGGAGCTGGCCCTCCAGACTATCTATACTTGGAACCAAAAACATTCAATAACTCTCATTACCAACAAGGGAACTGATATGAGAGGTAGTGACAGAGGTGTCTTCCAAAAGAAACACAGCATCTGAAAATAGCAGGTAAAACTGATGCCTTATCTTTTTCACACATAATTCATGGCCACCTGAATTATATTTAACTAATTAAAATTTTCTGAGGTGGAGGAACAATTAAGAAAGAGAAAGCAGTATATCTATGTTCATCCTGCCTCTTTCCTTTTCCTGGGAGGTGGTGATCAGAAAAGCAAATGAAAAAAATTATGCAAAAATATTGAAAAGTTTGAGCAGATCTTGAGGAAGGTAACCAAAAAATGGGGAAGATAAATCAGTTTCGTGTTATCATCAGAGATGATGAGGAAAATGGGAATGCTTACTTTGGAGAAGAGAAGGCAGAGAGAAGATGAGCACAGTTTTCAGATAGATGAAGAAATGATATGAGGATTAAGGAATAGATTTAATCTATTTGACTAGAGATGGCAAAACTGGTCAAAATTATAGGGAGACTGTCAACTCAGAGGTACAATTGGAAATAAAGGAAACTTTAGATTATAACATATCTAGTGTGACACTAGATAAAACGAAAATTAAAAGAAGATAAAAAATACCCAAGAGCCTTTACTATTAGATAATTGGGATTTGAAACTACAAAAATGTTAAATAGTCATTAGGCTATAACCTATAAGAATTGATACGAACTGATAGGATAAGAGACTGTAGCAGCTGAAGTTCAATGGAAAGCAGCAGAAGGCAGAGAGCACTTTAATGGAGATGGAAGAGAGAGCAGCATAGCAGAGGAAACAGAGTATAAGGGCACCCTGTCTCAGTGGATAAAGTTTCTTAACTGATGTCATCACCAGAAAACATCAAAGGCTTTCCTGTAGGGCAAACAGAAAAGTGAGTTGCCCAGGATATATATGCTCCCTAAGTGTGAGTCTCTCCATGACCTTGCAGTTTCTGTCCCCTTTCCCACTGGTGATATGATGATTTGTGGGAAATTATATCCCCTGTGCTATGAAGAAGGGAAAGAATATTTCTTGTTCCTTATTTTGCTATACTGTTGAAATAAATACCTCTTGCTTCAAAAAAAATAGAAGAAAGATTTTTTTCCTTATAACAAAAATGGAACATCATAATAACTAGAGCTATTCAACAGTGTGGTATGGCTGCTTTGTGAAGTCAGTATCTCCTATCACTGGAGGTATTTAAGCATACCTGGAAGATCACAATTTGGGGACTTCATAGAAAGGAGTCTTGCTCAAGTATTGGTTATATAAAATCATCTCTGATGACCTTGAGTGTTTTCATTTTATTTAATCATAGTTTGAGAGTTCCAAGAGTCCTTAAGTTCATCCAATATAAACATCTCATTTTTATAGTGAAGAAAATGAGGTTCATAGAAATTAAGTGACTTTCTAATTGTTACATTGTTAGGAAGTGATTGAGCTGGAATATGAATCCATGTCCTTTGATATTTCATCCTACAGTCTTTCTATTACTGGAAATGCTCAAAGAAGGTTTAAGAGCTTGTGAAATAATTTTAATTATTGGGGAGAAATATCTTTATGATTCAATAGTCTGATGTGGTAGCCTATAATTTCATTCTACCTTGGACTCTGCTTTCAGGAAAAGGGAGGTGATGGTCCTCTTTATTCTGCTCTGCTCAAACTATATTTGGAGCATTGAATTCAGTTTCTCATCATATTTTATGAAGGGCTTTGATAACATAATGGAAGATTGATTAATGATGATCTCCTAGGAGTATGTGCAGAAGTATCATATGGAGGCTGGGTGAATCTCCTTCTAAAAATTCATTACTTCTACTTCAGAGCATGCATATTCAGTATGATTACTGTGTAAACATAGGGCTTTGGGCTAACTGCAGAGCTGGACCTTAAAGAACATTAAAAAGACCCTAAGGGAAAAAATTCACTCTCTTTTCTTATTGCTGAATATAAGATGTTAAGTATAATTCTCTGAGGTCTTTAAGACCATTAGGGGAGGGAATGGTCTTCTTTATTTCTTCTTCCCCCCTACTTAGTTATAATATTGTGTTTGAGATTTGAAAACTCCTTTTGTATCTTCTTTCCTCCACATTTCTGAACTGTTGAAGTCTCAGAGGCCTTTGTACCAAAAGAAATAAGGAGAGCAAGTTTCTTCATTGGTGCCTTTTGTATCCAATCTCAGTTCTGACTTAATAGCCAAATCAAAAGGCTCCTTTTCACTCACTTGCTTTGATGTAATAGAATATCTGTAAACACTCTGAAGTAGAGAACTAGGCCTCTTCATTCCCTATCATTGTGACATTCTATCCAGATGCATCTTTATACATCATCCATGCTAATAATCAATATCTACTCCCAATCCTGGGCCCTTGCTGGCAAGGGCCATTACAACAAAGAAAACTTTGAAAGAATTAAAAAATTTTGAAACTTTAAAGAGTTAAGTTTAACAGAATGGTTTGAGAGAACCATTGATGTACTATGCAACTTACCACCTGAAAGAGAAAAAGAAATCAGAATTCAGAATGAGACATTTATATTTTTGACACAATCAATCTACAAATAAGCTTTTCTTCACAAATCATGTTTATAATAAGCATTATTTTTTTTTCTTTTGAATAGAGGGAGAGAAACAGATTTTTGACCACTAAAAAAATAAAATTAATCTAAAACCAATAAAGTTGGAGAGCGAAGTGTTAACTAGAATAGTGAAGAGCCTTGTGAGGCCTGCTTGGAAGAAGTGAAAATGTATGGATTGTAGAAGAGAAGAATTGAATGAGGGGCAAGTGGCAAATAATATAAAAGCTATTTGTAAATGCACAGTATCTCCAAAATGTGTAATTTTAAACCTAAATAAGAAGGAAGGAAACAAGCATTCATTAAACATCTAGTATGTACTTATAAAATATCTCTTTTGATCATTATAACAGCCCAAGGAAGTAAGTGTGATTATTATCCCGCCATCATTTTACATTTAAGGAATTAAATGTTCTGACCAGAATCACACAGCCAATTTTTGAGGCAGAATATGAATTTGGGTCTTCTTGATTCTAGGCCCTGCGATCTATCTGTTGAACAATTAGCTTGCCACTAACAACTTATATTTGAATATGTCTCATAGAAAAATTGTTAAAAATGGTTTAAGGAAAACTTCCTAATTATTAGAAGTGACCAAAAGTATAATGGGTTTCTTTGGGGAATAGAAGGTTCCCTTTCCCTAGAAGTCTAGATGATCACTTAAATTTATTATTTTTTAAAGATTTATCTTTCAGAAAAATCTGGAAAGACTTACATGAAATGATGCGGAATAAACAATGTACACAGTATCAGCAAGCTTATGTGAATATCAGTTATGACAGACTTAGCTATTCTCAGTAATACAGTGATTCAAGACAATTCAATAGACTTGAATTAGAAAATGTCCTCATCCAGAGGAGAATTGTGGATTAAAGCATAATATTTTCGCTTTTTTGTTTTCTTTTCTCATGAGTTTTCTCCTTTTGTTCTGATTTTTCCTTCATAACATTACTACATACATATGTTTAAAAATCATTATAAATGTATAACCTATATCAGATTGCTTGCTACAATAGGGGAGGGAGAGGTAAGGGAGGGAGGGAGAAAGAGATTTGGAACTCAAAATCTTATTAATATGTTGAGATCTATATTTATGTCTAATTGGAAAAAATAAAATACTATTGCAGTTTAAAAAAGAGAAAAAAAGGAATTCATTTTCATGTACAGACTGGACTCAATATTATTTGAAACCTGTTCTAGAGCTAAGACTCTGTGATGTTCTGATTTTGGAGCCATGGATGTGATTTTAAACTGAGGAGTGATGTAAATGGAAAAATGGTGGATCATTGCCTGGAGAACAGAGAAGGATTAGAAACTTTTTTTGTTGTTGAAGTTTTGTGTTTCATAGCAATGACTTTTTTTTTTCAGGCAGCTGGTCAGTCAATAAATATCTCTGAGCTAGGCCCAGACTAAGTGCTTTATATACAAATAAAATCAAAATAAAAACAAGCAAAAAAAAAAAAATTCCTGCTCTCAAAGAGTTCACAATTTAAAGGGAGAAGGGACACAGACAATATGCAAAATAAACAAATAAAAAGAACTACTAACAAATGAAATCTAAACAGAATAAATTGTAAATAACCAATAGAGGGAAGCACTAACATTAAGATGGATCAGTAAAGTTTCCTTGCAGAAGGTAAGATTTAATCTGGTACTGGAGGGACACCATAACACAAAGATGGGAGAAGAGAAAATGCCAGGTAATTAAAGAAGGTACAATATTCAGACTAACCTTTGATTTTTCTCTTTTTCACAAACAGTAGGGTATGCTACAAGAAGGAAGCAATTAACCAGTTTTGTACTTTTGCTAAAAATAGCATACAATCCTATTTTATTTAATTACAGCTGCCAAGCTAAAGGAGACAGTAAGATATGGTATCCTCTCTACTTAATAACACCAATCCTCAAGACATCAGGTACATTCTGATTGGTATCCCGGGACTGGAGGACTCACATACCTGGATCTCCATTCCCATTTGTTCCATGTACTTTGTAGCCATTATCGGCAATAGCTTTTTGATTGTCCTTGTTCTCACGGAGCGTAGCCTCCATGAACCTATGTACTTGTTCCTTTCTATGCTGGCCCTAGCAGATGTTCTGCTCTCCACAACCACAGCACCCAAAATGTTGGCCATTTTCTGGTTTCATTCTGGAGCTATCTCCTTTGGCAGCTGTGTGGCCCAAATGTTTTTTATCCATCTTATCTTTGTGGCAGAATCAGCCATTCTGTTGGCCATGGCATTTGATCGCTATGTGGCTATCTGTTACCCATTGAGATATACCACCATTCTTACCCCCTCCATCATTGGGAAGATTGGGGTAGCAGCTGTGGTTAGGAGTTTTCTCATTTGCTTTCCTTTCATCTTTTTGGTGTATCGGCTTACCTATTGTGGACAAAATATCATTCGTCACTCTTACTGTGAACACATGGGCATAGCTAGGTTAGCCTGTGACAACATCAAAATCAACATTATCTATGGCCTGACCATGGCCTTATTGTCAACAGGTCTGGATGTCCTGCTCATCATTATTTCCTATTCATTGATCCTTCATGCTGTCTTCAACATACCTTCCTGGTCTGCCAGGTTCAAGGCTCTTAACACCTGTGGCTCCCATATCTGTGTGATCCTCATGTTCTACACTCCAGCCTTCTTTTCTTTCTTTGCTCACCGCTTTGGAGGCCATACCATTCCCCGGCACATCCATATTTTAGTGGCCAACCTCTATGTGGTGGTACCTCCCATGCTCAACCCCATCATTTATGGAGTAAAGACAAAGCAGATTCAGGACAGGGCAATTCAGGTCTTTTCTTCCATTAGAACATGTTGCTAAAATACAATGAAATGATACTGATACCGATTTTACCTGACAGAAGGGTTGGAGTTAGATGGTAAAATGGAGGGAGAAAGTGACTAAATAAATAAAATCTATAAATTATCAGCAAATAATTTCAGCTTACCTGTTCATCATATATCCTCCCAAAGTGGCCAAGAAAGGAAAAAACAATTTAAATTTGAGACTTACCTTTTTAAAATGCATTAGCAACAAGCATCATTCTTTTAAAAGATGAGGTCTCAACATCAATGTCAAGAATACTTAAGTTTAAATCCTAGCTCTAATATATGATGAGTAGACAAGTCACTTGAAGTCTTAGTGCGCCAGCCAACTTTCTATGCAGTGTAAATAGAAGAACAGGCACTCATCTGCTAAGAATTCTCTATGCTAATAAAGTCAATGTTATGGATAAAAAGTAATAAAAATCTCTCTAGAAGCTATGAAAATGACTACTATATGACAGTAGAAAACTGATCAGAGGAAAAGAAAATGTGTAAGGGTTTTAATAAACCACATACTGTGCAGAACATATTCTGAATATTTATGGATGCATAATATCAACACAGAGATTGTACCCAGAAAATGGCTGCCTCACCAATTTTTGCTGTGATTTGGTCAGGATAGGGAAATGACTGAACTCCATATTAGTTGCTTGAAAATGTGAGTGTCATAAATCTTCATCTTGGAGAAGAATTAAAAAGATATATCTCCCTCCTTTCATTCTAGAAATGGGAATTATGGATATGAAAAATGAATATTCTGTTATGTATGCTTGGTGTGTTTGTTTTGTTGAACTGCTCTTTTCTTTCCCTGTTAAAAAATAAACACTTTTTAAAATGAGATTATATTATAAGTTGGTAAGTAATATGTACAAGAATGAATGTGATATCTCTTCATCTCTCTCTCTATCTATAGATAAAGCCCATGAACAAAAATTAGTTAAAAGTTTAAAAATAGTCAAAATGTGAAACTTATCAGAGATGGTAAACTCAATTTGAGTTAACAGCATGATAAAACAACCAGAAAAGAGAATTTAACTTTTGAGTGTGATAACAGTAAGAAAATATCTAGAGCAAGTCAAAATTATTTAATGAATACATTACATGCCCATTTTGCACAGTATATGCATTTCCATAAAAATGAAAGCAGATATAGCAATAAAAATAATGTCAGTCCTATCATGGAGTGTATAGATGGGTCAGTGGATAGAGCCGTGGGACTGGAGTCAAAAAGGCCTGAATTCAAAAATTGCCCTATATTCTTTTTTTTAAATATATATTTTATTTTATTTTATTTTATAATAACTTTATATTGACAGAACCCATGCCAGGGTAATTTTTTTTTTTACAACATTATCCCTTGCACTCGCTTCTGTTCCGATTTTTCCCCTTCCTTCCTGCACCCCCTCCCCTAGATGGCAAGCAGTCCTTTACATGTTAGATATGTTGCAGTATATCCTAGATATAATATATGTTTGCAGAACTGAACAGTTCTCTTGTTGCACAGGGAGAATTGGATTCAGAAGGTAACAATAACCCAGGAAGAAAAACAAATAGTTTCATATTCGTTTCCCAGTGTTCTTTCTTTGGGTGTAGCTGCTTCTGTCCATCATTTATCAATTGAAACTGAGTTAGGTCTCTTTGTCAAAGAAATCCACTTCCATCAGAATACATCCTCATACAATATCATTGTCAAAGTATATAATGATCTCCTGGTTCTGCTCATCTCACTTAGCATCAGTCCATGTAGGTCTCTCCAAGCCTCTCTGTATTCATCCTGCTGATCATTCCTTACAGAACAATAATATTCCATAACATTCATATACCACAATTTACCCAGCCATTCTCCAATTGATGGGCATCCATTCATTTTCCAGCTTCTAGCCACTACAAACAGGGCTGCCACAAACATTTTGGCACATACAGGTCCCTTTCCCTTCTTTAGTATCTCTTTGGGATATAAGCCCAGAAGTAACACTGCTGGATCAAAGGGTATGCACAGTTTGATAACTTTTTGTTGCCCTATATTCTTTTTTTTTTAATTTTATTTTATTTAATAATAACTTTGTATTGACAGAATCCATGCCAGGGTAATTTTTTACAACATTATCCCTTGCACTCGCTTATGTTTCGTTTTTTCCCCTCCCTCCCTCCACCCCCCCCAAGATGGCAAGCAGTCCTATATATGTTAAATATGTTGCAGTATATCCTACATACAATACATATTTGCAGAACCAAACAGTTCTCCTGTTGCACAGGGAGAATTGGATTCAGAAGGTAAAAATAACTCGAGAAGAAAATCAAAAATGCAAATAGTTCACATTCGTTTCCCAGTGTTCCTTCTTTGCGTGTAGCTGTTTCTGTCCATCCTTTATCCATTGAAACTCAGTTAGGTCTCTTTGTCATAGAAATCCACTTCCATCAGAATACATCCTCATACAATATCGTTGTCGAAGTTTATAATGATCTCCTGGTTCTGCTCATCTCATTTAGCATCAGTCCATGTAGGTCTCTCCAAGCCTCTCTGTATTCATCCTGTTGGTCATTTCTTACAGAACAATAATATTCCATAACATTCATATACCACAATTTACCCAGCCATTCTCCAATTGATGGGCATCCATTCATTTTCCAGTTTCTAGCCACTACAAACAGTGTTGCCCTATATTCTTAATAGTCATGTGATTCTGATCCAAGTCACTTAACCTGATAATGTGGATACCATTCCTCTAATCCTCCACAATTTAAAAGGCATAACTATATTTAGTTGTGAACTCATAGTCTATTGTGCAGTGGGCTCATTGCTGATGCCTTCCTTACCTCTGGTACAAAAAATAGATTCCCTCTAACTGCCATGTTGCCTGAGATGTCATGCATCATTTTTAATGATTATTTCAATTGTATGCAACTCGTTATGACCTCATTTAGGCTTTTCTAGGCAAAGATAATAAAATGGTTTGCTATTTTTCTTCTCCAGGTCATTCTGGAATCAGGATAGTCACAATATTCCTTGTGCTATCAAGCTGCTCCATCATCCTTTTAGCACCCATATTCATTTGACTTTGCAGAATCATAGAATCTAGAATAGAATAGAATCAGAAGGAATCTAGTGCAATTTTGCATGTAACTATGAATTCCTTCTGGCCCATTTCTAATAACATTTCTTGAAATCTAAGATTTTGTGGAGGGGAAAATCTTAAAAATGAACTACTCCAATTTTCTCACTCACAGATCAGGAAACCAAGACTGAGTCTGATGAAGTGAAGGTCACAAAGATAGTATATTTCAGAATTGGTATTTGAATTTTGTCCAACTCAGTGATCCTTCCATTAAACAAGGCTTTGCTCTGGGGTAATCAAATAAATATTGTCTTCCTCAGGAATCTTTTTAAAATTCCTCTTCAAAGAGGGTTCAAATGACTAATCCCTAACAATTTTGTATGATTGATTTTATTAGATAATGAAGTTGATAATAGAATGATGGTAAGAGGTATTCTAAGGACATGCAAAATGAAAAAAATAGTGAAAATCATTGCCCCTTACAAACTGAACATAATGGGATTGGTCTTTCTTTCTTCCTTTACTCCCTGGGACACCTGCAAGGGAATACATGTTGAATTAGATACAGGGACAATGAAAAATAAGTTCTTTGACACCAGGTCTGTTGTTTTGCTATTTCCCATGCTTTTGGGATGCCCTATAAAGTGATTGATGCTGGGAGTATGAAAAGTCAATTTTGGAGTTTGGAGCAAACTTTCCTAACTAGAAACAAAGGGCTTGGAATATGATACTTTGGAGAACAAAGGAGCTAGGATTATACCCAAAAATCACACCCAGCAAAACTGAGTATATACATTTCAGAGGAAAAGGCGGCTATTCAATGAAATAGAGGACTTTCAAACATTAATGATAAAAATACCAAAGCTGAATGGAAAATTTTATTTTTCAATACAGGATTCTGGAAAAGCATAACAAGGTAATCAGGTGAGTGATATCATAAGAAAATGAGGTTTATCTGTTTACATATCTACATGATAGGATGATATTTGTAACTCAATAGAGCTTTCTTACTATTATAGTAGTTAGAAGGAGTATATAGGAAGATGGCACAGGGGTGAGTTAAATATGAAGAGATAATATATTTTGAAAGATGATGGAATTAAGAGGTAAGAGAGAAATGTATTGGAAGAAAGGGAATAGGAAAAGAGAAATCAATTATCTTTCATTAAAAAAAGAGACAAGAAAAAGTTTTTACAGCGGAGGGGAAAAGGAGGTGGGGTAGGTGGGTGGGTGAGTGAATCTTACTGTCATTAAAACGGTCTCAAAGAGGAAATCTGTCTTACTCTGCAGGAAAATAGGAGGGGAATGGAATATGAGAAAGGGAGAAGAGATATGAGAAGGCAGGGCATATACGAGGAAGGAGTAGTCAGTAGCAAAACACTTAAAAATAACTCAATTTTATATTTGTAAGATTTTTCTATTATTAATACTTATTTTTAAAACATGCATAGATAATTTTCAACATTCACCCTTGCAAAACCTTATGCTCAAAAATTTTCCCCTCCTTTCCGTCCAGCAAGTAATCCAATATTGTTAAACATTTGCAATTCTTCTATACGTATTCTACAATTATCATGCTGCACAAGAAAAATCACATCAAAAAGAAAAAAAATGAGAAAGAAAAGAAAATGAAAGTAAATAAAAAAAAGGTGGAAATACTATTTTGTGATCCACACTTACTTTCCCTAGTCCTCTCTCTGGATGCAGATGACTCTTTCCCTCACAAGACCATTGAAACTAGCCTGAATCACCTTGCTGTTGGAAAAAGCCAGGTTCATCAGAATTGATCATCGTATAATCTTGCTGTTGCAGTGTACAATGATATCCTAGTTCTACTCACTTCACTTAGCAGCTGTTCATTTAAGTCTCTACAAGCCTCTCAGAAATCATCCTGATGATCATTTCTTATAGAACAATAATATTTCATTATATTCATATATCATAACTTATTCATTTTCCAACTGATGGGTATCCACTCACTTTCCAGTTTCTTGCCACTACAAAAAGGGCTTTTTGTACTTGTGGGTCCCTTTCCCTCCTTCATTATCTCTTTGAAATACAGACCCAGTGGAAACATTGTTGGATCAAAGAGGATGCACAATTTTATAGCCCCTTTAGGCCTAGTTCCAAATTACTCTCCAAAATGATTGAATCAGTTCACAACTCCACCAACAGTATAAATCGCAGTTTTTTCACATCCCCTCCAACATCCATCATTAACTTTTCCTGTCATCTTAGCCAGTCTGAAAGGCGTGTAATGGTACCTAAGAATTGTCTTTATAGGAAAACACTTTTAAGGAGGAGCAGGGTGAAAGGAGAGAGAGAGAGAGAGAGAGAGAGAGAGAGAGAGAGAATAAATGAATAAATGAGGGGAAATATAGTTAGCAATAGCAATTGTAAAAATAATTTTAAACCCAAATTTCTCTAATAAGGCCTCATTTTTTAAACAGTGGTAACTGAATCAAATTTATTTTAAAAAAAGAGCCATGTCCCAATTGATAAATGATCAAAAGCTATGACCTATGTCCAAAAGACTATAAATTCATTCATATCATTTTATCTAACTATACCACTACTAGGTATTGATACCAAAAGAAAATTAAAAAACCAGGAACATGACATATATGTACCAAAATATTTATAATAGTTTTCTTAGGGCAAAAAAATGGAAATGAATGAATTGTGTTTTTTTTTTTTGTGATAGATATTATTGTACTATGAGAAATGATGAAAGGATGCTCTCAGAAAGAAATGTGTAAAGCTCTTCATGAACTTAAGCAAAGTGTGATGTACGGTATATAAAATAATAGCAAAGTTCTGATAAATGACTCTGCTGTTCTCAGCAGAGCAATGATCTACCACTACTCTGAAGAACTTATGATGAAAAATCCATCCACACCTAGAGAAGGGACTGATTGTGTCTGAATACAGATTGAGGGGAGCATTCTCCCTCTCTCTCTCTCTCTCTCTCTCTCTCTCTCTCTCTCTGTCTTTTAATTTTATTTTTCTTGAGATTTTTTTTTTATCAGAATGGAAGATCTATGTTTTCTTTCACCCCATTATTTTTATGGATTTTGCCTAACTTCACATGTAGTTTTTTAATTGAGGATGAGGTAAGGGAGAGAAAACTTGGAACTCAAAGTATTAAAAACATGTAAAAATTTTGTTTTAAATCTCATTGGGAAAATAGTAATTAAATTATTTTAAAAAGTATATTCAAAATAAATTAAAGAATAAAAAATAAAGAAAATGAAATTCCTTTGTACTTTTCAGTAGAAGAATGGTTAATAATGGGCCTTAGTTCTTAAAACATGCATAATATGTTCTTCCTGGTACAAATCTATGTGTTGTTTGGTGATCCTACTTATATTATTCATAAGGTGGGTTCCTTCTTCACAATTCAGTACAATAGCAGGGATCTTCTGTTCCTTTTCTGCCTATTTCCATGGTAGAAAAACAAACAAACAAACAAACAAAACAAAACAAAACAAAACAACAACAACAACAACAACAACAACAACAACAAAAAAGCTGCTGAGATCTAGCTTAGTGTGAATACAAAAACTTTGCCTGTGTAAAATTTCACTTTCTTCCCTTAGAATATCAAGGCAAGAGATAATGTGAACTGCCAGGTTGAGGAACCTATCACTCACCTGGAGACCATATGTCTGTGAAGGAATGGTGGGCTAGTTCTTTTGTCTTTTGTGTTTATTCTTTCATTATCTTAGTTGAATGAGCATTCACACATAAAGCAAATCAGATCATTAACTTAGAAATTTCAAAAAAGCCAACAAAGATTTAACAACTAGAAACAGTGACAGTCTGCTAGTAACCTTCAATTTAGTAGCAACTGGAGAGGAACTAATCCTGTAGAGTACCCTGCTTGACTCAGGCCATTTAAGAACCAGCTCACTTAAGCAAAGGAGGGATGCATTCACTGGACTCATCACAACTACAATTGAACTTTAAAGGAATTATACAAAGGGGAAAAAAAATCTTTCAAGGTCATGTAGTGCATCCCTCCCCCATTAAAAAAAAATAAACCATCAAGCAAACAAACAATAACAATAAAACAAACAAAAAAGGTCTGGGTTAGGCAGAAGAGAAGGGCATTTTGTAATAATTATGTTGTGATTGAGTACACTTTCCCTAGGGATTGAATGGGAATGCAGAGGTAAGAAAATGCTCCTTGGTTGATGATGGAAGGAGTATTGTATTTCAGCCCTTGCTAAATCTTTTCAGTAAGAATCTCTTTTAGAAGTATAATTTATGTTAAATGACTAATTTAAGTCAAGAATATATTGACAGGTTAAAAATATTGGGGAAAACAAAAACAACAGAAACCCCAGCCCTTCAAGATTATATTCAGAGCTCTGAGTTAAGAAATAGTATCTATAGCCTACCTCAGAGATGTCATACTTGTAGTATGCAGACTTTTATGCATCTCCAATACTCCCTAGTACATCCTAACTGGGTGAAAATGAATTTGGGAAACAATTAACAAAATAAATGAAATAAATTATTTTAATTTATGTGTGTGTCTTTAAATGTCAATATGCATTCTATAAGATCTTTATGTATTGTTTAGTAGTCATTCTTTCTATTTGTCTTTAACACAATTGCCCTAGTCCCCTAGTCTACTAGTCTAAGTAGAAGTAAGGAAAATGAGCATCGAGTCTGTATGTTCCACCAGTAAAAGCAATACAATGAAAATAAGCCGGGAAGCAGTTAGACATTATTGATCCTCATCCTTCTTCATCTTTCTCTATCCTCCTTCTCTCCTTTCTTCCCTCCCTTCCTCCCTCTATTCCTTTCTTCTCTTCTCCCTTCCTTTCTTCCTCTTCCTTATTTCCTTCCTTCCTTTCCCCTTCATTCCTTATTTCTTTCCTTCCTTCATTCTTTCTTCTTTCCTTTTTCTCTCTCTCCCTCCTACTCTTCCTTCTTTCTGCCCTCTCCTTCTTCCTTCTTTCCTTCCTTCTTCTCTTCCTTCCTCCTTCCTTTCTTCCCTTGCTTCCTCTCTTCTTCCCAATTCCTGATTTCCCTCCTTCATTCTTTCTTTCCTTCCTCCCTTCTCCTTCCTCCTTCCTTCCTTCCTTCAAAAGGCCAAGGGCTCCCATTTCATCCAATGCCATCTTCAGTCTTCTTGATCTTTATTTTGCCACTAGAACCAGATAGCTCTTGAGGGGAAACAAAATGAAATATTTATGAATAGGACAAAAACAAGAAAATTAGAAGAGGGGATTTCTAAATTGCTGTTCCAAATCCAAAATTAGACCTTTGATACTTTGAGGGGCAGAAAAGGGGCATGTAATTAGGAATAATTAACAACCAGATCTCTGAAAGACAAACATACTTTTAATTTAAATCCAAATTATTTTTCCCCATTCTTCTCTCTGGAGCATCCATAACAAATTAGGGCTTGATTTATTGTTTTGTGAAGTGTCTAAAAAATAAAGAATCAAGCCCTAATTGGTAACATTTTTGACCTTCAGATATGCACATAGAGAATTTAACTATTTTTCCTCTAGCAGATCTGAGATGATTTTAGCACAGCTCATGTAGACCAGACAAATATATCTATAATGAATGCATGTTTGATTGTTCGACATCCACATGAAGAAGAGAGAAATGTCTGTAGAAGACATAATTCTTTGTAGAATTATGAAGAAGAAAATATGTAGAAAATATGTTTTCAATATGTGTGGTACAGGACTACATTCTAGATTAAAGCAAAGGGAATGTCTAGGTACCTGCCAAAATATCCCACTATTTTGCTTTCCACATATATGTCCAAACACATGTATAAATTGGTGACTTTAATGGAGGAAGCACAGACTGTTTGAACATAGCCTCTATTCTTACAGAAACAAAAAAACTTAAAGGGTTTTCAGGGACTAGGCACTTTACAGAAAAGGAAACTGAATTTTAGAGAGGATATCATTTGCTCAAGATAGTAAGGAAGAGAGCTAGTCTTCTTCCAGGCAGTAAGATTCCTATAAGAGCCTTAGTCACCTTCCTCTAAATGTGTACTAGTTTGTTAATAGCTATACATGTAAATGGATTTTAGAATGGAATATATTATTCAACATATGATCTGTTTGGGATAAATATAAAGAAGCTTTCTTTTCCAAATCTAGGCTCTATTTTCTCTTAAAAGAGCCGAAGATGGAAATCGGTTTTTTGGTTGTCATGTCATATCTAACTCTCATGAAGTTTAAAGCTTGTTGTCCACCAATATTTTACACATAAACTGCTTCCTTTTCATGCCTCATCCATACTGTATTTGAGCAACTGATTCTTGGAATTCAAGTGCAGGGTTTTAAATTTATCTCTAATGAATATTATCTTTATATAAAGGGATATAGTCTTTTGAGATTTCTTTGGATCTTAACTTTGTAAGTCAAAGATTGTTTGCTATGCCTTCAAACTTCCCTTCACATGAAGGTTTAATAAGTAGGCAATAAATTTTCATTCAGATCATTGATAAAAATGCTGAAGAACACAGGATAAAAAATATATAGATATAAACACATATATACACGTGAATATATACATGTATATAACAAGCATATATGCACACATAACACATTTATACATATGCATATACACACAGAGAAATATAGACACATACATATCTATTTATCTATCTATTTATCTGTATATACATCCCAGGTTTTGCTAGCAATTGTTCCTCAGATTGATATTAATACATTAATGAATGTAATTTGAGTTTAGCATTTTAAATTGCTTTGAATATACTTAACAGTGTGGTGCACTAATTTTGATCTCTTGGTTTCAAAATGATAATAGGAAAATTTTTCTAAATTTATGGATATAGATATATGTTTTGGTATATAAATACATACAGATTTTTACATCATATACATACATATATTTAAGATGTGTGCTGACCATGTAATTTGTACATTTATGCACTTGAGTTCTTTAAATGTGACTTTCAGGGACATAGATATTGATAGATTTCTCTGGATTCTTGCCCACCTCTCTCAAAATGAAACTTTGATTTTCTGCCTAAATTGCCTAAAGGGAAATAGGGAAAGAGTACATGAGACTGGCTGTGAAAATTAATTATGTGTCCTAATCAAATTCTTTTCTTACATACACATTTTAAGTGCCTTAATTAACATAGAAAAATTCATTGTGCTTAACTAATTCTTTAATAAAATATAGGGAATCATGAGGAGTGTCAAATATTCAACAATACAGCTAAAAAGTGACAGAATATGAATGACAAGCATTTCTGGATATAGAATTCAGTGTACAATGGTGAAGGCAAAGGAACAGGTGATTGAGAAATACCAGTGAGAAATTGAGCTCATTTCCTTCTGAGAGAAGTTCTGTGAATATATTATGTTTTATAGATCTGTTTATTTGTTTTTAATGAAATTTCGAGTTCAGTATGTGTTTGAGATACTTATTAGAGGTAGCTAGATTGTTCAGATTAGAGGCAGCTAAATTGGGGTTAAGAAGACCTGAACTGGGGACTTCCGGTTAAGATGGAGGAGAGGAGGCACATAACTGTGTAGCTCCACGCTTTCTCTCACTATCCATTTCATTACAAGCCTCTGAATTGATGCTTGACTGAAAAAAACCCCACAAATAGTTACCAAGAGAAGCCATCCTTGAGATTCGCCAAGAAAGGTCTGTTTTTACTGGAGGGCTGGGACGGTTTTAGATCGGGCGCAGGCAGCGGGCAGCGGCAGTGAGAGCACGGGAGCAGACTGGAGAGGGGGTGGGTAGTGATCGCAGCCGTCTTGGCGGAGAGAGCTTTGCTACAGGACTGGATACTTTGCTCTGGCAGCATGTCAGCAGCCCAGCAGAGAAGCTAAAAACACCGGGAGTGAAGAATACAACCCCAAATAGCTGGAGTCTCTCAGGACCTGGCCACCAACCACCCCTCCCCCCCCGCCCCGCCACACACACACAGTGACTCAGCACGCTCTGGGATTTCAGAGCACAGGCACAGCACAGTGCCTCACTGCTGCCCCCCCTCAGTCTGTAGAGGAAGCTCGGTAACACCACTCAGCTCCTCCCCCAAAGAAAGACTCCAGTTTTTTCTTCTTTTCTTTGCTAGTTTGTCTTTGATTATTAGACAGAAGGAGCAAGAAACTGAAGAGGACTTTAACCCTTGACAGCTTCTATACAGAAAGAGAGCAGACTCTAAATCCTGAGGAGACTAAAAACAGACAGTCCCCAGGTGAATCCCCAAAAGAGGAGATCATCTGTTCCTCAGCACAGATGAATCTCATGGAGGAAATTAAAAAGGCTCTCAAAAGGGAGCTAGAAGAAAAATGGGAAAAGGAGAGGGAGGCTTGGCAAAAGAGCCTGGAGAAGTCAGTTAAAGAGAGACTGGATAAAGAAATAAAATCCTTGAAAAATAGGATTGGTGAACTGGAAACAGAAAATAGCTCTCTAAAAAACAAAATTGGCAAAATGGAAAAAAATTCCACAGAACAAAATAACTCAATGGGACAATTAGAAAAAGATTTTAAAAGAGTGAGTGAAGAAGATACTTCACTGAAAATCAGAATCGAACAAATGGAATTGAATGACTCGAGGAGACAAGAAGAATCAGTCAAGCAAATCCAAAAAAATCAAACAATGGAAAAGAATGTGAAATACCTTCTGGGGAAGACAACAGACCTGGAAAATAGATCCAGGAGAGACAATCTGAGAATCATTGGACTCCCAGGAAAGCATGATAAAAAAAGAGCCTGGACAATATTTTCCAGGAAATTATCAAAGAGAACTGCCCAGAAGTCATAGAAACAGAGGGTAAAATAGACATTGAAAGGATTCATTGATCACCCATTGAAAGGGATCCTAAAATCAAAACACCAAGGAATATAGTGGCCAAATGCCAGAACCCTCAGACAAAGGGAAAAATATTGCAAGTGGATAGAAAAACCCAATTAAAGTATCAAGGAGCCACAATAAGGATCACCCAGGATCTGGCAGCATCCACATTAAAAGATCGAAGGGCCTGGAATATGATATTCCGAAAGGCTAAGGAACTTGGTATGCAACCAAAAATAACTTACCCAACTAGAATGAGCATCTTTTTCCAGGGAAGAAGATGGACATTCAACTAAGTAAGCAAATTTCACCTATTTTTGATGAAAAAGCCAGAACTTAACAAAAAGTTTGATCTAAAAATATAGAACTCAAGAGGAATCTAAAAAGGTAAAGATTAATCTTGGGAACTATATTTCGGCTATATAGATGTATAAAGAATATATGTATACCTTGCCCTAGAAACTGATGTGGAAAGGACATTGTACCAGAAAAAGGGTAAAGTGGGGGTACTACATCTCATGAAGAGGCAAAGGAAACCTATTATATCTGAGAGAAAGAATGGAGGGGGATAAATATAGTGGGTATCTTACTGCCTTCAGAATTGGCTTTAAGTGAGAAATCTTAGACATACTCAATCTATGGTGAAACTTCTCCCACTTCATTGAAAAGTGAGAAGGGAAAAGTGAAAAGGGAAGGAATAATCTAAGCGGAAGGGAATACGGAAACTGGGAGGGAAAGGGGTAAGATAGGGGGAGGAACTCTAAGGCGGGTGGAGGGATACTAAAAAGGGAGGGCTGTGAGAAGCAGTTGGGGCTCACAAGCTTAATACTGGGAAGGGGGTAAAGGGGAAAGAAGGGAGAAAAGCATAAACCGGGGTTAACAAGATGGCAAGTAATACAAAATTGGTCATTCTAACCATAAATGTGAACGGGGTAAACTCCCCCATAAAGAGGAAGCGGTTAGCAGAATGGATTAAAAGCCAGAATCCTACAATATGTTGTTTACAGGAAACACACCTGAAGCGGGGAGATACATGCAGGTTAAAAGTAAAAGGTTAGAGCAAAATCTACTATGCTTCAGGTGAAGTCAAAAAAGCAGGGGTAGCCATCCTGATCTCAGATCAAACTAAAGCAAAAATTGATCTAATTAAAAGAGATAAGGAAGGGCACTATATCTTGCTAAAGGGTAGCATGGATAATGAAGCACTATCTATATTAAACATATATGCACCAAGTAGGGTAACATCTAAATTCTTAAAAGAGAAATTAAGAGAGCTGGAAGAAGAAATAGACAGTAAAACTATAATAGTGGGAGATCTTAACCTTGCACTCTCAGAATTAGATAAATCAAACCACAAAATAAATAAGAAAGAAGTCAAAGAGGTAAATAGAATGCTAGAAAAGTTAGATATGATAGATCTCTGGAGAAAATGTAATGGAGACAGAAAGGAATACACTTTCTTTTCAGCAGTTCATGGAACCTATACAAAAATTGACCACATATTAGGACATAAAAACCTCAAACTCAAATGCAGTAAGGCAGAAATAGTAAATGCATCCTTTTCAGACCACAATGCAATGAAAATTACTTTCAACAAAAAGCCAGGGGGAAGTAGACCAAAAAATAATTGGAAACTAAATAATCTCATACTAAAGAATGATTGGGTGAAACAGCAAATCATAGACATAATTAATAACTTCACCCAAGAAAATGATAATAATGAGACATCATACCAAAATGTATGGGATTCAGCCAAAGCGGTAATAAGGGGAAATCTCATATCTCTAGAGGCCTATTTGTATAAAATAGAGAAAGAGAAGGTCAATGAATTGGGCTTGCAACTAAAAATGCTAGAAAAGGAACAAATTAAAAACCTCCAGTCAAACACTAAACTTGAAATTCTAAAAATAAAAGGAGAGATCAATAAAATTGAAAGTAAAAAAAAAAACTATTGAATTAATTAATAAAACTAAGAGTTGGTTCTATGAAAAAAAACCAACAAAATAGACAAACCCTTAGTAAATCTGATTAAAAAAAGGAAAGAAGAAAATCAAATTGTTAGTCTTAAAAATGAAAAGGGAGAACTCGCCACTAACGAAGAGGAAATTAGAGCAATAATTAGGAGTTACTTTGCCCAACTTTATGCCAATAAATTCGACAACTTAAATGAAATAGAAAAATACCTCCAAAAATATAGCTTGCCCAAACTAACAGAGGAAGAAGTAAATATCCTAAACAGTCCCATCTCAGAAAAAGAAATAGAACGAACTATCAATCAACTCCCTAAGAAAAAAATCCCCAGGACCAGATGGATTTACATGTGAATTCTACCAAACATTTAAAGAACAATTAACTCCAATGCTAAATAAATTATTTGAAAAAACAGGGATTGAAGGAGTCCTACCAAACTCCTTTTATGACACAGACATGATACTGATACCTAAACCAGGTAGGCTGAAAACAGAGAAAGAAAATTATAGACCAATCTCCCTAATGAATATTGATGCTAAAATCTTAAATAAAATATTAGCAAAAAGATTACAGAAAATCATCCTCAGGATAATACACTATGACCAAGCAGGATTTATACCAGGAATGCAGGGCTGGTTCAATATTAGGAAAACTATTAGCATAGTTGACTATATCAATAACCAAACAAACAAGAACCATATGATCATCTCAATAGATGCAGAAAAAGCATTTGATAAAATCCAACATCCATTCCTAATAAAAACATTTGAGAGCATAGGAATAAATGGACTTTTCCTTAAAATAGTCAGGAGCATATATTTAAAACCATCAGTAAGCATCATATGCAATGGAGAAAAACTGGAACCTTTCCCAGTAAGATCTGGAGTGAAGCAAGGTTGCCCACTATCACCATTATTATTTAATATCGTATTAGAAACAGTAGCCTCGGCAATAAGAGTCGAGAAAGATATTAAAGGAATTAGCGTAGGCAATGAGGAAACCAAACTATCACTCTTTGCAGATGATATGATGGTATACCTAGAGAACCCCAGAGATTCTACTAAAAAGCTATTAGAAATAATTCATAATTTTAGCAAAGTAGCTGGCTACAAAATAAATCCCCATAAATCCTCAGCAATTTTATACATCACCAACAAAACCCAATAGCAAGAGATACAAAGAGAAATTCCATTCAGAATAACTGTTGATACCATAAAATATTTGGGACTCTATCTACCAAAGGAAAGTCAGGAATTATATGAGAAAAATTATAAAAAAGTCTCCACACAAATAAAGTCAGACTTAAATAATTGGAAAAATATTAAGTGTTCTTGGATCAGCCAAGCGAACATAATAAAGATGACAATACTCCCTAAACTAATCTATTTATTTAGTGCTATACCAATCAGACTTCCAAGAAAATATTTTAATTATTTAGAAAAAATAATAACAAAATTCATATGGAACAATAAGAAGTCGAGAATCTCAAGCGAATTAATGAAAAAAAAAATCAAATGAAGGTGGCCTAGCTGTACCTGATCTAAAATTATATTATAAAGCAGCAGTCACCAAAACCATTTGGTACTGGCTAAGAAATACATTAGTGGATCAGTGGAAAAGGTTAGCTTCACAAGACAGAATAGTCAACTATAGCAATCTAGTGTTTGACAAACCCAAAGACCCTAACTTCTGGGATAAGAATTCATTATTTGATAAAAACTGCTGGGATAATTGGTAATTAGTATGGCAGAAATTAGGCATGGGCCTACACTTAACACCATATACCAAAATAAGATCAAAATGGGTCCATGACCTAGGCATAAAGAACGAGATTATAAATAAATTAGAGGAACATAGGATAGTTTAATCTCTTGTGGAGGAGAAAGAAATTTGTGACCAAAGATGAACTAGAGACCATTACTGATCACAAAATAGAAAATTTTGTTTACATCAAATTAAAAAGCCTTTGTACAAACAAAACTAATGCAAACAAGATTAGAATGGAAGCAACAAACTGGGAAAACATCTTCACAGTTAAAGGTTCTGATAAAGGCCTCATTTCCAAAATATATAGAGGACTGACTCAAATTTATAAGAAATCAAGCCATTCTCCAATTGATAAATGGTCAAAGGATATGAACAGACAATTTTCAAATGATGAAATTGAAACTATTACCACTCATATGAAAGAGTGTTCCAAATCATTATTGATCAGAGAAATACAAATTAAGACATCTCTGAGATACCACTACACACCTGTCAGATTGACTAAGATGACAGGAAAAAATAATGATGAATGTTGGAGGGGATGCGGGAAAACTGGGACACTGATGCATTGTTGGTGGAGTTGTGAACGAATCCAACCATTCTGGAGAGCAATCTGGAATTATGCCCAAAAGTTATCAAATTGTGCATACCCTTTGATCCAGCAGTGTTTCTATTGGGCTTATATCCCAAAGAAATACTAAAGAAGGGAAAGGGATCTATATGTGCCAAAATGTTTGTAGCAGCCCTATTTGTAGTGGCTAGAAACTGGAAAATGAATGGATGCCCATCAATTGGAGAATGGCTGGGTAAATTGTGGTATATGAATATTATGGAATATTATTGTTCTGTAAGAAATGACCAGCAGGATCATGAACTGATGCTAAGTGAAATGAGCAGAACCAGGAGATCATTATACACTTCGACAATGATATTGTATGAGGACATATTTTGATGGAAGTGGATTTCTTTGACAAAGAGACCTGAGTTTCAATTGATAAATGACGGACAGAAGCAGCTACACCCAAAGAAAGAACACTGGGAAACAAATGTGAACTATCTGCAGTTTTGTTTTTCTTCCCGGGTTATTTATACCTTCTGAATCCAATTCTCCCTGTGCAACAAGAGAACTGTTCAGTTCTGCAAACATATATTGTATCTAGCATATACTGCAACATATCCAATATATATATAGGACTGCTTGCCATCTAGGGGAGGGGGTGGAGGGAGGGAGGGGAAAAATCGGAACAGAAATGAGTGCAAGGGATAATGTTGTAAAAAAAAATTACCCTGCCATGGATTCTGTCAATATGAAGTAATTATTAAATAAAAATTTTTAAAAAAATACAAAAAAAAAAAGAAGACCTGAATTTAAATTGACTTTAGACATGGGCAGGGAAAACAAAGGCAATTTTCTATCCTTATGCATTTGCTATATTAAACACTTGGATGTATCCAATATGGAACTTTTCCTGGACTATGTATATTTGTTACAAGAATTTTTTTTAGAAACAATCTCTTTGATCAATTCTAACAAATCTAACATTAACAAAATAATATATCCTGCTTTGTTCCACCAGTCCTTAATTTACTTACTTTGTAGTTTTTTGCCAATACAAAAACAATTACTATAAATATTTTTATACAAATGTATTCTCTCTTTTTGCCCAAGGAGAGACTTTTCATGCAAGTTACTCAGGGAAGTTTTGACTTTATTTTTTCCTATCCATTCACAAAAATCTATTTTTTGTGATTTATTCTATTTCAGTTGGTGTGAGAATTATATTTACTTGTTATACTTAAAAGCCTGAGAAAACAGAGAGGCTCAGAAACAGAACATCTCTCAAATACTAGAGTATTTATTTATTTCTATATCCCAGACACCTAACGATTGTGAACTAAGAAATCATCAATAACTATCAACCCATATTCTTTTCAACTTGTGTAATATAAATACAAATCAAGGGAATCATTAATAAGAATATTAGTAGAGAACAAACAGACATTTGTAAATATATTCAGCAGTGGAACATATATATTCATTATTTCATAATTAAATGAAAGAATTAGAAAATATAAGATCTCACTGTGCTAATTTTTTTGTTGTGAAAATATATTAGTTTACATAACAAAATGCCATTTTACAAGTTCTTTTACAATATTATATAAACCATTTATAAATAAAAATATTTCAATAGTTCTTAAAAATGTAACAACACCCTGATCAATGAATCTCTGCCCATAGATATCAATGACAATATAAAAGGAAGAGACATGTCAAATTAAGCCATCAACATAAAATACTGGTGTGCTGGAGAATGTAAACAAAGGCAAAAGAAAAAAAATAATGAATTTAAATCATTTTGATTTAATTTAATTTAAATGAATTTTAAAGGAATTCATGGAATTAACTAAGTACAATTAGGGTAAGTTGGAGATAAAAACAATAGAGGGAACAGTAATGTTAAGTGAAATAAGGAATAGGTTTTTGTGGGCAGTGGAAGTTTAGTGAGGAAGCAAGAAGGTGGAAATGAGGAGGTAAGTTATTTGAAAAATTGTGAATAGTCAGGAAAATTTATGGAGTAAGAAGATAAAATGGGTTATGTAATGAACAGCAATGAGGCATACTACTGGACTCAGTCATTGTGGAATAAGTGGCAAGAAGAAAGGAAAAGTAGGAAGGATGCAGATATAAGTTGGAGAAGAAGTTTTTGTAAGTGAACCAATCTTCCAGATGCTCCTTTGGGGAATGGTACAACATTGATTACATCAATCTCTAGAACATTGCAGAGGCTGTGAGAAGAGATAAATACTAATTCACAGAAACTTGATCTATTCATCCACACAATAAATGCCAAGTGGCTAAAGAATGTCTTTTCCCACAATATGACAATATTTGAATTAAAACAAAAACTTATAGAACATACCTATCAGTAACTACATCTGTTATGGACATTACAGATGGAAAATGAGTTGGGCCCAGATTGGAGGAACAAAAGGAGCATAAATTGGATTGCCTTTAGACAACAGATAAACTCCTTCAGTGACTTCAAAGTTTTCAAAAATGAAGACCCATCTTTTTAATACCAACATTCTGCCATATGGCAGAAAGACATGGAATCCAACAGTTTGTGAAGAATAAAAAATATATATCATTCAGAACACAATGGAAAGTCACATGTTGAACGTGAGCAGGGTGCAATCTATATCCAGTGAGGATTTCTGAGGAAGAGGAGTAAAAGTTGCCATAATGTAATGCTTGATAGAAAAAGAAGTTGTTCACATGGAAGGGCAATGGATGACCAATGAAATATCCAGAAAGTTTCACTAGTAACCTTGTAGTATCAAAAAATATATATATATATAAGCAAGAACCCCTGAAAAATGGGTGCATGTATATGAGAAAACTTGTATAAGAGTCACACAGAATATGCAAATAGAGTTGTGTCCTGTATTTCTAGAGAGAGTTTCTAATTTGTTGAGATCTCAGATCAATCTGAGATTATTGAGTATACCCATCTCACACTATATCTTTTAACTTAGTAGACCTTTAATAAATATTTACAAAATGAGATGTTTATCCTTTGTTCATCTCTATATCATCTATTCCTACTTATTTCTTATGGATCCTAGTGTTTCCCATACTTTGGGTTTGGGCAGAAGAGTTCCATTACTCGATCACGGATCTGTTTTGTTTTCACACCATAGATTAAGGGATTTACTGCAGGAGGTACCAGAAGGTAAATGCTGGCAATGATGATGTGAATGGATGGAGGCACTTTCTTGCCAATACGATGTGTGAGGAAACTAAAAAGGGCAGGTATATAGGAGACCAAAATTGTGGAAACGTGTGCAGCACATGTGCCCAGGGCTTTGGAGCGGGCATCCTTAGAGGATAACCTGAAGACTGCCTGGAGGATTTTGATGTAGGATATGGTTATAAGTGATAGGTCTAGTATCATGACAGAAAGTGCAACACAGATGCCATATGCTCGGTTGATGAGGGTGTTGGCACATGCCAATTTAACTATGGCCATGTGCTCACAATAGGCATGTTTAATGATGTACTTGGTACAGTAGGGTAGTCTTAATATGAGAAGTGGACAAGGAAGGACCATGATAATGGCCCTGGCAGCCCCAGCCAATCCCATCCTGATGACCAAAGGGTTGGTCAGAATAGTGGTATAGTGTAGTGGATAGCAGATTGCCACATATCGGTCAAAGGCCATGGAGACCAATAAGGCAGACTCGATGATGCAGAAAGTATGGATAAAGTACATCTGTGCCAGGCACTCATCAAATGCAATAAGGTGAGCATCCAGCCAAAAGATGCTGAGCATCTTGGGGGCTGTGGCAGAAGCAATGGCCACATCATTGAGACCCAGCATACAGAGAAAGTAAAACATAGGGTGATGAAGAGTAGGCTCCAGCTTGACAGTGAGGATGATGAGGGCATTCCCCAGTAGAGTCATAGTATACAGGAGGAACACGGGAATACTCAGCCAGTAGTGAAAGGCCTCTAGGCCAGGAATCCCCACCAGGAAGAAAGCTGAGAAGCTGCGTTCTGTGGTGTTTTTTATCATGATGAGACTTCAGGGACAGCATGCTCAGATTCTAAGTGTCTGGTCCAGGTTCAAAACTATACAAAAGGATGGAAAATAACACAAACAGACACATAAGTGAACAAAATATTAGAGTCTGTTGGGTTAGAATCAATGTCCTTGAAGCCTGAGAAAATCAGAGCCCCATGATGAGAGAAACTTTCAGTACTTCTAATCTTAAGAATGAAGGTGAAGATGAAACTGATAAAGATTAATCATCTTTGAAATAAAGGCAACAAAAAGCTGTATTCCATGAATTCCTCCTTATGTGTAATTTTTCAATATACTCTTTTTCAATGTATGATTGTTTCATTTCCTGCTTTAATTTCCACTTCATGTTCAGTGATAAATGAAAAATAGTATTAGAGAAAGAAACATTCTGACCCCACAGAACAATAGGATACCATGCAAATTGACTGCTTCTTCCTCTACAGCTATCGGATCTTAGCTAAAGGGATAGAAAGGTTCTCAGAAGTAGTAGTCCAACTCCTTCACTTTACAAATGACAACACTGAGGCCCTTTGAGATTGGATGTTCTAGTTACACAGAAAATAAAGATTATAACTAATATTTGAACCCAGAATCTCTGATTTTAGTATTAGTCAAATTTTTATTTTGATGTACTGCACAAAGAATTGTCAAGGTGAATTATTTCCAATGGTTTTTCCAAGATATTGTATCATTATCTTCTTTTCTTATCAAGCTGTTGTTTTCCTTAATCTCCTTATTCTTTCCTTTTCCATATGTATATATTTATACCTATGCATATGCACACATATATGACATGTACAGGTATACATGCACACACACACACATATATATAGGTGCATGTCTGATTTCATGAAACACATAATTATGTGTGATATGGTTCCCCTTGCCTCTCAGTGAACTGTAAGCTGCTTCAGGATATTGACTGTTTTTCTTTTTCATCCCAGCACTATTACCAAAGATTCCATGTAAATACAGGGTTAATAAACAGACTTGTGATTCTGTTGGTATAGAAAGTTTCCAAATAAGGAAACTCCTTCCATCAATTCTTTGCAACTTTTAATCTTAGAGACTGTCTCAAACACTAATATGTTAAGTGAATTGCCCAGAGTTAACACTGTTAGCATGTAGCACAAGAGTGAATTGAGCCCAGGTCTTACTAGCTATGTAACCTACTCCCAAATCATTATATTATGCTGCCTTTCGGATAATAGGTGCTTAATAAATGCTTCTTGAATTGAACTGGAATATCTAGGGACTTTTAGAACATGTGTAAATATTTGGTCAGAAGAAAGATCAATCATATTACAACAATCTTATGTTCACAAGCTATGCGCAGGGATGGAGATCATACACACATACCCAATGATACCATGTTAGGACAGAGAATTCTTTGCAGAGAGAGGGAATTAGAAAAGCAGAGGGAAAATGTAATTGATGATAGAGAAACTCTTATAAAAAGATGAAAAATGTTGGCTCATTGCAAGAAATAGCATGAAAAGCAGACACAAGAATCTTAAATGCCCAACTTTTTAGAATTAATGAACGCAAAAGCATTGTAACTAGTATAATGAGCAAAGTTACTTATGTAGTTGAGTAGGATTGCAAAACCATAGTCCAGAGGGAAGGGAGGCTTACTTCAGGTGCATTAAGGTAAGAGATTGCAGCAGCCCTAAGAACAGTCTGATAGCTGTCCATTTTGAGGATGGGTTGGGAAAGAAAGTGGAAAAAGGAAACATAGAAGTTCATTCCACCATGGCCTCAATTATAGGATAGTATAAACTATCCCTTGAAATTCAAGTCTTTACACAAAAAACATGCCTCAGTAATGGTACCCTGGGGATCATGGTCAAATAGTTGTTCTCTACAGTTATGAAATAGCTTGTTGATCTCTATGCAGAGGATATATATTTTACTGGCTCCCCAATTGTCTGTTTCAAATTCCCTTTGACCTTATGCTAATTAGCTTAGGTGTATTTCCTACCTTTCCACCCCCAAGATTATAAATAGATCCCAGAATTCAGAATTGAAGTTTATAATGAGGAAAATGAGTCTCTATAAAGAATATAAATGTGTTAGTTAGCCTGGGACAGAGAAATTTTCAAAAGATTTCAGCCCAAATTAGTTAAAACTTAAAATGCTAACTTAAAAAGCTAGAAAAAGACCAAATTTAAAAAAAAACCCTAATCAAATGCTAAACTTGAAATTCTAAATCTAAAAGGAGAAATGAATAATATTGAAAATAAAAAATTGAACTAATAAATAAAACTAAGAGTTGGTTTTATGAAAAAACCAATAAACTAGATAAACCTTTAGTAAATCTGATTAGAAAAAGGAAAATCAAATTATTAGTATTAAAGGGAGAACTTTCCACCAATAAAGAGAAAATTAGAGAAATAATAAGTTACTTTGCCCAAGTTTATGACAATAAATTTGATAACCTAAGTGAAATAGATGACTACCTCCAAAAATATAGGCTTTCCAGATTAACAGAGGAGAAAATAAATTGCTTTAAACAGTCCCATTTCAGAAAAAAAGAAATAGAACAAACTATTAATCAATTCCCTAAGAAAAAATCTCTAGGACCAGAAGGATTTATATGTGAATTCTACCAAACATTTAAAGAACAATTAGCCCCAATGCTATTTAAACTATTTGAAAAAATAGGGAATGAAGGAATCCTATCAAATTCCTTTTATGACATAGACATGGTACTGATACCTAAACCAGGTAGGCTGAAAACAGAGAAAGAAGATTATAGACCAATTTCCCTAATGAATAATGATGCTAAAATCTTAAATAAGATATTAGCAAAAAGACTACAGAAAATCATCCCCAGAATAATACACCATGATCAAGTAGGATTTATACCAGGAATGAAGGGCTGGTTCAATATTAGGAAAACTATCAGTATAATTGGCTGTATTAATAACCATTTTAACAAAAACCATATGATCATCTCAATAGATGCAGAAAAAGCATTTAATAAAATCCAATATCCATTCCTATTAAAAACACTTGAGAGGATAGGAATAAATGGACTTTTCCTTAAAATAATCAATAGCATCTATTTAAAACCATCAGTAAGCATCATATGTAATGGTAATAAACTTCAACCATTCCCAATAAGATCAGGAGTGAAGCAAGGTTGCCCACTATCACCATTACTATTCAATATTGTATTAGAAATGCTAGCTTTGGCTATAAGAGTTGAGAAAGAGATTAAAGGAATTAGAGTAGGTAATGAGGAAACCAAATTATCACTCTTTGCTGATGTATGATGGTATACTTAGAGAACCCCAGAGATCTACTAAAAAGCTATTAGAAATAATCCACACCTTTAGCAAAGTTGCAGGATACAAAATAAACCCACATAAGTCATTAGCATTCTTATTTATCACTAACAAAATCCAACAGTTAGAGTTACAAAGAGAAATTCCATTTAAAGTAACTACCAATAGTATAAAATATTTTGGAATCTATCTGCCAAGGGAAAACCAGAAACTTTATGAGCAAAACTACAAAACACTTTCCATGCAAATTAAGTCTGATCTAACCAACTGGAAAAATATTAAATGCTCTTGGACTGGGCGAGCAAATATAATAAAGATGACAATACTACCTAAATGAATCTATTTATTTAGTGCTATACCAGACTCTCAAAAAACTATTTTGATGACCTAGAAAAAATAACAACAAAGTTCATATGGAAAAACAAAAGGTCAAGAATTTCAAGGAAATTAATGAAAAAACAAAAACAAAAACAAATGAAGGTGTCTTAGCTTTATCAGATCTAAAATTATATTATAAAGCAGCAGTTACCAAAATCATTTGGTATTGGCTTAAGAAATAGACTAGTTGATCAATGGAATAGGTTAAGTTCAAAGGACAAAACAGTCAATAATTTTGATAATCTAGTGTTTGACAAACCCAAAGACCCCAGTTTTTGGGATAAGAACTCACGGTTTGATAAAAATTGCTGGGAAAATTGGAAAGTAGTGTGGCAGAAACAAAGCATTGATCGCACTTAACACCATTAACCCAGATAAGGTCAAAATGGGTTCATGACCTAGGCATAAAGAATGAGATTACAAATAAATTAGAGGAGCATAGAATAGTTTACCTCTCAGATCTGTGGAAGAGGAAGGAATTTATGACCAAAGAAGATCTAGAGATCACTATTGACCACAAAATAAAAAATTTTAATTATATCAAATTGAAAAGTTTTTGTACAAACAAAAGTAATCAGATGAGTTTAGAAGGGAAACAATAAACTGGGAAAACATTTTTACAGTCAAAGGTTCTGATAAAGGCCTCATTTCCAAAATATATAGAGAATTGACTCTAATTTATAAGATATCAAGCCATTCTTCAATTGATAAATGATCAAAGGATATGAACAGACAATTCTCAGACGAAGAAATTGAAACTATTTCTAGCCATATGAAAAGATGCACCAAGTCATTATTATTCAGAGAAATGCAAATTAAGACAACTCTGAGATATCATGACACACCTGTCAGACTGACTAGAATGACAGGGAAAGATAATGCGGAATGTTGGAGGGGATGTGGGAAAACAGGGACACTGATACATTGTTGCTGGAATTGTGAATACATCCAGCCATTCTGGAGAGCAATTTGGAACTATGCTCAAAAAGTTACCAAACTGTGCATACCCTTTCATCCAGCAGTGTTACTACTGGACTTATATCCCAAAGAGATTTTAAAAAACGGAAAGGGACCTGTATGTGCAAGAATGTTTGTGGCAGCCCTCTTTGTATTGGTCAGAAATTGCACATTAAGTGGATGCCCATCAATTGGAGAATGGCTGAATAAACTGTGGTATATGAATATTATGGAACATTATAGTTCTGTAAGAAATGACCAGCAGGATGATTTCAGAAAGGCCTGGGGAGACTTACATGAACTGATGCTGAATGAAATGAGCAGGACTAGGAGATCATTATATACTTCAATAACAATACTATATGATGATCAATTCTAATGGATGTGGCCATCTTCAGCAATGAGATGAACCAAATCAGTTCCAATAGAGCAGTGATGAATTGAACCAGCTACAACCAGTGAAAGAACTCTGGGAGATGACTATAAACTACTACATAGAATTCCCAATCCCTCAATTTTTGTCCGCCTGTATTTTTGATTTCCTTCACAGGCTAATTATGCACTATTTCAAAGTCCGATTCTTTTTGTACATCAAAATAACTGTTTGGACATGTATACTTATATTGTATTTAATTTATACTTTAACATATTTAACATGTTTTGGTCAACCTGCCATTTGGGGGAGGGGGTAGGGAGAAGGAGAGGAAAAATTGGAACAAAAGGTTTGGCAGTTGTCAATGCTGTAAAATTATCCATGCATATAACTTGTAAATAAAAAGCTATATAAAAAAATCTGAAATGCTAGCACTAGAAGGGGATAAGCTTATTTATATTAAAAATTCATATATGTGATTGCATATTTCCAGAATGAGTGCTGATTTTAAACAGAAAACCTTGTTATGTCATTTCATACTTATGTAACTTAGAACAAGTCATTCAAATATTCCGAGTTGGTGTCCTTATTTATAAAATGAAGAGATTGAATTTGATGACATCTGACGTCCCATTTTCATTTAAATTAATGATCCTTTTCTCATATAATTTTTGAAGGCTTTTTGATCCTCAAAATGCAAGGTGTTGATGTTATTGAAACCATTTTCCTGATTTCCTCCTGCCCAATAATCATACTCTATTTCCATAAATCCATTGTAAATTACACTATTTTTAATGCATCCATATTTATGTGTATTCTACATAAATTTGTATAAGTACTTTTTGGCTCCTCCATTAAAATGTAAATTTCTTGGGAGTTAGAATGTTTCATTCTTTTTTTTTACTTTTTATATTTGTATGCCTACTACCTAATAATATCTGGAACATAGTAAATTTTTCCTTGCTTGATGGTTATTGTTATTGTTATTATTAAATGATATTTATAAAAAACATCTAAGAGTTTATAAAACATTTAATTGGTAAACTCATTTAAGATCTTTTAGTCTAACTTCTGGACTGTCATCTAGATCATACCTTAGACCTCAGAGCTTACTATCATGTAAATCATACTTTCTTGTTCCTTATACATATCAGCTTACCCTCAACCCAAGGAACTGGATCTTCATAATAAAGATGCTTGGACATTTTTTCTCCATCATTTATACTATTTATTTTAAATTGAGTAGCTGCTCAAGGTATATTTTTCATTCTGTTGCTAAACAAAGACTGTTCCAGTTCTGAATTTTTTATTTTCAGATCAGCATCTGTTCAGTGTGAGGACTGAGTTGCCAGCATACTCTGGCCCTGCTTTCTATATTGTTTTGGGCAAAAGGTGATTGCTTAACAGAACATCATCTAGGTACCCTATATTCCCTACATTTAACCTACATTATCAAAAGTGCTAGACTGAGTCCTGTTGGCAGATACCAAGAAAAGAGAATACTTGGTACTGTGATTTTTGACCAATTCACACACAAATTCATCTAAGCACAAAGGACAAAAATAGTTTCTATATATCATTTATACACTGTTCCCCAATGTATGTAATTTTTTTATGGTTTTGAGCATATTCTGTTTTTGCCCTGATCTCTTATGTCTTGTGCTACACAGATATGAACCAGGCTAGGTTCAGAAATCATGTGCTGCAAATGATTATTGGTCAATTGATTGAGAATCCAACCACAACTATACTGAGATTTGTTATTGCATAGTAAAAAGAAGAAAAAGCATAGGAAGACATCATGAAGAGTAAGCAGGAAAATTAACAGACCGCAAAATGTAACATAATCTTTTTCTCTAACCCAGCATTTAGCATAGTACCTGGCACATAGTAGGTGCTTTAAAATGCTTATTAATCAAAGTCTATATAGAGCAAGTTTTGTTGTACAAAGTATATTTTTTACGATATTCCAAGAATTTCCTTATACTTGACTATTATTTCAGGTTCATCTTGAAACACAAAATTCTAGAAACTCAGTATTCATATAAAATCATGAAATCTTATAAATAAAAAATTTTTTAAAAATTAATTTCTAGCCTAACTCCTACATCTGATGATGTGCTATCACCCATAGCATTCACCATAATGTTGAGAAGAATTAATCTCACTTTTGTTTGGACACACCCTCACTACCTTACCTGGTACCTGACTCGATTTTCCTTCTTCCTGCTTATATTGTTCTGTAGTTCTTCATGACCTCTGACTCTGTGACTTCCATTCACTTTTTCTTCTTGTACTCTGGGGCCAAGCAAAATAAAAAAAGTACTTTGTAAGCCTTGAAGGGTCAAATATATTTGTACTTGTAAAGATATATACATATATGTAATATATATTTATATGTATTCACATATGCATATATGCACATGATACAGATATATGATATACATATACACACTATATATAATGTATATATATATATACATATATATATATATATATATACACATACACACACATACATACATACATATGTATGTATGTGTGTGTATATGGAATTCTATCTGAATTAACACCCTGTATCAATGCAGATCAGCCTTTACTGGGTACAGTTTAAAATATTAGAGATTTGTCTGTGGCTCAGAGAGATTAAGTCCAAGGTCACACAGACTATGTGAGAGGCAGAATTTGAATTTATATCTTCCTGAATCAGAAACTGATTCTCTATTCATCATGCAACATGATCTCTCATTTACTATTCTATATTAAACTAATTTTAAATATTATATCTTGCATTTGGCTCATAGGAATGAATGACCTCCAGACGTATCTCTGAATATCCTGGCTCTTCCAAACATGCTCCATCTTCTTCCAGTCTCAGATCTATTTACTTACCTAAGAGTCATTTGCAGGATTAAAAGAGCATACAACAACTAAGCACTCTAAGAACTCTATTTAGACCACCCCCATAGGAAGAGTATACTTTCTAATGGAAAATATCCCTTAAAGCTATTTTCCTGGCTACAGGAAGATCCTGGGCCATCTCTGCTGTTTCTCACACCCAGGAGCAAATAGTAAGGCTGGAGATCAAGGACTGACTAACAGATATGATAGTCCCAGACTGCTTTCCTACCATTATATATTCCTTGGGGTCCATGATTCATCCAAGACCAATTTTCCCTGGTGTCCACCTAATTTGCTATTTCAATCACTCTGGAATTGACTGTACAGGGACTGTATAGGGAGTTAAACTTCTTTGTAGAATATGATGGCAGCCCCAAGAGGCCAGACTACAGAAAGATCCCTACAGAATAATAGGAAACTGTGGAGAAAAGAAAAAAAGTTATCAGAAAAGCTTTACATGGTACCTGTGTAATGTGATGTTTTGGGGGAATAGGTACAAATGATGTTTAGAAGGGGAAAAGCTTCAAGATTTCAGGAAAAACCTTAAAGGGGGACCAGAAGCCATTGCAAACTCCCTCAGCGATGTCATCTTATTTACTGATGTGGCCTAGATTCATATAGGCTAAATATTGTCAGGAAAGATAGGCAAGGAAATACTCTTTGTTCCAATCACATTTACACAGCCTTCAAGTTTCTTTTTTTTTTTTTTAAAGTCATTTTTTATTGCTTCTATCTTTTTCATTTGGTCTATTCTAATCATTGTATATAGCATTTTACTAGTTTTGCTAAATGACTTTTCAAAAGTCACAATGGTATTAAATATCGGAACAATCCAGAATTTGAATTATGATGTTCTCTCCAGCATTCAACCTGGTACAGCTATGCCAACTCATTTCAATTAATCATGCAGTCTTTTTCTTAGGGTCCTGAGTTCTGTATTCCAAGCTAGGCATGTGGAATAATTCTCTGTTCTTCCAAATAATAATTCTTCTTTATTTATATTGTTCCACTTAGCACCATAGCCTGCATCCCCTTTCAGATTTGCCCCTCCAAATTCCTTCAAACAATCAGTAAATATTAAGAACTTACTATGTACTGAGAACTGTGTTATATCAAACAAAATTTTATTAAAATGAAGTAAAATTTTCAAGTGCAGAAGATAGAATGCAAAGTCATGCAAAAAAGGAATAAGTTGTGATGGATGAAAACCACATCAAAATATATAATCAGGGAATAGATTTCTCATTAATTTCCAAAAATGTGATTATATAAGAAGAAAGAGTAGTATCAACCTTCATAAGAATTAAGCAATGAAAATTAAATCAAGGGAACATATGAAAGTGATTATAAGATGGGACAGTGAATTTTGTCTCTTAAATGGGGATTCATGGAATAAAATCAGTGAAAAGAAATACTATCTATCTATCTATCTATCTATATATATATATATAGACACACACATATATGATATACTAAAGATCTTCAATGCTTGAGATTTGGAAGAATTCTCCTATAAATCAATCAGGATCAGGAATTTCCTTTACCCTTTTGGACAATAGAATTTTAGCTGATTCTAATTCTTATTATGATATTAAGTTACTTGTGATCTTTATCTTTTCTTCTCTTATTTTAAACATTTTATATTTTGGATTTTCATGAGCTTCTTTTGTGTTCTCAGTTTTGGTACCTTATAATTTTATTTGGTAGGTTATAATAAGTCATAGTATTCTGATTTTTGGTGATCTTATGTCTGCTTTTGTGTGGGTAATGTAATCACTTTATTTACTGTTAAGGACCATGCCTAAATGAAGGGGCAGGTCAATTCTCCTAGACCCTCTACAGCTGTGAATCATTAACTTGAAGGAGTTGCAAAGTAGCCTTTGAAGATGTTCCCTGTATATTGGGAATGAAATAAATTGAAAGCAAGAGGGAAGAGGAGAGAGGTCAGACAACACAACTACCTCTCAGTAGAGAGGTTAGACAACACAACTGCCTCTCAGTAGAGAGGTCAGAGAACACAATTGCCTCTCAGTCTCCTTGTATCATCATCATACTCTCACATGAAGAGATCCATTCTACAGGTCTGAGTTAGGCCTTTAGCAGCCACTGGTAGGTGTCTCCCATTTCACAACAATTAACTATGTCAGTATTTTAATAAAAAAAAAAAACTGGTAATTTGGCCCTTTCTCTCTCTTAGAAAAAGACAACAGGGCTGCTGAGCTGAAAGCTTATATGTTTTTTGGGAAGAGAAGTGCTCAAAAAAAATGGCAGTAAACTGTGATTGAGTGAATGGATGTTACAATGAGGGGCTGAAAGTGACATTATATTATCCTTGGACAGAGAGACCATCTCTAAATCCAGACCACCCCCAGCCTTAGGTTTTTTTTTTTAATTTTTTAATTTTAATTTTAATTTTTTTAATTTTTATTTAATAATTACTTTATATTGACACTCTTTTCCGTTCCGATTTTTTTTCCCTCCCTCCCTCCGCCCCCACCCCTAGATGGCAAGCAGTCCTTTATATGTTGGATATGTTGCAGTATATCCTAGATACAATATATGTTTGCAGAACCGAACAGTTCTCTTGTTGCATAGGGAGAATTGGATTCAGAAGGTATAAATAACCCGGGAAGAAAAACAAAAATGCAGATAGTTCACATTCGTTTCCCAGTGTTCTTTCTTTGGGAGTAGCTGCTTTTGTCCGTCATTTATCAATTGAAACTCAGGTCTCTTTGTCAAAGAAATCCACTTCCATCAAAATATGTCCTCATACAATATTGTTGTCGAAGTGTATAATGATCTCCTGGTTCTGCTCATTTCACTTAGCATCAGTTTATGTAAGTCTCGCCAGTCCTCTCTGTATTCATCCTGCTGGTCATTTCTTACAGAACAATAATATTCCATAACATTCATATACCACAATTTACCCAGCCATTCTCCAATTGATGGGCATCCATTCATTTTCCAGTTTCTAGCCACTACAAACAGGGCTGCTACAAACATTTTGGCACATACAGGTCCCTTTCCCTTCTTTAGTATTTCTTTGGGATATAAGCCCAATAGAAACACTGCTGGATCAAAGGGTATGCACAATTTGATAATTTTTTGGGCATAATTCCAGATTGCTCTCCAGAATGGTTGGATTCGTTCACAACTCCACCAACAATGCATCAGTGTCCCAGTTTTCCCGCATCCCCTCCAACATTCATCTTTATTTTTTCCTGTCATCTTAGCCAATCTGACAGGTGTGTAGTGGTATCTCAGAGTTGTCTTAATTTGCATTTCTCTGATCAATAATGATTTGGAACACTTTCATATGAGTGGTAATAGTTTCAATTTCATCCTCTGAAAATTGTCTGTTCATATCCTTTGACCATTTATCAATTGGAGAATGGCTTGATTTCTTATAAATTTGAGTCAGTTCTCTATATATTTTGGAAATGAGGCCTTTATCAGAACCTTTAACTGTGAAGATGTTTTCCCAGTTTGTTGCTTCCCTTCTAATCTTGTTTGCATTAGTTTTATTTGTACAAAGGCTTTTTAATTTGATGTAATCAAAATTTTCTATTTTGTGATCAGTAATGGTCTCTAGTTCATCTTTGGTCACAAATTTCTTTCTCCTCCACAAGTCTGAGAGATAAACTATTCTATGTTCCTCTAATTTATTTATAATCTCGTTCTTTATGCCTAGGTCATAGACCCATTTTGATCTTATCTTGGTATATGGTGTTAAGTGTGGGTCCATGCCTAATTTCTGCCATACTAATTTCCAATTATCCCAGCAGTTTTTATCAAATAATGAATTCTTTTCCCAGAAGTTAGGGGCTTTGGGTTTGTCAAACACTAGATTGCTATAGTTGACTATTCTGTCTTGTGAACCTACCCTTTTCCACTGATCCACTAATCTATTTCTTAGCCAATACCAAATGGTTTTGGTGACTGCTGCTTTATAATATAATTTTAGATCAGGTATAGCTAGGCCACCTTCATTTGATTTTTTTTTCATTAATTCCCTTGAGATTCTCGACTTTTTATTGTTCCATATGAATTTTGTTATTATTTTTTCTAGATCAATAAAATATTTTCTTGGAAGTCTGATTGATATAGCACTAAATAAATAGATTAGTTTAGGGAGTATTGTCATCTTTATTATGTTCGCTCGGCCGATTCAAGAGCACTTAATGTTTTTCCAATTATTTAAGTCTGACTTTATTTGTGTGGAGACATTTTTATAATTTTGCTCATATAATTCCTGACTTTCCTTTGGTAGATAGAGTCCCAAATATTTTATGGTATCAACAGTTATTCTGAATGGAATTTCTCTTTGTATCTCTTGCTGTTGGGTTTTGTTGGTGATGTATAAAAATGCTGAGGATTTATGGGGATTTATTTTGTAGCCAGCTACTTTGCTAAAATTATGAATTATTTCCAATAGCTTTTTAGTAGAATCTCTGGGGTTCTCTAGGTATACCATCATATCATCTGCAAAGAGTGATAGTTTGGTTTCCTCATTGCCTACTCTAATTCCTTTAATAGCTTTCTCGACTCTTATTGCCGAGGCTAGTGTTTCTAATACGATATTAAATAATAATGGTGATAGTGGGCAACCTTGCTTCACTCCAGATCTTACTGGGAAAGGTTCCAGTTTTTCCCCATTGCATATGATGCTTACTGATGGTTTTAAATATATGCTCCTGACTATTTTAAGGAAAAGTCCATTTATTCCTATGCTCTCAAGTGTTTTTATTAGGAATGGATGTTGGATTTTATCAAATGCTTTTTCTGCATCTATTGAGATGATCATATGGTTTTTGTTTGTTTGGTTATTGATATAGTCAATTATGCTAATAGTTTTCCTAATATTGAACCAGCCCTGCATTCCTGGTATAAATCCTACTTGGTCATAGTGTATTATCCTGGTGACGATTTTCTGTAATCTTTTTGCTAATATTTTATTTAAGATTTTAGCATCAACATTCATTAGGGAGATTGGTCTATAATTTTCTTTCTCTGTTTTCAGCCTACCTGGTTTAGGTATCAGTACCATGTCTGTGTCATAAAAGGAGTTTGGTAGGACTCCTTCAATCCCTATTTTTTCAAATAGTTTATATAACATTGGAGTTAATTGTTCTTTAAATGTTTGGTAGAATTCACATGTAAATCCATCTGGTCCTGGGGATTTTTTCTTAGGGAGTTGATAGTTTGTTCTATTTCTTTTTCTGAGATGGGACTGTTTAGGATATTTACTTCTTCCTCTGTTAGTTTGGGCAAGCTATATTTTTGGAGGTATTTTTCTATTTCATTTAAGTTGTCGAATTTATTGGCATAAAGTTGGGCAAAGTAACTCCTAATTATTGCTCTAATTTCCTCTTCGTTAGTGGCGAGTTCTCCCTTTTCATTTTTAAGACTAACAATTTGATTTTCCTCTTTCCTTTTTTTAATCAGATTTACTAAGGGTTTGTCTATTTTGTTGGTTTTTTCATAGAACCAACTCTTAGTTTTATTAATCAATTCAATAGTTTTTTTACTTTCAATTTTATTGATCTCACATTTTATTTTTAGAATTTCAAGTTTAGTGTTTGACTGGGGGTTTTTAATTTGTTCCTTTTCTAGCATTTTTAGTTGCAAACCCAATTCATTGACCTTCTCTTTCTCTATTTTATACAAATAGGCCTCTAGAGATATGAAATTTCCCCTTATTACCGCTTTGGCTGCATCCCATACATTTTGGTATGATGTCTCATTACTATCGTTTTCTTGGGTGAAGTTATTAATTATGTCTATGATTTGCTGTTTCACCCAATCATTCTTTAGTATGAGATTATTTAGTTTCCAATTATTTTTTGGTCTACTTCCCCCTGGTTTTTTGTTGAATGTAATTTTCATTGCATCGTGGTCTGAAAAGGATACATTTACTATTTCTGCCTTACTGCATTTGAGTTTGAGGTTTTTATGTCCTAATATGTGGTCAATTTTTGTATAGGTTCCATGAACTGCTGAAAAGAAAGTGTATTCCTTTCTGTCTCCATTACATTTTCTCCAGAGATCTATCATATCTAACTTTTCTAGCATTCTATTTACCTCTTTGACTTCTTTCTTATTTATTTTGTGGTTTGATTTATCTAATTCTGAGAGTGCAAGGTTAAGATCTCCCACTATTATAGTTTTACTGTCTATTTCTTCTTGCAGCTCTCTTAGTTTCTCTTTTAAGAATTTAGATGCTACCCCACTTGGTGCATATATGTTTAATATAGATAGTGCTTCATTATCCATGCTACCCTTTAGCAAGATATAGTGCCCTTCCTTATCTCTTTTAATTAGATCAATTTTTGCTTTAGCTTGATCTGAGATCAGGATGGCTACCCCTGCTTTTTTGACTTCACCTGAAGCATAGTAGATTTTGCTCCAACCTTTTACCTTTAACCTGCATGTATCTCCCCGCTTCAGGTGTGTTTCCTGTAAACAACATATTGTAGGATTCTGGCTTTTAATCCATTCTGCTAACCGCTTCCTCTTTATGGGGGAGTTTACCCCGTTCACGTTTATGGTTAGAATGACCAATTCTGTATTACTTGCCATCTTATTAACCCCGGTTTATGCTTTTCTCCCTTATTTCCCCTTTCCCCCCCCTTCCCAGTATTAAGCTTGTGAGCACCACTTGCTTCTCACAGCCCTCCCTTTTTAGTCTCCCTCCCCCCGCCTTAGAGTTCCTCCCCCTATCTTACCCCTTTCCCTCCCAGTTCCCGTATTCCCTTCCACTTAGCTTATTCCTTCCCTTTTCACTTTTCCCTTCTCACTTTTCAATGAGGTGGGAGAAGTTTCACCATAGATTGAATATGTCTTAAGATTTTTCACTTAAAGCCAATTCTGAAGGCAGTAAGATACCCACTATATTCATCCCCCTCCATTCTTTCTCTCAGATATAATAGGTTTCCTATGCCTCTTCATGAGATGTACTACCCCACTTTACCCTTTTTCTGATACAATGTCCTTTCCACATCAATTTCTAGAACAAGGTATACATGTATTCTTTATACATCTATATAGTCAAAATATAGTTCCCAAGATTAATCTTTACCTTTTTAGATTTCTCTTGAGTTCTATATTTGTAGATCAAACTTTTTGTTAAGTTCTGGTTTTTTCATCAGAAATAGATGAAATTCGCTTACTTCGTTGAATGTCCATCTTCTTCCCTGGAAAAAGATGCTCATTCTCGTTGGGTAAGTTATTTTTGGTTGCATACCAAGTTCCTTAGCCTTTCGGAATATCATATTCCAGGCCCTTTGATCTTTTAATGTGGATGCTGCCAGATCCTGGGTGATCCTTATTGTGGCTCCTTGATACTTGAATTGGGTTTTTCTAGCCGCTTGCAGTATTTTTTCTTTCATCTGAGGGTTCTGGCATTTGGCCACTATATTCCTTGGTGTTTTGATTTTAGGATCCCTTTCAGTGGGTGATCGATGAATCCTTTCAATATTTATTTTTTCCTCTGTTCCTATGACTTCTGGGCAGTTCTCTTTGATAATTTCCTGGAAAATAGTGTCCAGGCTCTTTTTTTCATCATGTTTTTCTGGGAGTCCAATGATTCTCAGATTGTCTCTCCTGGATCTGTTTTCCAGGTCTGTTGTCTTCCCCAGAAGGTATTTCACATTTTTCTCCATTGTTTGATATTTTTGGATTTGCTTGACTGATTCTTCTTGTCTCCTCGAGTCATTCAATTCCACTTGTTCAATTCTGATTTTCAGTGAAGTATTTTCTTCACTCACTTTTTAAAAATCTTTTTCTAATTGTCCAATTGAGTTCTTTTGTTCTGTGGAATTTTTTTCCATTTCACCAATTTTGTTTTTTAGAGAGCTGTTTTCTGTTTCCAGTTCACTAATCCTATTTTTCAAGGATTTTACTTCTTTATCCACTCTCTCTTTAACTTTCTCCAGGCTCTTTTGCCAAGCCTCCCTCTCCTTTTCCCAAGCTTCCCTCTCCTTTTGCCAAGCCTCACTCTGCTTTTCCCATTTTTCTTCTAGCTCCCTTGTGAGAGCCTTTTTAATCACTTCTATGAGGTTCATCTGTGCTGAGGAACAGATGATCTCCTCCTTTGGGGATTCACCTGGGGACTGTCTGTTTTTAGTCTCCTCAGGATTTAGAGTCTGCTCTCTATCTGTATAGAAGCTGTCAAGGGTTAAAGTCCTCTTCAGCTTCTTGCTCATTCTGTCTAATAATCAGAGACAAACTACCAAAGAAAAACAGAAAAAACTGGAGTCTTTCTTTGGGGGAGGGGCTGGGTATGTTACCAAGCTTCCTCTACAGACTGCGGGGGGCAGCAGTGAGGCACCAGCAGGACTGTGTTGCCAGAGTGTGCTGAGTCACTGAGGGGGGGAAGGGGGGAAGGCGGCCAGGTCCCGAGAGACTCCAGCTGTTTGGGGTTGTGTTCTTCAGCCCCGGTGTTTTTAGCTTCTCTGCTGGGCTGCTGACTTGCTGCTGGAGCAAAGTATCTAAACCTGTAGCGAAGCTCTCCCCGCAGAGATGGCTGCGATCACTCCCCACCCCCTCTCCAGTCTGCTCCCGTGCTCTCACTGCCGCTGCCCGCCGCCTGCGCCCGATCTAAAACCGTCCCAGCCCTCCAGTAAAGACAGACCTTTCTTGGCGGATCTCAAGGATGGCTTCTCTTGGTAACTATTTGTGGGTTTTTTTTCAGTCAAGCATTGATTCAGAGGCTTGTAATGAAGTGGATAGTGAGAGAAAGCGTGGAGCTTATGCAGCTGTGAGCCTCCTCTCCGCCATCTTAAACGGAAGTCCCAGCCTTAGGGTTTTAAGACAAAAAAAAAAAAAAAACATGCTCTACCTAAACCTGAGCAAAACACATGAGTTATCCTTCATTGTTTGGTTCTGAAGGAAAAATTTAGTCCAACCTCATTATCAGCAATGTCTTCCAAAAGACTGAACTTTAAAAATCAGAACCTTAGAAAAAGCATCAGGTATAAGAGGAACTCTATATTTCCCCAAATTATTGGTTATTAATAATAATTTATCTGATTCCTCATTTAATTTTAATTGGAAGGTGCAGTATCCTCTGTGAATCATTAACTAATAGGACAAACATCTTATCAAAGGCTTCTAAATATGGGATTTAATGAAGAAAAACAAGAAAAAGGGAAAATGGAAAGATGTACAAGTGTTTTGACAAAAACAGAGGGAGCAAACTCTTTGGTAACATTTTGATAAAATCAGTATGGGCAATATCCTTTTAATAAGTGAATGTTATAGACAAGAGGCAGGTAGGGAAAAATACAGTGATAAAATAAAAGTCTCATTCCTTTGGTTCTATGAATATGTTTGATGCAACTTTTTGTCTTGGACATGGTGTCAGAGCAGTTCTTCTGTGGTTCAGGTCATTTGTAGAAATCCTATTCTCAGCTACAAAAAATTCTAATTGGTCTTAATACAAAGACAGTCATGCTTTGTGTAAATTATTTCATTAAATCTAAACCTTTATGAAAATGTATGACTGCATAGGAAGGATAGCAGGTCTACTTTCATAGTACAATTCAGGAAAAAAAAACACAGAGATTCAGTTCTTTTGTGCAATCATCCTTTTCCTCTAAAAGCATACAGGCTCTTACTAAATATAACAGAAAAATACTTTAGGCTGCAGGCCTGAAGGTAGCTCAGAGAATTCCTGAACATGAACAGACTGATATCAGTAGAGAAAAGATCTCGACAGATGGCATTCCCAGTGACGAATATTGGAACCTGTCCATACAATTGTATATACAGATCAAAGTATTTTGATTTGGCCAATACTTCTTCCACTCCCTGCTGCAGTTCCACTTCCCATAAGGCCATAGCTTTGCTCACCTATGATTATTCTCTGTTTCCTAGCTCCCAGGTCATGAAATTATTCTCAACCAAGGAACTTCAAATGAATAGTTGTCCCACAGGCTCAAATGAATAGTAATCCCAAAGATCTTCCTGCCTTCCCTTGCTCAATTTCTGTGGGGACGTGAGGAAGCATATGAGCCATATCACGTATTCTAGCATTGATGCAAACCATAAGAACAAATTATCTAGAATCTGCAGGTTAAAATGTTTATAAAGTGACTCTGCTTAGGGAAGAGGAGAGTGGAGGTTCTGGAGGGAGGAGGAAACTTCCTGTAATCATGCCCTTGTAGTTAGGAAACTAGTTAGTAGCAGTTAGGAAAATCTGGTGGTTCTCAGGGGAAGGGGTAGTAATACAAATACACATTTCTACAACTTTTTTTAAGGGGTATAAAAAGTACTTGTATCACACTGACCTTTGGAAACAAGCATCAGAGCAATTTTTTGTCATTATTGTTCAGTGGTTTTCAGTCACGTCTGTTTCTTCACAACCCTTTTTGGGATTTTCTTGAAAAAGCTGCTTTATTGGTTTCCCTCTCTGTAATCTCTTTGCTAAAATTTTATTTAAGATTTTTGCATCAATATTCATTACAGAGATTGATCTATAATTTTATTTCTCTATTTTCATTCTACCTGATTTGGATATTAGTACCATGTCTGTGTCATAAAAGGAATTCGGTAGGAGTCCTTAGTTCCCTATTTTTTCAAATAGTTTATATAGTATTGAAGTTAATTGTTTTTTAATTGTTTGGTAGAATTCACATGTAAATCATCTCGTCCTGGGGATTTTTTCTTAGGGAGATGGTTAATAGCTTGTTCTATTTCTTTTTCTAAAATGGGACTATTTAAGTAATTTATTTCCTCTTCTATGAATCTAGGCAATTTATATTTTTGCAGGTATTCCTCCACTTTACTTAGGTTATCAAATTTATTGGCATAAAGTTGGGCAAAGTCACTCCTAATTATTGCTCTAATTTCCTCTTCATTGGTGGAAAGTTCCCCCTTTTCATTTTTGAGACTAATAATTTGATTTTCTTCTTTCTTTTTTTTTAATCAAATTAACTAAAGGTTTATATATTTTATTGCTTTTTTTCATAAAAGCAACTCTTAGTTTTATTTCTTAATTCAATAGGTTTTTACTTTCAATTTTATTAATCTCTCCTTTTATTTTTAGAATTTCAAGTTTGGTATTTGATTGGGAAATTTTAATTTGTTCTTTTTCTAGCTTTTTTAGTTGCAAATCCAATTCATTGATTTTCTCTTTCTCTATTTTATGCAAGTAAGCCTCTAGAGATATAAAATTCTCTCTAATTACTGCCATGGCTGCATCCCACAAATTTTGGTTTGGTATCTCATTGTTGTCATTCTCATTGTGTGTATGATTTGCTATTTCATCCATTCATTCTTTAGGATGAGATTATTTTGTTTGCATTTACTTTTTAGTCTAAATTCCCCTGGCCTTTTATTGAAAGAAATTTTTATTTCATAGTGATCTGAAAAAAAATACATTTACTATTTCTGCCTTTCTGCATTTGATTTTGAGATCTTTATGTCTTAATATATGGTCAATTTTTGTATACGTTCCATGAATTTCCAAGAAGAAAGTGTACTCCTTTCTATCTCTATTCAATTTTCTCCAAAGATCTATTGTACCTAATTTTTCTAGTATTCTATTTACCTCCTTAACTTCTTTCTTATTTATTTTGTGGCTTGACTTATCTAGTTCTGAGAGAACAAGACTGAAATCTCCCACTGTTATAGTTTTGCTGTCTATTTCTTCTTGCATCTCTCAACTTCTCTTTTAGGAGTTTCCATGCTATACTACTTGGTGCATATATGTTTAATATTGATATTGCTTAATTATCTGTGATATCCTTTCCCAAGATATAGTTTCCTTCCTTATCTCTTTTAATTAGATCTATTTTTGCTTTTGCTTGACCTGAGATCAGGATGACTACCCCTGCTTTTTTTACTTCACCTGAAGCATAATAGATTCTGCTCTAAACTTTTTACCTTTACTCTGTATATATTGCTCTGCTTTAAATGTGTTTCTTGTAAACAATATATTGTAGGATTCTGGCTTTTAATACAGTCTGCTATCCACTTCCACTTTATGGGACAGTTCACTCCATTCACATTCACAGTTAAAACTACTAATTCTGCATTTCCTGCTATGTTATTAACCCGGAATTATACTTTTCTTTTTCTTTTTTTCCCTTTATCTCCTTCCAAGTATTTTATTTATGAGCACCACTTGCCTCAAACTGCCCTCTCCCTATTCATTTGAAGTTCTTTGGTTGAGAATAATTTCATGACCTGGGAGCTAGGAAACAGAGAATAATCATAGGGGAGCAAAGCTATGGCCTTATGGAAAGTGGAACTGCAGCTGGGAGTGGAAGAAGTATTGGCCAAATCAAAATACTTTGATCTGTATATACAATTGTATGGACAGGTTCCAATATTCATCACTGGGAATGCCATCTGTCGAGATCTTTTCTCTACTGATATCAGTCTGTTCATGTTCAAGAATTCTTTGAGCTACCTTCAGGCCTGCAGCCTAAAGTATTTTTCTGTTATATTTAGTAAGAACCTGTATGCTTTTAGAGGAAAAGGATGATTGCACAAAAGAACTGAATCTCTGTGTTTTTTTTTTTCCCTGAATTGTACTATGAAAGTAGACCTGCTATCCTTCCTGTGCAGTCATACATTTTCATAAAGGTTTAGATTTAATGAAATAATTTACACAAAGCATGACTGTCTTTGTGTTAAGACCAATTAGAATTTTTTGTAGCTGAGAATAGGATTTCTACAAATGACCTTTAGAACCCCCCCCCCTTCTTATACTTTTGCCTACTATTTCTGTTTTCCCTTTTATGTAGCTTAATACTTTCCTTTTTATCTTTCCACTCCCAATTTTCTATGAGAGAAGTTTTTTTGTGAAGCCAAATATGTCTAATACTTTCTCTTTGAGCCAAATTTGATGAGAGTAAGATTCACACAATGCTCATCCCCCTCCTTTCTTTCCCTCAAATATAATAAGTTTTTTTTTCCTCTTCATGAGATGTAATTTCCCTCACTTTACCTCCACTTTTTCCTTTTCTGGTACAATCACTTTTCCATCTATAGTTTCTTTTTTATATTATAACAGTAAAATCAAATTATACATTCACTCTCAATGTATACCCATAACATATAGTTCTCAAGAGTTCTTTTCCTTTTACCTTTTTATGTTTCTCTTGAGTTTTATATTTGGAGATCAATTTTTTTTCTTTAGCTATTGTTTTTTTAATCAGAAGTGAATGGAATTCACCTATTTCGTTGAATGTCCCTCTTCTTTCCTGGAAGAAAGTGCTCACTTTAATGAATAGTTTATTCTTGACTGAATTCAAAGTTCCTTTGCCTTTCAGAATGTCAGATTCTAGGCCCTTTAATCCTTTAAGGTGGTAACTGCTACATTCTGAAGAATTCTCATTGTGTCTCCTTGATATTTGAATTGCTTTTTTTTTCTTGCTGCTTGTATATTTTTTTCCTTGATCTCATAGTTATGAAATTTAGCCACACTATTGCTTGCAGTTTTAATTTTGGGGTCTCTTTTAGGAGATGTTCGGTGAATTCTTTCAATGGCCATTTTACCTTCTGGTTATAGAATATCAAGACAGTTTTATTAATGATTTCCTTAAATATAATGTCTGGGCTCTTTTTTAAATTATGATTTTCAGGAAGTCCAATAATCCTAAGATTGTCTCTCCTAGATCTTTTTTCCAGGTCAGTAGTTTTCCTAAGAATGCATTTTACATTTTTCCCTATTTTTTCATCTTTTTTGTTTTGCTTAACTGATTATTGATATCTCATTGAGTCATTCATTTCCAATTTTGCAGTTCTGATTTTTAGTGAATTATGTTTTTCATTTACTTTTATACTTCTTTTTGTATTTGTCCAATTGAATTTTTAAATGAGTTGCTTTGTTCTATGGATTTTTCCCATTTCACAAATTCTGTTTATTAAATAGTTAATTTCCTTTTCCATTTCATAAATTTTGTTTTTCAGAGTTATTTTCTTTTTCCATTTTGTCAACTTTATTTTTAAAGGAGTTATATGCTTCCATTTCATTACTATTTTGTAGTGAAATTTCTTCAGATAACTTCTGTGTTTTCTTTTCCAAACCTTCTTGTAAAGTTCTCATTTCTTTTTCCCATTTTTCTTCCAGCTCTCTTTTAAGATCTTTTTTATAATTTCTTCTAGAATAGCCTTGTGTGATAGGAAACAATTTATATCACCCTTTGAGGTTGCATCTGAAGACTATCTGCTTTTAGTCTCCTCAGGGTTTGAAACCTGTTCTTTTCTCAAACTATGTTCAGAGTTCTTTTTGCTTTTTTACTCATTTTTAAAAAGTTGAGATCTGCTTTTAGGGCAGGGGAGGTTTTCCAAGCTTCCTTTACAAGTGGCAGTGGCTGTGCAGAGGAGCCTGTGCAGAGGAGCCAACATTGGAGATTCCTCCCGATAGATTCTCTTAACACACAAATCTTGCACCACCCCAGGTCTGCACTGCTGGCACTGGTATCTGTGCTTGGCCTGCTTGTGCTTGGCCTGTCTCCCTCTATGCTCGATTGAAATAAACCTTTTCTAGTAATCTTCAAAATTATCTTCTGCTGATAATTTGTTACATTCCCAATATTTGTGGATTCTGCCAGTCCAGAACTAATTCAGAGGCTGGATTTGGTAATTAGTGTGAGAGTCAAGGGAGAAGATCAGAAAGAAACATGTGTCCACTCTGCCATGTTGGCTCTGCCAGTGATTTCCCTCTCCAGATTATTTTGCAGATGAAGAAACTGAGGCAAACAATGTTAAATCATTTGCTCAGGATTATGCATCTAATATGTGTTAGAGGTCAAATTTGACACTCAGGAAGATTGTCATTTTAACTCCAGTCTTGGCACTTTTCCCACTGTACCACCATCACAATTATTAATACCTTCATTTTTACGAAGGAGAAAAATGAAATGAAGTAGTTGGAGTTTTTAAAAGAAACAGAGTATTTGGAGTCAAAAGTTTCGTATCTGAATCCTGTTTTTTTTTTTTTTTCATCTTATATTTTGGGCAAATTACATTGCCTTTCTTGAATCTGATTTTGCTTCTATGAAAAAGGAGGCATGGATTACATCATTTTTGAGGTCCATGCAAAAACCCGGCAATCACAAGACTAATAAGTGTCTTAGCTAGAGTTTGAACACAAGTCCCCAGATACCAAGTGCAGCAATCTTTCCCTAGTGCCAAGTGCCTCTCTTTCTCCATGTGGTTCACAATGTGGGATTCAGGAACCTTTGGTGAAAGATGAAAGGGTACATGGTTTCCCTTTTATTGTCCTAATACTCATAGGCTATTCTCCTTAAAACTAATCCAGAGTGATGTTACTGTTCTAAACCTCATTGTCATTAAACTTGGTGTTATCCCCTATTAGGAATACTATCATTCTTTTCCCCTTGCTACATTCCCCATTACAGTTTCCAGATATTCCCAATTGGCCTATGAAATGTGGCATATGTTAATTTTTTTTTAGAGTTTTATGAAAGCTGTAGATGAGAAACAAAAGGTATCAAATGATTCAGAAAAAAAATTTATAAACTTAAAAATGCATAAAATAAATGTAAAGTATTATATAATATCAATGTAATTTTTAATGAGATACTCTAAACAACTCATAAAAGAAAAAAAATCATATTTTTTTGTCTATTTTACAGGGGTACCAACCATTTTACATGGATTTCCTTGATAATTGGAGAAATCCTAAACCCTTCACAATTTAAATGGGTTAACTATATTTAGTTGTGAACTCATAGTGTATTGTACAATGGGCTCATTGCAGATACCCCCACCCAGATCACCCAGGATCTTCACCTTCCAGATTCATTTATTTATTTAGATTTTTTTTTTTGATTAGGTGAAAGAGGAGATTCTTTGCCTCAATTGTTACCTAGATTAATTACTAAATGGGTTCATCTTCCATCAAACTGAACACCTGTTGAAGACCTTAACTTTCATTGAGGGCCATCTCCAGCATTCTTAATTTATATCTTGCCAGTACACCCAGATGGCTCTGAAGGAGAAAGAAAATGAAATCTTTATGGACAGGACAAAAGCAACAGAGTCAGAAGAGGAGATTTCTAAATTGCTGTTCCCAAAATCAGTGGACTCATACAAGAGGGACAGAACCAGGTTATGTACTTATATACTATTAATAACCATATCTCTGAAAGACAAAACATACTTTTAATTTAAATCTAAATTATTTTTATTTTTCTATTCTCCTCTCAGGAGCATCTTCAACAAACAATGGCTTGATTTATTGTTTTGTTGAGTGTTTAAAAAGCAATAAATCAACCTCTAATGTATTACATTTTTAAACTTTCAGATATTCACATAGAGAATTTAATAATTTGTTCTTCCTTCAGCTAGTCTGAGCTGACTCTAGCACAGCTCAAGTAGACAAAACATAAATATGCATGCAATAAATGTATGTTTGATTGTACAACATCCACATGAAGAAGAGGAAAATGTTTCAAAAACACACAACTCTACAGAGATTTTCAACATGTGTGGTACAGGACTACATTCTAGACTACAACAATAGAAGCACGTAAGTGCCTGCCTAAATGTCCCACAATTCTGCTTCTCACATATGTGTCCAAACAGGCTTATAAATTGGTGAGTTTAATAAAGGAAGCACAGATCCTTTCAACATAGCATTTAATGTTACAGAGACAAAGAGCTTAAAGCATTCTCAGAGACCAACCACTTTACAGAAAAGGAAACTGAGAAGTTATCATTTGCTCAAGATCATGCATGTAATAAAGAACAGAGCTAGTCTTCTTCTAGTCAATACTATTGTCTTAGTCATCCCCATCTAAATGTGTATAATTTGTCAATAGCTATACATGTTAATGGCTCTTAGAATGGAATATATTATTCAAGATATGGTGTGATTAGGATAAATATTAAGAAGCTCTTTCCTTTCCAGATCTAGGCTTTGCTTTCTCTTAAAAGAGCTTAAGATGGAAATGTTTTTTGTTTTTTGTTTTTTTTGGTTGTCATGCCATATCTAAATCTCATGAAGCTTGAAACTTGTTGTCCACCAATCTTTTACATAAAAACTGCTTCCTTTTCATGCCTCACCCATCCTGATTCTTAGAATTCAAGTGCAGGATTTTAAAATTATCTCTAATAAATGTTATTTTGATATAAATGGACATACATGCTAGTCTTTTAAGATCTTTTTGAATCTTAACTTTGTCAAAGACTAATTGCTATGCTTTCAAACTTTCCTTCACATGATTTAAACCACATGGTATAATATGGATGCAATGAGTTTTCATTCAAATCATTGATAAAAATGCTGAACACAGGATCAAAAAATATAGAGATATGCACATATACACAACATGAATACATAACATATGCATGCACATATAACATACATATGCACATACATCCCCGTACACACACACACACACACACACACACACACATACACTTCTAGCTATCTATCATCTATCTATGTACTTCTTTGTTTATCTCTATATATATCTCTTAGGCTACTCTAGCAATTTCTCCTCAGATTGATATGCATATATTAATGAATATAATTTGGGTTTAGTCATTTAAATTGTATTGAATATCCTTAACTGTGTGATTCACTAGTTTTGATCACTTGATCTTTTTCAGAAGGATAATAGGAGCAGTTTTTAAAATTTATACATATATATGTATATAAATACATACATATATATTTATATTACATACAAATTATACATATATATTTTAAGAGCTGTATGATGGTTATGTGGTTTGTGCATATATTCACCTGAGTTGTTTAAATGTGACTTTCAGTGAGTCATTTATAGATATCTCTGAATTCTTGTCTACCTCTCTTAAAATGAAACTTTGAATCCTGCCTAAAGGAGAATAAGAAGCAAGCACATGAGATTGGCTGTGAAAATTAATTATGTATCCTAATCAAATTCTCTTCTTATATACATATTTTTAAATCCCTTATTTAACATAGAAAAAATCACTGTACTGAGCTAATTTTTTGATAAAATATGGAGAATCATCAGAATTTGTGTACTGAGCTAATTCTTTGATAAAATATGGGGAATCAACAAGAATACTTAACAATGCATCCAAAAAGTTTCAAAATATGAATGACAAGCATTTCTAGATATAGAACTTAGTATACAATGGTGAAAGTAAAGTTACAGGTGATGGAGAAATACCAATGGTGATCTTAAGTTCATTTACTTGTGATAGAAGTAATGTAAATATATTATATTTTATAAATTTGTTGATTTGTCATGAAATTTGAAGTTCAATGTGTGTTTGGGGTATCAATTAGAGGCAATTACATATTGCAGTTTAGAAGCAATGGGGTTGCTCAATGAATAGAGCATTAGGTTTGGAGTCAGGAAGACCTGAGTTCAAATGTGACCTTAGACATGGGCAAGAAAAACAAAGGCAATTCCCTATCCATTTGCATTTGCTATCTTAAATACTTGTATGTAATCAATGTGGAACTTTGTCTTGCTGGATTATATAAATCATGTACTTTTTTTGAAATTATCTCTTTCATCATTTCTAACAGCACAACAATATTCCAATACATTCAAATACCATGCTTTGTTCCACCAGTCTTCAACTTAGCAGCTTGTAGGTTTTTTGCCACTATAAAAGAATAGTTGCTATACATATATTTATATAGATGCACACTCTCTTCTTGTCTAATTAGAGACTTTTCATGTAAGTTACTCATGGAAGTTTTGACTTTGGACTCTTTCTACTCAGGAATGAAAATCTATCAAGTATAACGCTACAGGATTTATTCTATGTAAATTGGGGTGAGATATGAATTGGCACATGTTGAGTGTGAGCAGGGGTGAGAAGTATATTTTCTTACCGGTTTGCATTTATACTTAAAAGTCTGAGAAAACAGAGAGGCTCAGAAACAGAACATCTCTTAAATAATAGAATATTCTTTTATTTCTATGTCTCCCATACATAGGGAATGTGGAGTAAGTGATTGTCAATAATTATCAGTCGATACCCTTTCTAACCTATATAATTTAAACACAAATCAAAGGAGTCCTTGATAAGTGAAATAATAGAGAACAGACTTTTGTAAATAATATTCAGCAGTAGAATATATTCAGCATTTCATAATTAAATGAAAAATGTAGGGAATATAAGATCTCACTGGGATTATTGTTTATTTGTTATGAAAAATTTAGTAGTATCTACATTTAAAAATGCAAGTTATTTTACAATATTACACATACCATTTATAAATCAAAATCATTCATTGAAAGGTATAACAACACTCTCTTCAAGGACTCTGCTCATAGATATCAGTGACACCATAAAAGGAAGAGACATGCCAAATAAAGTCAAGTCAAGAAGCACTACTGTGTTGGAGACACTGTGTTAATCACTGGGAAAATAAATGAATTCAAAATAAAACAAAAGGTTTAATAAGCAGTCTATGAGTTTATTAATCAAATGGGGAAGGAAACTTGGAATTAAATAATTACAAATAGGATGTTGAAGATAATCAATAGAAGGACCACTCTAAAGTTAAATGGGAAAAGGAATTGCTTTTGCAGGCAGTAGGAGTTTAATGAGGATTTAAAGGAAGCAAGAAAGTAGAAAAGAGTAATAAAGAATTTGAAACATTGTCAATAATCAGTTAAAAAGCATGGAGTAAGAAGATAGAATGATTTATATAATGAAGAGCAAGGAGGTATACACTGGACTTAATCATTGTGGGGATTCATTGTCAAGAAGACTGGAAAAATAGGAAGGGTCCAGATACAAGTTGGGAAAGATTTTTTTTTGTAAATGATCCAGTCTTCCAGATGTTCCTTTTTAGGAATGGTACAATGTTGATTCCATGAATCTCTAGAACATTTCAGAGGGTCTGAGAAGAGATGAATACTCACTGAAAAAACTTGACCTATTCATCCACACAGTAAATACCAATGGATAAAGAATGTTTTTTTTTTCCCCACAATACAACAACATTTGAATAAAAAACATAAAATGTATCTATTATAAACTATATCTGTTATAGACCTTATAGACAGAAAATGAATTGGGCCCATATTGGAAATACAAGAGGAGCATAGGCTAGATTGCCTTCGGACAATTGACAAATTCCTTCAATGACTCCAAACTTTTCATGAAAATAAAGACCCATCTTTTTAATACCAACATTCTGCCATATAGTAGGAAGACATATAATTTAATAGTTTGTGAAGAATAAAAAGAATAAAAATAAGAAAAATGTATATCATTCAGAGTACAATGGAAAGTCACATGATTGAGTGTGAGCAGGCTGCAATCTAGATCCAGTAATTTCTGAAGAACGAGTAAAAATCGTCATAATGTAGCTGCGTGATCGAAAAAGAAGTTGAATTGTTCAGATGGAAGGGCGATGGATGACCAATGGAACGTCTCACAGGGGTCCTCAAACTATGATCCGAGGGCCAGATGCAGCAGCTGAGGACGTTTATTCCCCTCACCCAGGGCTATGAAATTTTCATATTTGAAGGCCCACAAAACAAAGTTTTTGTTTTTATTTTAGTCCAGTCCTCCAACAGTCTGAGGGACAGTGAACTGGTCCCCTATTTAAAAAGTTTGAGGACCCCTGGGAGGGTTCCACTAGTAAGCTTGTGGTATCAAAAAATATAAGCAAAATCCCTTAAACAATGGGTGCAAATATATGAGAGGACCTGTAGAAGAGTCACATTGAATAGGTAAATAGAGTTGAGTTCTATCCTGTACTTCTAGAAAGAATTTTTAATGCGAAGAGATCTCAAATCAATCTGAGATTATACCTTACACTATAACTTGAACTTAGTTGAGCTTTAATAAATATTTACTAAATGGGATGTTTATCCTTTGGCCATCTCTATTATCATTTATTCCTACTTATTCCCCATGAATCCTAGTGTTTCTCAGTCATTTGTTTTGGCCATAAGAGTTCCATTACTCGATCACGGATCTGTTTTGTTTTCACACCATAGATTAAGGGATTTACTGCAGGAGGTACCAGAAGATATATGCAAGCAAAAATGATATGAACAGATGGGGGCACTTTCTTGCCAATACGATGAGTGAGGATGCTAAAAAGGGCAGGTATGTAGGAGACCAAAATTGTGGAAACATGTGCAGCACATGTGCCCAGGGCTTTGGAGCGGGCATCCTTAGAGGATAACCTGAAGACTGCCTGAAGGATTTTGATGTAGGACATGGTTATAAGCGCTAGGTCTAGTAACATGACAGAAAGTGCAACACAGATGCCATATGCTCGGTTGATGAGGGTGTTGGCACATGCCAATTTAACTATGGCCATGTGCTCACAATAGGCATGTTTAATGATGTACTTGGTACAGTAGGGTAGTCTTAATATGAGAAGTGGACAAGGAAGGACCATGATAATGGCCCTGACAGCCCCAGCCAATCCCATCCTGATGACCAAAGGGTTGGTCAGAATAGTGGTATAGTGTAGTGGGTGGCAGATCGCCACATATCGGTCAAAGGCCATGGAGACCAATAAGGCAGACTCGATGATGCCGAATGTGTGGACAAAGTACATCTGTGCCAGACACTCACCAAATGCAATAAGGTGGCCATCCAGCCAAAAGATGCTGAGCATCTTGGGGGCTGTGACTGAAGCAACAGCCACATCATTGAGACCCAGCATACAGAGAAAGTAAAACATGGGCTGATGAAGAGTAGGCTCCAGCTTGACAGTGAGAATGATGAGGGCATTCCCCAGTAGAGTCATAGTATACAGGAGGAACACGGGAATACTCAGCCAGTAGTGAAAGGCCTCTAGGCCAGGAATCCCCACCAGGAAAAAGCTGAGAAGCTGCGTTCTGTGGTGTTGTTTATCATGATGAGACTTCAGGGACAGCATGCTCAGGTTCTATATATCTGGTCCAGTTTCAATACTATATATTAGGATGGAGAATAACACAAACAGACACATAAGTGAACAAAATATTAGAGTCTGTTGGGTTAGAATCAATGTCCTTGAAGCCTGAGAAAATGATGACTACTTACAACACTTTTCAGAGCCTCATGATGAGAGAGACCCTCAGGACTTTTAATCCTAAAAATGAAGGTGAAGATGAACCTGTAAAGATTAATCATCCTTGAAATAAAGGCAACAGAAAAGCTGTATTTCACAAATTTCTCCTTATGTGTAGTTTTTCAACATACTCTTTTTCAGTGTATGATTGTTTCATTTCCTGCTTTAGTTTTAATGAAACATAGTATTATAGAAAGAAACATTCTGGCTACATAGAACATTAGGACACAATGCAAATTGACTATCTTCCTTTACAGCTATGGGATCATAGCTAACGGGATGGAAAGGTTCTCAGAGATAGTAGTCCAATTTTTTCATTTTACAAATAATAACACTGAGGCTCTTTGACATTGGGTGTTCTAGTTACACAGGGAATAAAGATTATAATTAACATGGGAAACCAGAATCTCTGATTTCAGAGTTAGTTAAATTTTTACATTGTTGTAATGAACAAAGAATTGACTAGATGAATTATTTTCAATTTTTTTCCAAGATAGTGTATCATTGTTTTTTTTTTTTCTTATTAAGCTGTTGTTTTCCTTAATGCATTTATTAGTTTTTTCTCTTTTCCAATAATATGCATATATTTATATCTATGCATATGTGCACATATGTACCATGTGTATATGCATACATTTATACATATAGGTGCACATCTGACTTCATGAAAACATATAGTTTATATGCGATATTGTTCCCTTTCCCTCTCAGTGAACTGTAAGCTACTTCAGGATAATAAATATTTTTCTTTTGCATCCCAGCACCTATCATCAAAGATTCCATGTAAAAACAAGGTTAAAAATAGACTTGGGATTCTATTGAGACAGAAAGGTTCCAAATAAGGAAACTCCTCCCATCAATTCAGGTGGCACTTTCTCTGCAGCTCCTAGTCCAGAAGTATGTCTGGAACACCATACATTAGACAAGTTGCCCAGAGTCTAACTGTTAGCATGTGGCACAAGAAAGAACTGAGCCAGGTCTTGCTAGCTTTGTGGCCAACTCCCTAAACATTATACCATGCTCTACTTTTCACATAGGTGCTTAATAAATGCTCATTGAGTTGGACTGGACTTTTAGGGAAATATTTGGTCAGAGGAAATATCAATCATATTTAAATAATCTTTAATGTTCACAACCTATATAGAGGAATGGAGAACAAACACATATACACAATGATATGTTATGGCAGAGAATGCATTGCAGAGAGAGTGAATTAGAAAACCATAGGGAAACTGTAATTGATATTAGGGAAACTCTTATAGAAAGGTGAAAAATGGTAGCTCAGTACAATAAATACCAGTATAAAAAGCAGACAAAAGAACCTTAAATGCCCAGCTGTTTAGAATTAATGAATAAAAAAGCATTCATGCCATCAGAGCTTATAATTAGTGTCTTGGGCAAATTCACTTATATAGGTGAGGAGGGTTGGAGAATAGTACTCCCAAGGAAAGGCTGACTTTTGGTGCATTGGGGTAAGAGGTTGCAGTAGCCCTGAGAATAGCCTGATAGCTGTCCATTTTGAGGCTGAGCTGGGAAAGACCGTGGGAAAAGGAACCATAGAGGTCCATTCCACTATGGCCTCAGTTATGATAGGATGGGATAAACTATCCCTTGAAATTCAAGTCTTTGCATCCAAAGTATGCCTCAGTAATGGTAACCCAGGGATCATTGTCAAATAGATGTTCTCTGCACTTTTGAAATAACTTTTTGATCCTTATGCAGAGGATGAATACTTCATTGGCTCCTCAGGTGCATTTCTGTACCTTATTAGCCCCACCATCATAAATAGATCACAGAGTCTGGAACTGAAGCTTATAATGAGGAAAAGAGTGTCTATAAAGAATATAAATATGCTAATTAATGCATTATTTCCTAAGGCAGAGAAATTTTCAAAAGATTTGATTCCAAATTAGTTAAAACTTAAAATGCAAGTACTAGAAGGGGATAAGCTCATTTTAATGAAAAATTCACATATGTGATCACAGGAAAGAGTGCTGATTTTAACAGAAAACCTTGATATGTCATGTCACACATGTAACAGAACAGGTCATTCAAATTTTCTGATTTGGTGTCCTCATTTATAAAATGAAGAGAATGAATTTAATGACATCTGAGGTCCCATTTTTCTTTAAATTAATGATCCTTTCCTCATATAATTTTTGGGAAGCTTTTTGATCCTCAAAATGCAAGGTGTTGATGACATTAAAGACATTTTTTTCTGACTTCTCCCTGCCAAATGTTCATAATTTCATTCCCTAAATACTTTGTAAATTACACTTTTTAAAATGTGTCCATATTTATATCTATTATAGAAATATGTATATATTTGTATATGTACCTTTTAGCTCCTCCATTAAAACCTAAGTTTCTTGAGAGATAGAATGGTTTTATTCTTTTTCTTTCTTTCTTTATATTTGTATCCCTAATACCTAAAAATGTTTGGAACATAATGGTTGCTTAATGAATATTTGCTTGCTTGATGGTTATGTTATTATTATGATCATTAAGAGATATTTATAAAAAACATCTTAGAGTTTACAAAGCATTTAATTGGTAAACTTATTTAAGATCTTTTATTCTAACTCCTGGACTGTCATTTAGCTCATACCTTAGACCTCAGAGCTTGCTATCCTGTTAATCCAACTTACTTTATTCTTTCAATGCATCGATTTTTGCTTGTACTTAAGGAACTGGATTTTTATAACATTGGATAGAAAGATGCTTGGACATTTTTTCTCCATCACCTGTCCTATTAAGCAATTGCTAAAAGCATCCTATCCATTCTGCCATGAACAAAAGAAATCTCCCTATTTTGAATTCTCCATTTTAGGATGATCATCTGTTCAACTCCATTATCTAGAGTGCTGGATTGATATATTGGCAGATACCAAGAAAGGAAAGAACATTGCACTATGGTCTTTGAGCAAATCACACACAAATTCATCTAAGTAAAAGGGACAAAAATAGTTCCTATATAGCATTTATGGGCTATTCCTCATTGTGAACCATTTTGTTTATGGTTTTGGGCACATTCTGTTTTCTCTGTCACCTTATATATTGTTTTATCCACCCTCCCCCCAAAAAATATTTGAATACTTGGAGGGAGCATCATCTCTTGTGCAGCATAGCTAAGCACGAGGTTAGTTTCAGAGATCATAGACAACAAACAATTATTGGTCACTTCATTGAGAACCCAATCACAACTACACTGAGGAACTCCTACATCTAATGGAGGTTCTGCCTTCCATAAAATTCACCAAGTTGCTAAGAAGAATTAACCTAGCTTTTGCTTGAACACATCCTTACTACCTTACCTAGTACCTGCCTCCATTTTTTTTGTCTGCTCATATTGTTCTAGAATTCTTCATGACACCTGGCTTTGTGCTTCCATTCACTTTTTTTTCTTGTATTCTGGAGCCAAGCAGAACAAAAAAAGCACTTTGTAAGTCTTGAAGAGTCAAATATATTTGTACTTGTAAAGACGTATATATATGTATATAGACATATATGTGCATATATGTCTATGTGTATTTACATAGACATATATGCATATGACACAAATGTATGGTATACATATATAGAATATCAATATGAATATGAGTATATATGAATATGCATACAGAATATGTATATATGTGTTATGGAGTTCCATCTGAATTAACTCTCTTTATCAATGCAGATAAGCCCTTCCTGGGTACACCTTAAAATACTAGAGATTTGCCTGTGGCACAAATAAATTAAGTCAAAGTTCCAGGGTGACAAAGGATGCCTGAGAGGCAAAATTTGAATTTATATCTTCCTGAATCAGAGACTGATTCTTTACTCATCATGCAATATGACCTCTAATGTTAAATAAACACGAGCATTTACTATTCTATGTTAAACAAACACATTTTAAATACAGTATCTTGCATTTGGCTTATAGGAATGACATATATCTGAATATTCTGGCTCTTCCTAACATGCTCTATGCTCATCCAGTCTCAGATCTATTTACTTACCTAAGTGTCATTTGCAGACTTAAGGGAGCAGCCAATCACTAAGCAGAAAACTCTATATGGACAGCCCAAGTGGGAAGAGTATACTTTGTAATGGGAATTGTCCCTGAAAAACATTTTGCTGACTACAGGAAGATCCTGTGCTGTTTCTGCTATTTCTCACACCCATGGAGCAACTTAAAGGTGGAAGAGAAGAAATAAAGCTGGAAATCAAGGATAGACTAATAGCTATGATAGCCCCAGGCTGCTTTCCTGCAACTGTAAATTCTTTGGAGTCCTAGGTTTATCCAACAGCTCTTTTCCCTGGTGCCTACTTAATTTGCTGTTTCTGTTATTCTGGACTGACTGCCCAGGGGCAAGTCCAGGTTGGAATAGGAGTTTAAACTCCTTTGGGGAATATGATGGTAGCCCAAAAGGCCAAAATGCAGAAAGAGCTTTACAGAATAATAGAAATCTATGGGGAAAGTAAAAAATTGTCAGTAAAGCTTCATATGGGGTCTGGGTAATGTAGGGAATAGATTTTTTTTTTTTGCGGGGGTGGGGGGGATAGGTACAATTGATGCTTAGAGGGGAAAAAATTCAAGCTCTCAAGAAAAACCTTAAAGGGGGACCAGAAACCCACATAAATTATCTCCAGGGATGTCAATCTATTTGCTGATGTGGCCAAGATCAGTATAGGTGAACACTGTCAGACAAAATACACAAGAAAATTGTTTTGCTTTAATCACACTTAAACAATCTTCATGGTTTCTTTAAAAAATAAAATTTTATTGCTGCTGTCTTTTCCATTTAACTATTCTAATCATTATATATATATCATTTTACTAGTTCTGCTAAATGACTTTTCAAAAGTTACAAAGGTATTAAACACTGGAACAAGCCAGGATTTGAATTCTGATGTTTTTTCCAGCTTCTGCTTACTACAACTATGCCAGTTTGCTTCACCTAATCATGTAGACTTTTCTTAGTGTTCTCAGTTCTATATTATAATGTAGGTCTGTAGAGTAATCCTCTGTTCTTCCACATAATTCTCCTTTATTTGTATTGTTCCACTTGCTTAGCACCACAGCCTGCATTTCCTTTCAGTTTAGTCCCAAAAAATTATCTCAAACAATCAATAAATATGAACTGCTTACTATGTACTGGTCACTGTGTTATATCAAATAAAATTTTACTAAACTTAAATAAAATATTTAAGTACAGAAGTTGGAATCCAAAATCACATAGAAAAGAAATAAGTTGTGATGGATGAAAAACACATCTAACTATATAATCAAGTGGTTTATTTTTCATTAATTCCTAAAAATATGATTATATAAGAAGATAGAGTAGTATCACCCTTCATAAAAATTAAACAATGAAAATCAAATCAAAGGGCACATATAAAAGGGATCACAAGATGGGACAATGAATTTTATCCCTTAAATAGAGGTGAAAAGAAGCATTATATATATGTGACATACTAACGGTCTTATCCTTTATCCCTTTGGACTGTTGAATTTCAGCCAATTCTAATTCTTATTTTGATATTAGCTTTCTTATGATCTTTATTTTACCTTCTTTAATTTTAAGCATTTATGTTTTTGTGGTATTCCTTAATTTCTTTTATGTTCTCAGTTTTGGTAGCTCATAACTTTGGCAGGTTATAATAAGCCATAGCATTCTGATTTTGTAGTGATCTTACATCAGTTTTTTTTTTTTTTATGTGTGTGTATGTGGGGGGGAGGCAATGTAATCACTTTATTATCCATGTCAGCATTTTAATAAAAAAGCTGATCATTTGGCCCTATCTGTCTTTTAGAACAGAACAACAGGACTGCTGAGCTCAAAGCTCATATGTTCTTTTGAAAGAAAAGTGTTCAAAAAGAATGGCAGTGAACTGTGATTGGATAATAATTAATGAAAGGTTGGATATTACAAAGAGGGGCTGAAAATGACATTATATCATTCTTGAACAGAGAGATTATATCTATACCTAGACTCCCCTCAGCCTTAGGCAATTAAGACAAAAAAAAATGCTCCAGCCAAGTCTGAGAAAAACACAATTGTTATCTTCACTGGATAGGATATTTAGTCCTTAAAAAAACTGCTTTTAAAATCAGGACTTTAGAAAAAGGATTAGGGCCAAGAAGAAATCTGTATATCCCCAAATCATTGGTTATTAATGATACTTTTTCTATTAGCCCCTTTCATTCTATTGGGAGGTGCAGCATTCTCAATGAATCACTAATTGATATGATAAACATCTCATCAAGGGCTCCTCAATATAGGACTTATGAAGGAAAAGAATGAAAGGGGAAAATTGAAAGATGTACAGGTTCTTTGACAAAAACAGAGAGAGCAATCCCCTTTGGTAACATTTTGACAAATTCAATGGGGGCAATCCCCTTCAATAAGTGGATTTTACAGATAAGCACATAGGGAAAAATACAATGGTAAAATAAAAGTCTCTTTACTTTGGTTCTGTGAATATATCTGATGCAGCTCTTTGGTTTTTCATGGTCTCAGAGCAGTTCTTCTCTGATTCAGGTCACTTGTAGAAATCCTGTTCTCTGCAAAAGAAATTTCTACAAAATTGATCTTAACATAAAGACAGTCAAAAGCTTAAAAAATGTTTTTGGTTATAAATTTCAGGCACATTGATTTTTATATTATTTTTCTATAAGCTTTCATCTAGGTAATTAAAAATAAACTAGAACCTATGTTTTCTTCTAGCTGTTCATTCTTTGTTGGTTAAACTATTTGTTTCACAGTCATAATTATCTATTTCTCTAATTCAAATCTTTATTTTTTTCATTTTTTTTCACTATTCAGATGCTTTATTAAAACCAAAACCAGTACAATAAAGCTTTTTAAAATAATGTATAATTCCATACACTAATTTTTTTTACATTTTAATATTTAAACAGTTTTTTCATAAAAATTACTGTGATAGTGATTTTTTATTAGACTCGAATCTATTTAAAAACTTTGAGAATATCTCAGTGCTTATTTTTTAGGAGTAAGCCACAAGCTCATTTTAGTTGAAAGTAGACTGAATATTAGTTATTTTACAACACCAAAGTAATTCCATGAGTCTAAACAACCTCCTTAGCACTGTCTTCAAAATTTCTCAGACCTTGTATGTGGAGGTTCTACTCAATTCATTACAATAGAGATGAGCATTTTAGCTTTGTAATGATCCAACATCTGAATAATCTTTTCACGTGATACCCTATGTTTATTCCTCTTTTCTAATTCCTCAGGATGAAATTTCTGCTATGTTTCAGGTTCTTGAAGTCCATTCCTTTTCCACATAGGTTTCATCTCTCTTTAATAGTTATCTACTATAATTGGAGATCTTCGCTGACCAATAGCTTTCTTTACTCTGCTCTAGTTCCAGTCAAGATCATCACCAAGTTGTCTAACATTACACATATATCCAATTTGATGCCAAAAATAATCATCAGTCAATGTCATTGTGATTCTGACCAAGCAGAACACCAGACAGTGTTCATTTCCCTTAGCCAGGTGCATCTCTTAAAAGAATAAATAGCCTCCTTAGCTTCTCTTTTTGGAATTGCTCATTTATAAGCCTGTCTGTTTTTTCCGTCTGGAACAGAGAAGGGTCTTCCCAAAATTCTTCTTTTGTTTCACATAAACTATTACTTTCTAGTCCAACTTGTTCATTGCAGCCATTTCTAGAGGCCTGTGTGCTACTGTTTCTACCATCAAAATCAGAATATCTGTTAGTCTGACCAAATATTAGGCAATTCCAATTTGTGTTGCCACTGTTAATATTATATCCATAGTACATGTCTCATTATTTAATATCTTGAGCATGGAAAACATTTGGTGGTGGAGATGAAGATTAAATCTTTGGACTTTTTAATGATAATTGAACACAGAAAGAAAAAAGTCCATGAGAAACTAAAGAGTATTCTATTACTTGCCATTCAGACCTAAAGAAAGGAACTGGGTTATTAATAAAATGTAGGTTCCACTTGTCCATTAACTGCATAGTCAGTGTTCCAACCAATTGGCTCATTACTAAAATACCAGGAGGTGAAGGTATAGTACTAAACTAAGTATTTTTCTTTTCTTCATCAGATTTAAATTGTTATTGCCATGGCCTTGATAATATAAATTGTTCCTGAGGAGGTTTAAAATCCTGACAATTATTTTCCAAATTATCTTTTTCACTATCAAGCTCCTGGCTTGTTTTGTAAAACTGAAATAACTCATTGTCTATATTCAGTTTACTACAAAAAGGGTTCTTTTTGTTTTCCAGAACACCAGTGACTTTTTCTGTGTGATGTTTTCTTTCATCTCATTTATTTTCCTCAGGACTTTAAAAAATAGGTTCTATGAATGCTTGTTACCTTGTTATTTCTTTCCATTCTGATTTATTTACTATTTCCAGAAACATAAGTATAGTAATGTCTAAATATTCTGCTAACGTCCATGGATACTACTTAAAAATTTCATGCTATAGATTTTCTGAATGAAATGATTCAATAATATCTGGCCTTTTATAAGAGATTATGTCTCCTAAAGGTTTCAATAAAATTGTAGTTTTAGTCTTGCTCTCCTGAGTTTTTCCAGCTTCCCTGTCATCAAAGATGAATAAAGATATCCAGTTATTCTCTATTTTCTGTTATGATCTGTGAAAATTGCCACTACCATTATGGAATATAGTATAAGCTTCTGTTGATGTCAGATTTTTATCCCATTTCACTAGCTAGTTTATTTTTAACTGTAGCTCAAAGACTTATCTTAATTTTCACAATAAGGCATCTCTATATGAAAAAGAAAGAAAAAAAGAAAGAACAAAAGAAAAAAAGCCTGAGAGGTCTTGGCTCTTGGGGCTGGTAGACCTGGGACTCTGTCCACAGCTGGTAATATCTTGACTCTCAAGCAAGATGGCAAAATTCTAATTTTAAGAGTCCAGTTCAAAAAATAAAAAATGATAGGCCTCTGGAAAAAAAAAGTCCAGTTCAAGTAAATTTTATAACCTTCTTTAAACCATTTATTCTCTTTTCCTTCTTTTTTCTCTAGGTCTCATTTCATTTAACTTTTCATTTTAGATCTCTTATTTCACTTCTTCCAGGCACTCTTTTGGCCACTTTCCCACTGAGCCTTTGCTTGAGCTTCTTTTCTGTTATTTTTTTCTCTCTCTCTCTTTTTTTTTTTTTTCTAGTTAATTGTCCTCAGTCTATTATATTTCTTCAATGTGGTAGAGATTTTCTACTGTCTCAGTTTCTGAATTGGGGCTTTCTGCACTTCTCCTTCCCACACACACACGTGTGTGTGTGTGTGTGTGTGTGTCTATGTGTGTACAAATCCTACTTTGTACTAATTTCAGTGCTTAAGGACCCACACTCTGCAAAACTTTATATATTTTTCCTCAGTCTCCTAGTTAATAAACTTAGGTTTTGACATTCACCCTATCTCTTTCCCCCTTTCCTTGATCAGTCTTGAACCTAGAATAGCTACTATGCTAATAAGTGCCAACTAGATATTATTGATTGCAACACCTTACATTACCATACATTATTCAATTCTGCAGACCTTTCTCCTTCTGTAGCTCCTTCTGGGATCTGGCCATGTCTACATGGTTGCTTGGGTCTCTGGTTATTGTTTTGACTCCTATGGAATTTTGGGCACAGATTACCCAGGCCCTTATTTTGATTGCTGGGTAGAATATGGGCTACCTGGTTACTAATTTGGCCATGTTTCCAGCAATGGATTTATGATTATGTCTCATCATTGTATTGCCTGTGTGTTAGTCTGGCCCTGCCTCCTGTTGTGGGTCTGGACTGCTCACAAATTTTGTCTTCTGGCTACCTGGACTTGTCTTTGAGCAAGGAAGAGCAGTAAAGAGAATATTCAAAATTGAATTGAATAGAAAAATTGGGTCTTAGTCTTTGGCCATTGTGATTAGTCAGTATCTCCTCTTCCCAAACCAGAAGGATTTGGAAAATTTGAATTAAGCCCTGAATTTTACATATCATTCTACTCTGAAGCAGAAGCCTTCAGAGTGGTGGGTGTGGGGAGTTGATTACTATTTAAAAATGTGTGTATTTGTGCTTATATTTATTATCATTGATTATCACTGCTATCACTGATATAATTGATTGTTATTGTTAAAAAAAAAGGGGGGTGCTAAATGGAGTAAAATGGCTGTCATCCTCAACTCCTTACTCTTACTCCTCATATCCAATAAATTGACATGTTTGGTTATTTCTGCATTGATATTATCTTTCATATAAGCTTCCTTCACGTCTCTGACACTTCCATCATTGTGGTGTAGATTCCTAGCAGTTCAAGCCTGAACTGTTGCAACAATTTACCCTGTCACATGTCTCTTCCCAGTCCAATCCATTATTTACTCAATTATCATATTGATCTCCCTATATTGCAAGTATGATCATATCACCTTCTTATGGAATCATAAACCACAATGACTTCTTATCACTTATATGTCCAAGATCAAATATTTTTTGTCTTTTTTGTCTTTTAAATGCCTTCATAGACCCTTCCTTTTAAATATTCTTAGGCCTTACAAGTTGTATTCTGTGATATCACTGCTATTGATGTTTCAGAAACATAATATTCCATCTCCCAACTCTGAAAATTTTTTATTAGCTACCTCCCATGTGTAAAGTGCTCCTTTTCCTCAATCCTACTTCCAAGCTTGCCTGTTTTCTTTCAAATTTAGGCTCAAGTCCTGCTTTCTGCAAGAAACTTTATTCAGCCTTCCTTATTTTTTAGCACCTTTCTTCCAAGACTATCGCCAATTCATCCTTTTTTAAAAAATCTTGTTTGCATACATTTTGCATGTTGTCTATTCCAATAAACTATAGGTTCTTTGAAATAAGGACTATTTTGGACCATTTTTGGTATCCTTGGTACTTAGTACAGAGCAATAGTATGAAGAGAGGGAACTGATTTTCACAGAGGGAAAAAAAAATAACTGTTTTATGGGCATGGGAGCATCAGACTCAGTTGCCTGTGCTAGATCATTAATTGATTGACCAATTAATTGATTCACTTCCCCTGCTTCTCCACATCCCTCCTTCCCTGTCCTGTTACTTTCTCTCTCCCCCTGGTCTCCCCTTTCCTCTCACTTTTATATAAGAGGATTCCGAAGCTCCAAGAGGTTGTTATTTGATTAAAATCTACAACATCAGAATTAGAGCTAACCTTCCTTACATTGTCTGGTGCTGTGTATGCCCAATATCCCAAATGTGCCATACTTCGGTAATTCCCTGAAAATAACATTCAGGGAATGAATTCTCAATGTTCAAGTCATTCTTTTTCCTCAGAATTCCATTAACATTTCAGCTTATCAAAATTTTTTAGGCATAATTAAAATGTTTCCACTCCTTTGAAGCTTTTCTTTCTGATCAGAACAAGATTTTTGCCAAGCTTAATAGCATATAACTATAACACACGTAAGTTACAAATTTTGAGGTTTTGCTATGCACATCTGACTTTTGCTTTATCCTTGATTGCTTCTTTTTATTTTGCAAAAGTAATGTTCACCAGCCTATTTTATGATCCTCCCCACAGACCAGAACAAGCTTCATACCTGTAGAGAAAACAAACTTGTTAAAAAATAAAATCAATGCAATTATTGGTACCATATTTTAAAAAGTATATATTTGCCATTTATTTTTAAACTTTATTTTTCTTGGGGCACATATGTGTTTACTTTAGCAATGTGACTAATATGAAAATATTTTTGCATGACTTAAAATTTTATTGAAGCAAAAGGGGAAATTGTCATAAAAATAGAAAAAGGCTTAAAGAGGAAACTGTACAAAATTGTTTCAAACAGAATTATTTAAACAAACTATTGATGCAAAAAAAAAAAAAGAAACCTGAAAATTAGCTAAGACATTTATGCTGTTTGTCACTATTTCTTTCTGAAACTTAACCATTAAAAAGCAGTCACTTTCATAAGAAGGACAAAAGAATCAAGCAAGCATTAGTCAGAAACCCAGTGTATAAGTGAAAATAGACTCATTCATCAATTATATTGAATGAATTTGACAGAAGATAATGAGTCACAATATTTCACATAATGGTGAAAAGTAAGGGAAAAGAAATCTGTGACACATACAACATAACTATATCTTCCCAATTCCATTCACAGAAGAAATTTCCAGGAAGGAAATCTTTTCCTGGTTCTCCCCAGTTAGACTGGGTTAAACATACATAAAATAAATTCATGCTAAAGTCATAGTCTTGGCAGCATAATAAGGTAATTTTTACAGAGATGTCAGGAACACAAATGTACAAAAGATATGGGGAGGAGCAGCTAGGTGGTGCAGTGCATAGAGCACCAGCCCTGAAGTCAGGAGGTCCTGAGTTCAAATCTGTTCTAAAACATTTAATACTTCCTAGCTGTGTGACCCTGGGCAAGTCACTTAATCCCAATTGCCTTAACAAAAAAAAAAAAAAAAAAAAAAAGAAATGGGGAAAATATGGACTATATTACTACTATATGAGGTAGACAAAAGATATACTAGTTAATCAATAATTAATTATTCTTATGCCTATTTTCTCGTCTTCACAGAACCTTTACAAAATAACCTATAATCCTATCCTTAATGAAAATACAAGAAAGAGAAGCAGACTTTCACAAATCATTTTCTATAGCAGACAACAAGAGGTAGAATTTTAATTCTCGTCTTTTGAAAGTGATTTAGAGCTGATCTTTCAAAATCAGTACTCATTTTCTTAGTCCTCCTGCTTGTTTTAAAAGCCTGCTTCTGAGGTATTAATTAATGAATTAATAATTAATACTTTATTCAAGTTACTTTACTTCCCTGGGTCTCAGTTTTCTTATTTGTGCAAATGAGAGAGGAAATGGTTTCTGAAGTCCCTTACCTCTTCAGATCTATGAGTCTATATGCAAATATATGATCTGAATTTTCAGGGGTCTGTTTTGACAAGGAATGATGCATTATGGGAGAAATAAGGCCAAAAGAAAGAATTTTTCTCTTTGAGGAATTTATATTCTAATGGGGGAGGATACATCTTGAAGCTAGAAAAAGTAAACAAAAAACACAAAAAAGAAGTTTAAACAAAGTAATTTTAAGAGGGAAGGACTTATGGAAGAATGATATCTGAATGATATTTTAAAGGGGATTGGGTAAGACACCTGGAGGGGAGAAACAAGTACATTTTAAAGTACCTGTTCAAAAAGTCATGGAGGCAGAATAAAGAATATCATTTATGGGAAATAACCATCAGATATACTTGACTAAAATGGAGATTTTATAAAGAGAAAAAAAGTAAAGAAGGGCTTTCAATGTCAGGATGACCTGTCAGCTCTAAATCTCTGTTTTTAAGACAATGAGTAGATTTATGAGTCAAAACCGTGGACTAAATGAATTCTGCAAGGTACCATGAGAGAAGATATTGGTTCTTGGAGGCCAACATTTTTAGTTGAGACAACCCCTAAGTATCCATGTTATCATCAGTCACAAGGGTGAACAGGAACCTTTTGATCTGGAATATGAAGGAGAACAACAACCGTGATGATATCTTGGTATGAGCCCTGTCCCAACCATGCATGAAGTTATAGCTCAATCAAACACGATAGTCACTGTGCTCATTACTCTTAGCAAGAAAACTCTGACAAAAGTAATATATTTCAGGATCCACATAACTAAGGAAAGAATAGACTTATAACATTTTCTAGCGATCTTTTTATTATTTTTTACACTATTGAAAGACAAAGGGTTAGTCTGGGTTCTTGAAAGTGATGAGTTTCATTACCTGATCCCTAATTTCCTTTGTCTTTACTCCATAAACAATAGGATTAAGAAGAGGTGGAACTAGGAGATAGAGGTTAGAGAGAAGGATGTGAACATAGGGAGGAATATGGAACCCAAACCTATGAGTAAAAAAGGAGAAGAAGGCAAGAATGTAGAACTCCAAAAAGACAAAAATGTGGGCAATGCAAGTATTGAAGGCCTTGAGTCGAGCCTCCTTCTGGGGCAGATGGAAGACTGCAATAAAGATCCGGATATAGGATAAAAGAATCAAGATGAGATCAAATCCCAGGATGGAAAAAGCCACAAAAAGACCATAAGCCTTATTAACTTGAATGTCCCCAGCAGCTAGCTTCACAATGGCCATATGTTCACAGTATGAATGAGAGATGACAGTGGTTTGGTAATATTTTAGTCGACATTTGATGAGCAAAAGGCATGGGGCCATGAGGATACCCGCTCTTAGAGTGACCCCAATTCCTATCTGAGTAAGGAGTTGAGAGGTGAATATGGTGGCATGTCTCAGAGGGTCACAGATGGCTACATAGCGGTCCACAGCCATGGCCAAGAGGATGCCAGACTCTATGCACTGGAATGTGTGAATTAACCACATCTGAAGTAGACATACATCAAATTGGATCTCCTGCATATGAAACCAAAAGACACCCAACATCTTGGGAAGGATGCAAGTGCTAAGAGCAATATCAGTGATTCCCAACATGGCCAGAAAGAGGTACATGGGCTTATGGAGAGTATGCTCAGATTTAATGATCACCAGAAGGACATAATTCCCAATAAGGGCAATTACATAGATACCACAGAATGGAATCCCAATCCAGCACTGCACAGACTCCAAGCCAGGAATCCCAATCAGTGTCAGTATGGATGGCATAAAGACTGTGCCATTGGTCATTACCATGGTCAATGTCAAGCTTGAACTGAAGAACCACAGCTTCTAAGAGGGATTGCTTTATAATTTTCTCTTTCTTCGTCTGATCTGTTGACTTAAAAATAAGAAGTTGTCATTTTACACATTAATTATAGGTCTTATTAGATGTACATAAATTTCTCTGTACTCATAAGAAGTAACATACTTTTGATCTAGTTAGTCCTGTCTAACTTTTTCTTTAGTGCCTATCGTTCCCTGTATAACTGAAGTTTTAGTTCTAAAATTCTCCAATATTATTCTGCCGCCATTATTATGGAAATTAGTGGACTGCCTTAGTTCTATGACTTCGAGATTATCCCCTATATCTTTGGTCTATTATATTCTCTAATTTCCATCTTTATCCCTCATTTCATCTATCTCATATCATCAATGCTACCATGCCCTTTATTCTATTGTCCTAGACCTTCTTCCTCAAATTCCTTTATTTTATAGTTCATCTTCATTTCCCTCATCAAATTAGTCTAATTACCTCTATCCCTTTGCCCTTTTCTATTGCTTTTATCTGTTTCTATAGTAATGCTTAAATAGCATAATTATGCTCAGGCCTCTCATTTATATGGATGTAAATTTTTTCTCTGTACTCATAAGAAGTAACATACTTTTGATCTAGTTGGTTTAGCAACAACCAGAGTATAAAGCATTGTAGACAAAAAGATCAGCTTTTCTCATTTAGGACATGAATAAGTAAAAGAGCCTATAGTAAGTACCCCTAAATCCAGGTCATATCTTTCCATATTAATTTCTCTTGAAATTTCTTGGGTTTATAGATTTTTTCTAGTTTTCTGCTCCCTGAGATTATAATAATCAAAATAAGCAGGTTTTTTTTTTATTCTTACCAACTCTCTTTCTATGAATTTCAAGTTAACTCTATCCCAATCAGGAACATGACTATATTAGAAGCTCTTTTGGTTCCCCTCTCACAATTATCTCCTCTCCATACTTAACTTATCCAGATCAATTATTGCCTACTAAGCCCTTCTACCAGTTTTCTATGACATATTCTGCTTCCCTAGCTCACTTTCTCTTATTCCTCATTTATCCTTTTCACATTTGGACAACTGACAGCATGCCTTTCTCTTTATACATTGTTTACTGGATCTTCCAGTCCATTTAGAAAGTAAGTTCTCTAAACACCGACTTTCACATAATTCACAGTTATTGAAAAGACTAAAGGAAGAACCAATCTAGGGATTGAATCCAATCTTCTTTCTTGTCTCTACTTTCTTTTTCTTGACTCTGGCAATAGTACTATATGGAAATAGTAGAAGAGAGGTGAGAGACAGACAGACAGAGAGAGAGAGAGAGAAGAGAGAGAGAGAGAGAGAGAAGAATAGGAGGGAGGGATGAAGGGAGGGAGGGAGAGGCGGGGTATGTGTGTGCGCACAGTCCCTTTAAGTAATTTTCTGTTAATTCTTCCTTAGGAAATAAGCACAATTGGCAAGTATGTTTCTCTTCCCACTGCTTACTTTCCTTCCAGGAGTAAATGCTATTTTAAATTGGCAAGACATGTTAAAAGATGTAATGTGGTATAGTGTAGAGGGCTGAAACTCCAAAAAGGTGTACTTGAATCAGACAACCCAGCACTTAAAGCTAATAACCTATTAGATGTGAGATAATGGCTCTATATACATATTTAGATGAAATGGTGATTGGTGCTTGTTGAAGGTTTGGTGTTGAGATCATAGGCAAGGATTAGAGGGCTGGGGGAAAGAAGTCAGAGTTACTTGGCAGCAGGATGAGGAGGAGAGAGGCTGGGGACTCCAGACTCCAGAATCCAGGATACATCTTTGGCAAGCTGCCTGGCAGCTTGCCTGCTTCCTTCACTTCTCCCCCTAAAGACCAATAATTTTGATTTATCCTGACTCTGGCTGATCCTGAGGCCCTCCAGGGAGCTAGTCCAGACATTATAGTATAGTGGATATACAATTGAACTTAGCATAAGAAAACCAGGGTTCACTTCCTTCCCCTAATGTTTACTAACATTATAAATATGGAAAAATCTATTAACCTCTCAGTGTTCCAGGAAACATTCCATGACTACATACATTATGGATATGCTATTGATCTATATTGGGAGAAGAAGTTTCCACATTAGAAATTCCTTAAACTGAAAAAAATTACAGATAAGGGATGAAGAAATGAGGGAGGCATGAAGGGAGTAATTTAGTACAATTCCCAATGAAAGCAGAATTCCTTGTTTTATATCCCTGAGAAATTATCATTCAGCTGCTAAACAAATACTTGGAAAATTAGCCATGTCAGCTGTTTGATAGTCTTAGGTCTTGAGAGTAGGTTCTTGGAGGCTGATCATAGTCTGAAGGAAGACTCTTAGGAAGTCTTCTTACTTCAAAAACTCTGTTCTTTCATCCTATCAGGATATATGAGATGTCTTAAGGAGGCCTTAAGCATCCAGAGAGTGGAAATGGTTGAGAATGGGATAAATGAGGAGTGAAAATCCAGATTTAAAATGATTTGTTACACTTTTTTCCCTGAAAAAAAAAACATTCTGGAGAAGCATCCCCTGAAAATATCAGTAATAAAAAAAAATAGAATAGACTATAGAATCCCTGGCCTTCTCCTTTCATGGGAGATTCTCTTAGAACAATCCCTTATAAATCTCAGGCCTCTAGAAATCAGGTGAACTTGGTGGCAGTTGATTTTTCTGCTATTAATTTTAGAATATTTAAAGGAATCACTTGTATCAAACCCACCATTGCTTGGTGAGAGAAGTGATCCATCATGGGCTGGAAGAAAATGTTATATGGTGGGTATACTCTGTTGGCTTAGTTCTCTATCCCTTAAGCTTTCATTATGATTCACAGAGGCATTTATGAAGATCACTTTTAGTTCATAATTGTGGGTTAGGTTCTCCACACAGTGCATTGGAATCAAGAAGTAAGAAATAACAAAGAAATTCTTAAATTGTAGTAAGGTCCAGACTAGTACTGCCCACTTGAATATTTCATCTCATTTTTAGAGAAGGCATCTGACACATAAGCCTGAATCAATACATGACTACTTAAGATGGATGTTTTGATTTTGTTGATGCCTCTGGAGGGAAAATCCACTGAATGGCATTCATGAATCAATGATTACCCTCAGAATTAATGTGAATGTTGTGAGGGACAAGATATAAAAGACCTTCAGTTCTGTAAATGGGCATGATACTGGATGGAATGAACATAATAATAGAGGGATATAGAAAAGGGAGGCTATTAAATTTCACTGAATTAATAGTTGTGTTGGGTATCTTGCAACAGCTTATTTTCCCATGGCATGTATCCAGACCCATTTAGTCGCTTCTCTTAGAAAGCTAGATATGCAAGAGTACAGCAGCAACAAGGTTATGTGATGATCAATTCTGATGGATGTGGCTTCTTTAAATAACTGGTAATTCAGACCAGTTCCAATGGTCTTATGATAGAGAGAGCCATCTGCACCCAGAGAGAGGGCTGTGGAGATTGAATGTGGATTACAACATAGTATTTTCACCATTTTTGTTGTTGTTTGCTTGCATTTTGTTTTTCTCATTTTCTTCATTACTGATCTAATTTTTCCTGTGTACTATGATAATTGTGGAAATATGTATTTCACATGCTTAAGATATATTCGATTACTTGCCATCTGGGGAGAGGATGAAGGGAAAGGAGGGAGAAAAAAATTGGAACACAAAGTTTTGCAAGGGTGAATGTTGAAAATTAAAAATTAAAGAAAAAATAAAAGAATGAAAGCATAGACCAAATGGCATTTGGTATAAGTCACAAGGTACAAAATTTAAAATTCAAATTGCTTTCACACTTCAGAACCTAACAAAGATTAAACCCTAGTACATTCTCTGAAATGAGATAGAAGATATTCCTTCACCCTATTTTAGCTTTCTTCTAGAAAATATTATACCAACCTTTTAGAATGTATAAAGTGGATTTATAAAGTAAATGTAAAAGGTGGAGGTAAAGAACACAGAATAAAAACGTTTAATAAATGTTTCACAAATGATCCTTCACAAACTATAGGGTATTTTTCATTTTCACAGGAAATAAAATTTCAGTGTTGCAAGGAACAACAGAGACATTAAGAACAACCCATATCTGAAAGATAATCCCTTCAATAACATAGCTAAGGTGGGGCCATTCAAGTTTTGGTGATTATCTTCAGGGACAAAAACCTGCTAGCTTTTGAGTCCATTCTATTTTCTCTTTTGTATCAGACTTAAACTTTCTTTTTCCTTACTTTCATATTTTGCTCCTATTTTCTGTGACCAAAGATAATATGTTTAATATACAATTTTTGTATTATGTCACAGGAGGTTTCTTCTGAGGCACAGCTTCTGACATTAGACTGGCACAAGGAAGTACGTGAGAAATTATCTCAAAAATTTAAAAAACATAAAAAAGCTGATATCTCTTGTTCAAAATGAGATCATTTCTGGGAAAGGATGCATATTTCCCTATAGTGTTCTAGGCCTTTGTCCATAAATACTAACACACAGGACCTTCTCAGTCTTACCTTTCAGATGATTTTCTCCTGTAGTCCTTCTCTTCTTCCGTTGTTAGAGAGGAAAATCTCTTGAAAATTGACTGAAAGGGAGAACTGAATGTGGGATCATTCTATATAAAACCAAGAGAAAAGGGAAAGGATTAATAAACTAAAACTAAAACAAAACAAAACAACCAAATGAAAAAAAACAAAAAAACAAAAACTTAAGTTGATCTCTAATGGGGAATTTCAATCATGTTTTCTAGGCCAATGAAGGAGATATCTAGGGAAGAAAAAAACTTGATGGTTAGACCTAATATAACATTACAAAGCCACCTTTGTGTTTCTTATACAAGTAAAAAACCAAGAATAAACCACTTTGGTGACGTTCCATTCCTCTTGCCCTATTAGCAAATAATATCTACTCTTAGGCTGCCAAATATCAGTAGGGACTCACCTTCATTCAGGACTTAATGCCAAGAGATTTAGAGGCCCTGAAAGACAGCCAAGATTTGGAGAATTCAGGCATAGGGAGAACATTTGACTGCAGATGTTAATTTGACTCTGGACTGTGAGAGGTGGAGCTTCAGGTGATTACAGCAATCTAGAATCTCAGACCCTTAAGGGAAAATTCTTGGAAATTTTTCCATATCCTGTCATACTAATTGCCTCTATCCTCTTGAGAGATGAGAATTGCATGTTCAGAGTGAGAAATCTGGGAGTGAGTATGTAAGTGAATCTGTTTGCTGGCCTCTTATTTTCAGTAAAAGATAAACACTTTTGCTGATCTCATTCAAATCCAACTCTACTTAATCTAGCTCAGTTAAACAAGTCTTTAAACAAAATAAAAGGTTATAAAATATATGTATATTTATTTTTGCATATATTAATTACTTCTCCCTTCCATACTCCAAATTAAACTAAGAAAAAAGGAAAAATATACCACCCATACCAAATATTCATTATCATTAAAATAAACTTACATTAGCATTGTGAAAAAATGTACCTCTTCATTTTAAGTTATCACCTCTTGAGCAGGAAGTGGGCTATGTTCTTCATTACCAGTCCCTATGATTCATATTTTTATTATTGTTGGCCTGGATTCAGAGTTTTAAAATTGCTTTTCTTTAGAGTTGCTATTATTGTACGAATTGTTTTCCCAGATCTGCTTGCATGGCAATTAGAAAAATATCAAGTGCTCCTGGACAGGCCAAGCAAATATAATAAAAATGACAATACTACTTAAAATAATCTACTTATTCAGTAACACACTAATCAAACTCCCAAGAAATTGTTTACAGGTACAGAAAAAATAACAAAATTCATCTGGAAGAACATAAGGTCAAGAACTTCAAGGGAATTAATGAAACAAAATGTCAATGAAGGTACTCTAGCCCTGCCAGACCTAAAACTATATTATAAAGCAGTGGTAATCAAAATATTTGGCATTGGTGAAGAAACAGAGTAGTCAATCAGTTGAATAGATTGGGTTTACAGGACAAAATAGTCAATAACTATAGCAATCTAGTGTTTCAAAATCACAAAGACCTCAGCTTTTGGGATAAGAACTCAGTGGGAGTTCTGGGAACTGCTGGGAAAATTGGAAACTAGTATGGCAGAAACTAGACATTGACACACACTTAATATCATAAACCAAGGTAAGGTCAAAAATGGGTTCATGATTTAGATATAAAGAGTGATAATATATGCAAATTAGAATAACAAAGGATTGCTTACCTTTCAGATTTGTGAGGATGGAAGGAATTTGTGGCCAAAGAAGAACTATAGCTCATGATTGAACACAAAATAGATAATTTTGATTATATTAAGTTAAAAAGTTTTTGTTCAAACAAAACTAATACAGACAAGATTAGAAGGGAAACAATAAACTGCCAAAACATTTTTACCTTTAAAAGTTCTGATAAAGGCCTCATTTCTAAAATATATAGAATAATCTCAAATCTATAAGAATTCAAGATGAATTTTCCAGTTATTAAATGGTCAAAGGATATGACAATTTTCAGATGAAGAAATTAAAACAATTTCTAGTCATTTGAAAAAATGTTCTAAATCACTATTGTTCAGAGCAATACAAATTAAGACAATTCTTGAGGTACCCCTATACACCTCTGAGATTGGCTAAGATGATAGGAAAAGATAATGATGTATGTTGGAGGGGATGTAGGAACACTGGGACACTAATACATTATTGGTGGTGTTGTGAAAGGATCCAACTGTTCTGGAGAGCAATTTGGTGCTATGCACAAAGGGCTATCAAAATCTGCATACTCTTTGATCCAGCAGTGTTTCTACTGTGCTTATGTCCAAAGAGATCTCAAAGGAGGGAAAGGGACCCACATGTTCAAAAATGTTTCTGGATGTTCATTACTGATCAATTGGAACTGATTTGGATTCTCTCCTTGTTGAAGAGAGCTACGTCCACCAGAATTGATCATCACATATAATTGTTGTAATGATCTCCTGGGTCTGCTCATTTTACTTAGCATCAGTTCATGTAAGTCTCGCCAAGCCTCTCTGTATTCAATCTGCTGGTCATTTCTTACAGAACAATAATATTCCATAACATTCATATACCACAATTCATTCAGCCATTCTCCAATTGATGGACATTCAATTTCCAGTTTCTAGCCAATGCAAAAAAGGCTGCCACACATTTTTGCACATGGGGGTCTCTTTCCCTCCTTTAAGATCTCTTTGGGATATAAGCCCAGCAGAAACACTGCTGGATCAAAGGATATGCATAGTTTGATAACATTTTGAACATGGTCCCAAACTGCTCTCCAGAATGGTTGGATCCATTCTCAGTTCCACCAAGAATATATCAGTTTCCCAGTTTTTCCATAACCCTTCCAACATTCATCATTATCTTTTCCCGTCATCCTAACCAATCTGACAAGTGTGTAGTGAGATCTCAGAGTTATCTTAATTTGCATTTCTCTGATTAATAGTGATTTGGAACACCTTTTTATTTGACTAGAAATAGTTTCAATTTCTTCATCTGAAAATTGTCTGTTCATGTGCTTTGACCATTTATCAATTGGAGACTGGCTTGATTACTTATAAATTTGAGTCAATTCTCTCTATATTTTAGAAATAAGGCCTTTATCAGATCCTTTGAATGTAAAAATGTTTTCCCAGTTTATTGCTTCCCTTCTAATCTTGTCTGTATTAATTTTGTTTGTACAAAAGATTTTTAACTTAATGTAATCAACGTTATCTATTTTGTGATCAATAACGATTTCTAGTTCTTTGATCACAAATTCCTTCCTCCTCCACAGTTCTGAGAGGTAAACTATCCTATGTTTTTCTAATTTGTTTATAATGTCATTGTTTATGTCTAGATCATGAACCCATTTCAACCTTATCTTGATATACAATGTTTAATGTGGGTGAATGCCTAGTTTCTACCATACTAATTTCTAATTTTCCTAGCAGTTTTTGTCAAATAGTGATTCCTTATCCCAAAAGCTGGGGTCTTTGGGTTTGTCAAACACTAGATTGCTATAGTTATTCACTATTTTGTCCTGGGAATCTACCCTATTCCACTGATCAACTAATCTATTTCTTAGCCAATACCAAATGGGTAATCAAAACCATTTGGTATTGGCTTTATAATATAGTTTTATATCTGGCACAGCTGGGCCACCTTCATTAGATTTTTTTTTATTAATTCCTTTAAAATTCTTGACCTTTTTTTCTTCCAGTTGAATTTTGTTGTTATTTTTTCTAGGTCATTGAAATAGTTTTTTGGGAATCTGATTGGTACGGCATTAAATAAATAGATCATTTTAGATAATATTGTCATATTTATTATATTTGCTTAACCTATCTAAGAGCACTTGGTATTTTTCCAGTTGTTTAGATCTGACTTTATTCGTGTGGAAATTGTTTGGTAGTTTTGCTCATATAGTTCCTGACTTTCCCTTGACAGATAGATTCCCAAATATTTTATACTATTGGCAGTTATTTTAAGTGGGATTTCTCTTTTTATATATTGCTTTTGGATTTTGTTAGTGATATATAAAAATGCTGATGATTTATGTGGATTTATTTTGTATCCTGCAACTTTGCTTAAGTTGTGGATTATTTCTAATAGCTTTTTAATAGAATCTCTGGGGTTCTCTAAGTATACTATCATATCATCAGCAAACTGTGATAATTTGGTTTCCTCATTACCTACTCTAATTACTTTAATTTCTTTTTCACCACTTTTCACTGAAGCTAGCATTCCTACTACAATATTGAATAGTAATGGTGAAAGTGGGCAATCTTATTTCACTCCTGATTTTATTGGGAAAGGTACCAGTTTATCACCATTACATATGTTTAATGGACTGAAGCTCGAGTTGATACACTGAAGTCCCAAGCACGTGAGGCTAAATGGTAATTGGACCATACTCTATTAATATATATGCTTGAAGAAAGAATGTCCCCTGCCTACTCTTTGTGCAAGTCCTGATGTGTTGTATAGGAAATGACGATTTTGGTGGGTTTAGGCAGAGGGGCAGAGAGAGAAGCAGAAAGGGACTGCTGGCTGGCTTCTTGTCCAACTGCTCACATTGCTGTCACGATCTCCCTTTACCTCTGCTGGCTGGGTCCTGTCACAGCTGCTCATATTGCTAATCCCCCTTCACCTCAAAAAGAATAAAGATCGAAGATTTTCCCTTAACCTGAATTCCTGACTCCTGCTGATTTTAGAATATGCGGTCATCACACATATGATGTTCACTGATGGTTTTAAATAGATGCTACTGACTATTTTAAATAAAAGTCAATTTAATCTTATTCTATTTAGTGTTCTTTTAATAGGAATGGGTGTTGGATTTTATGAAATCCTTTTTCTGCATCTACTGAGATGATCATATTTTTATTAATTTGGTTATTGATATAGTCAATTATGCTAATAATTTTCCTAATATTGAGCCATCTCTACATTCCTGGTATAAATCCTACTTGGTCATAGTGTATTATCCTGGAGATGATTTTCTGTAATCTTTTTGCTAAGATTTTATGTAAGATTTTTGCATCAATATTCATTAGGAAGATTGGTCTACAATTTGCGTGGAAAGTGTTTTGTCATTTTCTCATATAGTTCCTGACTTTTCCTTAGCAGATAGATTCCCAAATATTTTATACTATCAACAATTATTTTAAATGGAATTTCTCTTTGTATCTCTTGCTGTTGGATTCTGTTAGTGATGCATAAAAATGGTGATGATTTATGTCGATTTATTTTGTATCCTGCAACTTTGCTCAAGTTGTGGATTATTTCTAATAGTTTTTTGGTTGCTTCTCTAGGGTGCTTTGATTTTATTGTATAAATTTTGTGACACTCAAAAATGATGACCTCTACCTTCAATCATAGTGTAAGGTTATAATCTTACCTAAGATTTTCTTAATTACCATATATAAGCATATGATGCATAGTGCTTCCTCACTTTTGTTTGTTTCCATTAACCTCTGCCAACATCTGGATCAAATTCCTTAACATAACATGGTATTCTGTGACAATTACACTGTGACTTATGCAAATTATGGTTTCCAAATTCTCCTTAATAAGAAACATTCAAATTGGCTATTATAATTGCAAAGTCCTTTATATATATTTATTCCATTTAATTTTTTGTCAGTTATCTAATAGGATCATGTATTTAAAAGGCAGGATTGAGTGAGTGAAAAAAAAAAGCTAGCCATATAGTCAGTCAAGAAAAATCTATTTTTAATACCTGTCTCTTCTACATACTGTATGGGATGCTTTTTTCTGCTCCCATCACAGTACTCAGGTTTGGGCATATAGTAAATGCTCATATAAAATTGATTTCAGAAACCATTATACAGTGAAAAGGAAACTGAATTTAGAATCAGAAAACTTGGTAAAACTCAGCTGTTATTTGTGGATGCATCAGTCACCTTCCATAAGTCACTTACTGTGCTTGATAATCTCTAAGATATCTTCTAGTTCAACATGATATTCTATTATAATGTTGTGGGCTAGATCTTTTTTTTTTCTCCTGCATTTATGATATCTCTTACAAGATATCTTTTTTCTCCATTCACATAATCACCACCCTAGTTTATGTTCTTATCATCTTTCCCCTAAACTTTGAATGCCTATCCCTAGAATGTTATGCTTCAAATCTCTTCACACTCCAGTTTATCTCTTAGAGCTGCCAGAATAATTTTCTTTAAATTGTAGTTGTAACCTTTTTTCAGGAAAAAAAAAATCAGAAACTTCAATGACTTTCAGTTACTTCTAGGACAATATATAAACTGTTCTGTTTAGTATGTAAAGATTATCAAAATCTGACACCTATCAATATTCCCATTCCTATTAAACATTGTACCTTTCATATTACTTGTGGTCATGCTAACTAACCTTCTTTCTCTTCATAAATGGCATTCTAATTCCCATGTCCCTGCCTTTGTATGGAAAAAATCTTACATAAAGTGCATTCCTTCTTTACTTTCAAATCTTAGAATTCCCCAGACTTAGTTGAAGTTCTATCTTCAATATAAATCCTTTCCTAATTCCCTCACCATTTGTACCATTCTTCTAAATCACCTTTTATGAAAATTAAATCTATTTTGCATATATATAGTTATGAATTTGTTTTTCCCAATATAATGTAAGTTACATGAGACAAGAGACTTTCACTTTTATGTTATAAACTCAGTACATGATTAATAATAATTGCCCCCCTTGCAAAGTATGGTTAACTGAGAATAAGAACCTGAAAAGAGAAATAGAAATGAGTGTTGTTATTAACATTTTCTCAATAAGAGCTCCCCATTGTTCTCTCAGTATTGCTATAGAGAGTTCTCCCCCTCTGGGATAAGAAAGGCAAGTTATGCTTAATTTATGGCTACTTGAAACTTTGGGATTCTATCATGACTTCATACTCTCTTGAGATTCCCAGGAAAAAGTTATATATACCAAATCCACAGTTCAAGATATACTTAACTTGGCTCAAAACAATCATCTTACTGCGATCGAGTGAGTATATGAGTGGGAAGGGATACCTCAGGAGGTATGGAAAAAGAATTATGTGAGTGTAGAATGAGGAGAATGGGAAAAAAAAGTCAAGGAAATTATCTGTTGTTCAACATTTTTATTAATGATCTGGATAAAGATATAAATTGCATGCATATGAAATTTCAGGTGACATAAAACCAAGAGAAATATCATATATGTTCAAGTGAGTTGAGATTCAAACTGAACTTGAAAGATTAGAACAAGAGGGTAGAATTTAATAAAATTACATTTATTTAAGATAATATATGGGCTTATAATTAGGTTAAAAATCAACTATTACAAGCAGAGAATAGGAAAAGTAGAAGGAGATAGCAATTCATTTACAAAAGAAAAATCATGGTCATGCTAAAGCAAGAAAATATAATAGGTAATAATGTGCTAAATGTAATTGAAACTGAGGTCTTACAGAATTCAATAGTATCATATACTTAGAAGAAATAAGTAAAACTATGGAGCAAAAAAATGAAGAAGGTAATTCTGTAAGCTTCTGTATTTTACCTTGCCCAGTGCACATCTGGAGTATTATCTTCACATCCTTGCTTAAAAATGAAATACATATTAGAGTATATTAGAAAAGGTCAAACAGGATGCATAGTGGATTGTAAACTTACTGTATAGGAAGATCAATTAAAGGAATTAGGGAGGTTAACATAGAGCAGAAAATATTTAGGGAGAGACATGATAACTGTCTTCAGTTACTGAAAGCTTTGTCATGTGTAGGAAAGATTATCCTTAAGAAGAAATAGGAATCATGAATGGAAATTGCAATGAAGCAGAATTAGACTCATTAGAAGGAAAATGCGCCTAACAATTCAAGCTATCATAAATGGAACATGATGCCTCAGGATATATTAATTATTATTATTATTATTGTAACTATTATTACAATGAATATAATAATAGGTATTATATCTGTTTATGATTTACAAAGTACTTTATAACCATTATTTTATCTGCTTCTCACAATTCTGGAGATGGGTATTATTATCTCCATTTTACAGATAAGGAAATTGAAGCAGATTGGTTTATTGATTTGTTCAAGATCATACTATTGGTATGCGTTTGACGCTAGATTTAAACTCATGAGTTCTTAACTCCAGCTCCAATGTTCTATTTTCTGAATCACTGGAAGTGTTCCATCAATGACTAGGATATTATGATACTTACTGGGAATGTTGTAGAGAGAATTCCTGTTTGGTATATGTTGGATTCAATGATTTCTAGAATTCTTTCCAACTTTAAGTTCTGTGATTCAATCAAAGAAATAGGGAAGTAAGAGTTTAATGGGAATCGGAATTGATACAAAACATATGAGGAATAGAGTGAATCTGGAAAAGCAGGTGACGAAGGTAATAGTTTCTTTGGAAAAAATTATTTTTGAAATTTCTAATCAGAGGAAGATTGTGGGAACATGGCAAAGTAGGTCAATATATTTCAAATTATCTAGACTTCTTACAAAAACAGGATAAATTTGTACCTGAGGACGAACAAAGACTGGGAAAAAACTAAGAATGGGGCAGAGCAGGGGTTCTGTAAGTACAAGGCAAGAAGACTTGAGGATTAACCCCATGTGAAATGCAAACATCTCTAGGCTACTTCCACAGAGGCAGCAAGTGGGAACACTAGGGGAAGGCTGGCTTTGGCTAGAGCCTCAGTTAGAACCATAGAAACTTTCACCTCCTAAACTGTTTCAGGTCTGAGAGCTGGAAGACTAAGGGAACCTCTGCTGATCAGGAACACCAGTCCCAGATGTACTACAGAGACACAACCCCGGGCAAGAAAGAACCATTAGTTTAAAAGCAGAGAGGCAGGGATGCTGCTGGCTCTGCAGGAGGATGGAGTTTTTGTTTTGGGATTCCAAGTCAGATAAGAGAGTTTAAGTGAAGCTAGAGGCAATATTACCCCATGATTAGAGGTGCTCATACTAATACTTCTCATTAAAAAAAAGTGAACCAACCAAGAAGAAAGAACCCACCATAAAAACTTACTGTGGAAATAGGGAAGACAAGGGTTTATCTTCAGAGGACACTGAAAGATTGGAACAGTGTTTGACTCTAAAAATTATCTCTATGATTTATAGAATTCTTTCCAACTTTCCAACTAGCATTGAAATTCACCATGTTGTTTCTGCACAAAGCCACAATCCCATCTCTAAAAAGACTCTAAAAAGGCAAAACTTTCTAGGAAAAGCTAAAAATAGTAATTATGTTATATAAATGAGATGCAAAAGAAGAATAGACAGAGAGGCATAAGGGACTGAAGGGAAGAATGTAGTTCTAAAAATCTAGGCTTTGTGCAGAAGCATCATGGTGGGCTTCAATGCTAGTAATGACCCATCTATCACATTCTATCTCACTGGAATTCGTGGCTATGAGGTAGTACATCACTGGATCTTCATCCCTTTCTGTAGTGAATGGGTTAAAAAAGCAACACAGTATATATACCATGAAGGGTATAGCATCCTCCAAAATTTATAAAGTAATAATGGGGAAAGCAAAATTTGGGTGAAGAAGACAAGGGAGGGATCCATAGGTAGGAGGAGGTTAAGTAATAGCAAGCAAGTTAAAGAGCTGAATTAAAGCAGAAAATTTATAAGGGATAAGAAAAAAAATATATGCTCAAACACTACAACAAGGATTAGTAAATAATTAGATAAAGCAGGGATAGTAATCATTGATTTTAAAGTCAAACTTAAAGATTCAATTGATAGAGAAATCTACATTATATATCAGTCATATTAATATTGTTTTAGTTGCATATGGATAAATGCATGTCTACGTGTATGTGTGAGTATGTATAGATATGTACAGATGTAGCTACATGCACATGTGTATATAGATATATGTATGTGTGAATTTTAATGTATATGCATATATAAATGTGTGTGTACCTACATATGTACATATAAATGTATATATGCTTAATTGTAGCCTGCTTCGGGGAAATGGTGAGGATGAAAGGAGGAAAAAATTAAAATAAAAAAGTGAACAGTAGAGAATAAAAAAAAAACAACCTAAAAGGAAGCAAAGAAAAGATGAACATACATGAATATAATTTATTTTTATTACATTTGATTTCTTAAAATGAAAATTTATTATTATATATTTTGGATACTCCCGGATTTTGCTGGGCACATGACAATTTTCTTTTCTTTTCTCTTGTTTTGTTTTCCTTTTCTGTCTTGCTTTTTTTATTGTTTTCCCCCTTATTTTGTATTTAATGCAATAAAAGAAAAAAATTTAAAAATATTATCCCCCTCAAAAAATTTAATTTTGAATTACCTGAACTTAGGTGAAAAGCATTTGTCAGAAGGGGCTTATTTCTTTGTCTCTAGGAATTTAAGAAGTGACAAAGGCTGAGTACAGTTCAGACTTTAAAAATAGAATGGGGGAACTTAGGAGAAGAATATGAAAACTGAAACTCATGTACAGTGTAGGTCCTATCTCTGTTACTCCTTCCATCTGGGTATCACTTCATAATATGAGTAGAAAATTCATAGCAAGAAAAAAAGGACCAGGGAAGAAGCTGGGGGGGGGTGGAGAGGAGGGGAAAATTGGAACAAAAGGTTTTGTTATTGTCAATGCTGAAAAATTACCCATTGATATATCTTGTAAATAAAAAGCTATAATAAAAAAAAAGAGAGAAGTGGCCAAGTAGTGCAAGCCAGGAAAAGTGGGGGAAGTAGGAGCTTATAAAAGTGATAATGGTACTGAATATGTTAGAATGGACTTGTTTCTGAAGTGGACCTGGTAGATTGACACCTATAAGGAAAAAGATTTCTAACTTGAGGAAAATCACTGGAGATTCAGAACAAATGATTTTCATTTAATCCCCAGGACAACGTAGAAGACATTGAACTATAGTTCAGCACAGAATCTTAATCTCATCAGAAGACACCATGTATAAGATCAGAGACAAAATGAAAGAGTAGGCTATAAGAATATTATTCTTAAACTAAATTAAGCACATCCTTTTATGAAAAGAGGTTCAGAGATCCCCCAAGTCCAGAATACAAAATTTCCGAAATATATGCTAGCACCTCCCTCAGTTTTTTTTTTTTAAATAACATAGGAATAATACCTCATTTATAGTTTTTATATGAATTGAATAGAAAAGGCACAGAATGATTACGTGGATTCTTAAGATCAAATAAATATTAAACATAGTTTCAAACCAGGTTATTGTACTCAGGTCTACTATTAGCTTAACTTCTGATGATATTTATGAGATCATAAAACAGATGATTGATGATTAGGTCTATACAAAATGGATCATTTCAGTGAATGAAGCAGACATCTCCAGACTAATAAGGGATGGTGGAGAAAGACAAAGCAAGAAAATGGGAGCTGAGTGTCAATATTGTCATCTAAAAATATCTAATGAAGCACTTGACATACCTGGTCTTTCATTTTCTTGCAGGCTTAATGTGCTATGAGATGGGATTGTGGCTTTGTGCAAAAACATCATGGTGAAATTCAATGCTAGTAATTACCCATTTACTACCTTCTATCTCACTGGAATTCCTGGCTATGAGGTGGTACATCACTGGATCTCCATCCCTTTCTGCATCCTCTATTTGGTTGGTATAGTGGGCAACTGTACCATCCTTCATATAGTCAGAACTGACCCAAGCCTCCATGAACCCATGTACTATTTCTTGGCCATGTTGTCTCTAACTGATATGGGCATGTCCCTTCCCACTCTTGTTTCTCTCTTTCGAGTGCTGTGGTCCATATCCAGGGAGATTGAATTCAACACTTGTGTGATACAGATGTTCTTCATCCATACTTTCTCTTTCACAGAATCAGCAGTGCTTCTGGCAATGGCATTTGACCGCTATGTAGCAATTTGTCACCCCCTGAGATATTCGACCATTCTCACTCCACAGCGCATTGCCAAGATTGGAGTAGCAGCTTTCCTTAGGAGTGCATTCTGCATGATTCCACTTTTAGCTCGACTTCCATACTTCCCCTTTTGCCGCTCCCATGTCCTCTCTCACTCCTACTGCCTACATCAGGACATGATTCGTTTGGCTTGTGCTGATACAAAATTTAATGTTATCTATGGATTGGTTTTAATTACTGTGCTATGGGGATTTGATTCCCTGGGTATCTTGGTGTCCTATGTCTTTATTCTCCGTTCTGTGTTGAGAATTGCATCCCGAGAAGAAAGGCTCAAAGCCCTCAACACGTGTGCCTCTCATATCTGTGCTGTCCTCATTCTCTATGTGCCAATGATTGGCCTATCCATAGTCCACCGTTTTGCAAAGCATGCTTCCCCTCTTGTCCATATCCTTATGGCTCATATCTACCTTCTGGTGCCTCCTGTGCTCAATCCCATCATCTATAGTGTAAAGACTAAGCAAATCCGGAGGGGGGTCATACGTCTATTTGCCCCTAAGAAAATCTGCTCTCTCCTAGGCTAGGTATGATTAAAAAGTAATCTGCAAGATATATTTTCCCTGTGGTAGCCTGAGAATTAGTGCTGAAAGATTATAGGAACATAATAACTCTTCTTCCAGCCAAATGAATTTCAGTTGAGAAGAGAGAATAGCAATTCTAGGAGAAATTCTCTACTATTCATGAGAGAACTAGCTACACCAGTGGTGTCCAATTTAAATAGAAAAGGACCCATTTGTCCTCATGTTGAATTAGAGAACTTCAAGTTATTATTATCAATTTTATTTCATTTATATATATTTTAAATATTTAAGGTTATTATTTCCTAATCACAGTTTAATCTAGTTCAGACACCAGCTCACAGTCTGTGGATTTTACAACTAATATATAGCCTTTTATCCCAAGATTCTTCTAATTTTTCAAACAAGTTTAAGTTTTCCTCTTTTGAAACTGACTTTTTTAAAAATATATATTTTATTTTCCCCAATTACTTGTTAAAATAATTAACACTTAAAAAAACATTTTTGAGTTTCAAATTCTTTCTCTCTCCTCTCCCTTCTCTGAGATGTTAAACATGAAACATAAATTATGCATGTAAAACACAGTCATAATAGTCATTATGTACAAGAAATTTCAAATAAAAGGGAAAAAAAGAATGAAGAAAGTTAAAAATAGCATAATTCAATGTATATTCAAACATTATCAGTCCTTTTTTGGAGAAAGATAGTATGCTTCATCATTAGTCTTTTGAGATTGTTTTGGATAACTTTTATTAGAAATAGCTAAACTTTCATCAAAAATATTAATGTTATGAAGTATATCTCCCTGATTCTTCTCACTTCCCATTTGCATCAGTTCATATGTCTTTCCAAGTTTTTCTGAAACCATTCTGCTTTAATTGCTAATAGCATAATAATATTCCATTATGAACATATACTATAGGCATTTAGTCATTCCCCAAAAGATTGGCATCCCTTCAATTTCCAATTCTTAGTCACTGTGGAAGGAGCAGCTATAAATATTTTTGTACAAATAGATCTTTTTTTTTTCCCTTTTTTGATGTCTTTGAGATATAGTTCTAAAAGTAATATTGCTGGATTATATGCACAGTTTTATAAACTTTTGGATATAGTTTCAAATTGCTCTCCAGAATGGTTGGATCAGTTCACAAATCCACCAAGAGTGCATTAGTGTCCCACTTTTCCCACATTCTCTTCAACATCCATCATTTTTTTTCATATTAGTCAATCTTAAAGACATGATGTGGTACCTCAGAATTGTTTCCAATGGCATTTCTCTGATCAATATTGTTAGGGACAGGTCAATTTTCTGAGAGCCTCCACAGCTGTGAATCAGAACATCTGAAGGAGTTGCAAGGCAGCTTTTGCTGACACAAGTGTTGCAGACTGGAATGAGATAAATTGGAGGCAGAGGGAAAAGGAGATAGGTCAGACAATGCAACAGCCTCTCAGTCTCCTTGTACCGTCCTCTCACAAGAAGAGATCCATTCTGGGTTGGACCTCCGGCAGCCACTGTCAGGTGGTTCCTGTGTATTCCAGCAACTCCCGTGTATTCCAACATGTGGCACCTCAACATGGGGTAAGAATTACAAAAAAGAACCAGAGCTATTTATGAGAAGGATCCTTCCAGAGTTAAGGAAGAAGAGCCCTGGTAAGACATTTTTAGTTGGAGTAATTAAATGGGCCTGAGGTCCATTGACCTGACAGGTCAATTTTCTGAGAGCCTCCACAGCTGTGGATCAGAACATCTGAAGGAGTTACAAGGCAGCTTTTGCTGACATAGGTGTTGCAGACTGGGAATGAGATAAATTGGAGGCAGAGGGAAGAGGAGAGAGGTCAGACAACACAATGGTTTCTCAGTCAGAGAAGTCAGAGAACAGCAACTGCCTCTCAGTCTCCTTGTATCATCCTCTCACAAGAGGAGATCCATTCTGCAGGTCTGGGTTGGATTTCCAGCAGCCACTGTCAGGTGGCTCCTGTGTATTACAGTTCCTGTGTATTTCAATAAATACTGATTTAGAGCATTTTTTCATATGACAATATACAGCTTTGATTTCTTTGTTTGACAGCTGCCTGTTCACATTTCAGGCTGACTTTTAACCATGCTCTTTGTTTCTTTTACATATAATATTTCCTCTTTTCTCTAATTTTGTCATCTTTTGATGTCAATGTTTGACAAATGTAGTACTTAAGGATCATAATGGCTAATAGCTGCCTATATCCTATCTGTTTTATGTGGCCCTAAAGTAGTAAGTCAGACTCAAAGTGAAATGTTTTAGATAAAGAGTACCTGTGACTATATGACTAGAATGCAGGCCTAGATTTCAGTGGATAGATTAGAAGAAACATAGATGTTCCACCTGACTACCAACTAGTTGATCTTTAGAGGCAAAGTATATCACTTTCTGGGAATAACCATGAAAACTTGTGTCTTTTTTCTATACTTTTTCTTATGACATGAATAGGATGCAATCATTCATGTTAGACAGAAAGGCCCAGGTTCTCTCATTCTCTTATTTGTCTTTCTTCATAGCTCAAGTCCAGTCCTGTCCTTTATATATAAGTTCTTAAAAAATGTTTGTTGACCAAAGATTCCAATTTCTGGGATAAGAATTCACTATTTAACAAAAATTGCTTGGAAAACTAGAAAATAGCATGATAGAGACTAAGGCATTGGCCAACATCTAATATCCTACACCAGGATCAGGTAAAAATGGAGTCATGATTTAGACATAAAGGATTATACTATAGACAAAGGGATAGTTTACCTGTCAAGTCTTTGGATAAGGAAGAAATTCATGGCCAAAAAAAACCTGAAGAACATTATGAAATGCAAAATAGATGATTTGATTATGTTAAATTAAAAGGATTTTGCACAAACAAGGCCAATGTAGTCAAGATTAGATGGGAAAGCAGAAAGTTTTTACAACCAGTGTTTCTGATAAAGGTCTTATTTAAAAAACATAGAGAGAAGTGACACAAATTTGTAATTATACAGGTCATTCCTCAATTAATAAATTGTCAAAGCATATAGACAGACAATTTTCAGATGAAGAAATTAAAGCCATTTCTAGTCAAATGAAACAATATTCTAAATCACTATTGATTGGAGAAATACAGATGAAGGCAACTACTTCACACCTCAAAGATTGACTATGGTAGAAAAAAAGATAATGATAAATGTTGGGGGAATGTGGGAAAACTTAAACATTAATACATTGTTGATGGAGTTGCAATTGATATAGTCATTTGGAATGCAATTTGGAAATTTATCCAGAGGGCTATAAAACTATGCCTTCTCTTTGACCCAGCAGTTGCACTAGCAGTTCTGTATTCAAATGAGATCACAAAAGAAGAAAAAAGGATCCTTTGTCCTTTTGTAGCAACTCTTTTTCTGGTGGCAAGGAACTGGAAATTGAGAGGATGCCCATTAGTTCTTGAATAGTTGAATAAATTATAGAGGTATTTAAATATTATTGTTCTATAAGAAATGATAAACAGATTGATTTCAGAAAAGTGTGGAAAGACCTACATGAACTACATGAACTGATACTGAGTAAAGTAAGAAGAACCAAGGGAACACTGTACACAATAACAACAATATTTGTGATGATCAACTGTGATGGATTTGACTTTTCTCAACAATGTGGTGATTCAAGGTAATTCCAATAGACTTGAATGGGAAATGCCAATCACATACAAAGAGAAAAGCATGAAGACTGAATATAGATCAAAGCATAATATTTTCATCTTTTTGTTTGTTTGCTATTTTTCTTTGTCATGAAAATATGGAAATATATTTAAAAGAATATTTAACCAATGCCAGCTTCCTTAAAGATAGGCAAAGGAGAGAGGAAGACAAATTTAGAATACAAAAGTTTTACACAAATGAACGTTGAAAACTATTTTTCATGTATTAAAAAAAAATGTTTGTTGACTGAATGGGCTGACTGACATTTCACAGCTTCAGGGCACTTAAATAGATTAATATAGATTAACAGAGCTATAGGGGATCTTTGAATCATCATAGCTAGTGCCATGATTTTTAAAATGAGAACTCAAACCCATTGAAAATGACTATTCCAAAGTCACTCAATAATTTAATAAGAAAGTTGAATGAATGAATGATCTCCTGGTCCTTAATTCAGCTACCCTCCTGTATTCCTCAGGTTGCCTTGATTAGGCTTAAATACATGTAGTTTCTCAATATAATACTTAGGAACATACAGTGTGCTTTAGGCTGGGGAACCTGGATTTATTTGCTGGTGAAAAGCTGTTTTATTCAGGTTCTACTGCTTTTTCTAGCTCCTAAATTTCCTCTTTTCCTATGTTTTCTTCTTCAATAATCTCCTTGAAGTCAGTTAAAAGGGAACTTTGCACATGGTTTATATTAGCATTCAAATGCCGATCTTCTTTTGTTTTTAATGTTTAGAAGGCTATGAAATGGCTCCCAAAAGCATAAGGACAAAAGCAAAGATATAATTAGGATGTAAATAGGACAGTATCACAGAATCTTGTCTGGGAGGCAATTTAAGGGCAGAGATGGGAAATGGAGGTTAGTCAATGATTGTTCAGTAAAGAGGATACTATTTAGCTTTAAGTATACCTTCCAAATCACCATAGATGATGGATGGAATCTTGCTTCTTCCTCCAGGGGAAAAAGTGTCTCTTTTCAACATTAGGTCAATAAAACAATTCTAAATGCTAGTGCCATGACCAAAGCCCCCTGAAATACCACAGCTGTGAAGGGACATTTCATTACAGAAATAACTCATTGAAACAGCCTACCTTTGGGGCAGTCTAATGTTCCTCAAATCCTGAGATAATAAAAAATCAATAAGAACAAAAAGTTTTATTTTATAGGAAGAGGAATGCCATCTTAAATAGCTAGTTAGTTTTCTATATCTAATAAAACAAACAGACTGAGGTACAGTTTAGTTGAGACACTGGTATATTACAACCATGAACATTTCTGATATGAGGGGTATAATAAAATTATGAACCTCCAAAAGGAAGCAGTAAGTAACCTCAGAATATATGAAGAAGTTTAAATTTTTAATATGCTCCTGAAGTGGGTGTAAAAACTCATATGAGTTCATCTACTAATACAGAAAGGAGATCTCTATAGTCTAAAGTTTAGTCTAAAGTTATACTCTAAAGTTAGTCTTATATCTTCCTTCAGAGTTCTGGCTTACAGTTATCATTACCTACCTCAATATAACCTATACATATTCCCTTTCCCTGGTCATACATCACATATTAAAAAAGCGGTGAGTATCTCACTTTTGGGGTGTGTGAGATAATATGTAATGAGCAAGCAAGTACAATGAAGAAAAGCCTTCTCCTAGTCATTGTTCCTGGCTGGTTTAAGCCAGGGTAAAGTTAATCTAGGTTCACAATTCACATTCAATAGCCATAGACTTAAGGGAGGAGCGGGGTACAACTTTATTACTGCTCAGAAATTTAATTCAAATAAGACAAAAGATAAAGGAAACAACATAAAAATAATGCACAATCAACAAATATAGTAATCACTATAATAATAAATACAAGAAACAAACAACATACAACATCACCACTCCAAGGAAGCGCCAATACCTGAGTTAGCTGGGGAATCCCAAATCACAGCTGTCCAGAGGCCTGGAGTGGGAAGGTCCCAAGCAAGGCATCCTCTCCTGGGTAAGATACCAAAATTTCTTTCACACTGGGCAATTTATATATCCTGAGAACAAAAAAAAGCACTATGCCAAGTACTATTGGTTGATATATGTTGCCTTCTAGATGTGGGACAATTTCTTCTTTAGAGGCCCACCAAGGAGAATAGTTTGTTCATTCCTTTAGAGTGATTATTTTTACTCAGGGAACTCCTGGTTTCCAGAGCAAAGCATGTCAGCAATAAAGGAAACTCTTTAATCAACATACATGCAGAGAGGCCTTCCCATCCTGTGCCTACTGGCATTATAGCAGATAACTGCAAGTACATTCTCATGTTTTCAGCAAGAAGTTAACAAAAGACATGGCCAGAAGTAGTGACTACACTAAAGGTATGTGCATCAAGTGATAAAACATACAAATTCTTACAGAAGATATTAAGCCTATTAGAGGAAGAATTAGACAGCAAATTATATTAGTGGGTGACCTCAACTTATCCTCAAAATTAGACAAATCTAAACATAAAATATACAAGAAAGAAACTAGGGAAGTTAATAGGATCCTAGAAAACCTAGATATGATAGACTTCTGGAGAAAACTGAATAGTGACAGAAAGTAATATATCTTTTTTCTCGGAAGTTCATGGCACCTAAACAAAAATTAATCATGTATTAGGGCATAAAAACCTCACAATCAAATGCAGAAAAGTACACATAATAAATTCTTACTTTTCAGACAATAGTGAAATAAATATTGTATTCAATAAAGGGCTAGGGAAAGAAAAACTAAAAATCATTTGGAAACTAAATAATGTAATTCTAAATAAGGAGTCAAACAACAAATCACAGAAACAATCCATAATTTCATAAAAGAGAATAACAATTAGGGGACAACATATCAAAATCTATAGGATGCAGATAAAGTAATTCATAGGGGAGATTTTATATCTTTAAACAGGTACATGAATAAAATAGAGAAAAGGGAGATCAATAAGTTGGGCACACAATTTAAACAGCTAGAAAAAGAACAAATTAAAAACCATCAATTAAATACAAAATTAGAAATTCTGAAACTAAAAGAAGAGATTAATAAAATTGAAACTAATAAAATTATTGAATTAGTTAATAAAACTAATATTGATTTCATGAAAAAAAAATCAACACAATAGATAAATCTTTGGTTAATTTGATTAAGAAAAGGAAAGAAAAAAATTACCTGCATCAAAAATGAAAAGGATAAACTTACCACCAATGACAAAGAAATTAAAACAATAATTAGGAGCAATTTTGTCCATCTGTATAACAGAAAATCTAACAATCTAACCAAAATGGATGATTATTTACAAAAATATAAATTACTCAGATTAACAAAAGAAGAAATAAATTACTTAACAATCTCATTTTAGAAAAAGAAATTGAACAAGCCATTAATGAATTCCCTAAGAAAAAATCTCCAGGGTCCAGATGGGTTTACAAGTGAATTATACAAAACATCTAAAGAAAAAAAATAATTCCAATTCTATGTAAACTATTTAGAAAAAAAAACAGGAAAAAATATGGAGTCCTGCCAAGTTTCTTCCATGATACAACTATGGTACTAATACCTAAACAAGGAAGAACCAAGACAGAGAAAGAAAATTACAGACCAGACTTCCTAATGGCGATTGATGCAAAGATTTTAAATAAAATATTAGCAAAAAGATTACAGCAACTTATTGAAAGGATATACACTATGACCAACTGGGATTTATACCAGGGACACAGACCTGGTTCAACGTCAGGAAAACTATTACCATCATTGACCATATCAATAAAAAAAATCAACTGGAATCATATGATAATCTCAATAGAGGCAGAAAAAGCTTTTGACAAAATACAGCACCCATTCCTATTAAAAACACTAGAGAGCATAGGGATAAAAGGACCTTTCCTTAAAATAATGAGTAGTATGTATCTAAAATCAACAGCAATTCCTTTCCTCATTTTTATTCTAGTTCTCTTTTAAGATCCTTTTAAATTGCTTTTAAGAGAGCTTTGTGTGACAGGGACCAGCTTATATCACCTTTTGGGGCTTCATCTGGACACCATCTGCCTTTAGTCTCTGCAGGATTTGAAATCTGTTCTTCTCTTTCACCATAAAAGCTATTATCAGAACGCTCTTTACTTTTTTACTCATTTTTTTAAAGTTAAAGTCTGCTTTTAGGATAGGGGAGGTTTTCCAAGCTTCCTCTATAACCAGCAGATTCCTTTATACGCAACCTGGGCTGCACTGGGTCAGTGCTAACTCACTCCTGGTGCTGGTGGGCATGGCCAGGTCATGTGAGATTCTGGCATTTTGGGGTTCACTGTTGATCTTTTGTGTTTGTGTTGGATGTTTTATAACTTCTCTGCTGATCTACTGGCTTGCAACCAGGCCAGAGTGGCCAGATTTCTCCCACAGCATCTACACTTACTCATGGAGTCTACACTGTGGCCTGTTCCCACGGTTCTCTCTCTATGTATAGATGGGAGAGAACCATGGGAACAGAATGTGGAACACAACATAGCATTCTCACTCTCTTTGTTTTTATTTGCTTGCATTTTGTTTTCTTTCTCAGTTTTGCTTTTTCTTCCTTCTTGATCTGATTTTTCTCATGCTGCAAGATAACTATATAAATCTGTATACATATATTGGATTTAACATGTATTTTAACATATTTAACATGTGTTGGACTATCTGCCAGCTAGGGAAGGGGGTGGGGGAAAGGAGAGGAAAATTCAGAATAAAAGGTTTTACAAGGGTCAATGTTGGAAAAATTACCTATGCATATGTTTTGTAAATAAAAAAGCTTTAATAAAAAAAAAATAAAACCAACAGAAAGCATTATTTGTAATAGAGAGAAGCTGGGAACAATCCCAATAAAATCAAAGGTGAAACAAAAGATACAAAAGAAACTAAAGGAATTATAATAGGTAAGGAAGGAATAAGACTATCATTCTTTGCAGATGATATGATGATATACTTTGAGTATCCTAGAAAATCATCCAAAAACCTATTCAAAACAATTAACAGCTTTAAGAAAGTTAAAATGCATGTAAAATAAACACACAAATTATGAATGTTTCTATAAATTACTGACACAGCTCAACAGCAAGATATGGAGAAATTCCATTTAAGATAACAATAGATAGCATAAATTATTTGAATGTTTATCTGTCCGGACAAACCCAGGAACTATATTAATACAAATATAAAGCACTTCTAATACAAATAAATTAATTTCTAAACAATTGGGAAAATATCAATTGCTCATGGTTAGGCTGAGCTAATTTAATAAAAATGACAATTCTACCTAAATTGGTTTACTTGTTCAGTGCCATACCAATCAAACTGACAAAAATTATTTTATAGAACTAAAAAATAATAATAATAAAATTCATCTGGAAGCAAAAGATTAAGAGTAACAAGGGAATTAATGAAAAATTACAAAGGATGGTGGCTTAGCAGTATCAGGACTAAAACTATATTATAAAGTAATAGTCATGAAAACCATTTGGTACTGGCTACGAAAAAAAAAAAGTGATGGATCAGTGGAATAGGTTAAATATATATGACACAATAATCAATGACTTTAGTGATGTAAATTTGATAAACCTCCAAACTCTAATTTCTGGGATAAGAACTCGGTGTTTGAAAAAAAATTGCTAGGAAAACTGGAAAATAACATCAGAAACTTGGTATAGACCTACATCTAACACCCCATATCAAAATAAAGTCAAAATGAATAAATAACTTGTGCATAAAAAGTAATATCATAAACAAATTAGAAGAGCAAATGATAATTTTCCTAACACATATTTGGAGAAGGGAGGAATTTAATACCAAAGAAAAACTAGAGAATATTACAAAAATCAATATGGACAACTTTACATTAAATTGAAAAATTTTTGCACAAAGTTAACATAAAGAAGATTAAGAGAGAAGTACAAAGTAAGAAAAAATTTTATATCCAGTGATTCTGATAAAGATGTCATTTCTAAAATATATAGAGAACTGTATCAACTTTGTAAGAATACAAATTATTCCCCAATTAATAAATGGTGAAAATATAAGAACAGAAAATTTTCAGATAATGAAATTAAAGCCATCTACAGTCATATGGAAAAATGCTCTAAATCACTATTGATTAAAGAAATCCAAATGAAAACATCTCTGTGCTACCACCACATGTTTCTCTGATAGACGAAAATGATAGGAAAATATAATAATAAATTTTGGAGGGGAGTGGGGAAACAGAGACATTAATGCATTGTTGATGAAGCTATGAAATGATCCAACCATTCTGGAGAGCAATCTAGAACTAGGCCCAAAAGGCCATAAAACTGCATACCTTTTGATCCAATAGTGCCATTACTGGGTCTTCATCTCAAAGAAATTATAAAGGAGAGAAAAGGACCCAAATATGCAAAAATATTTGTAGCAGTTTTTTTTTGTTGTAAGCAAAAATATTTGTAGCAGTTCTTTTTGTGGTAACAAAGAATTGGAAAATGCATTGATTCCTATCAATTGGGGAATGACTGAATAAGTTTTGCTATATCAAGATATTGGAATATTTATGTTTTATAAAAATTGATGAACAAACTGATTTTAGAAACTACTAGAAAGATTTACACTAACTGATGCTGAGAAAAACAAGCAGAACCAGGAATACATTGTACATAATAACAACAAGAATGTGTGATGATCAATTATGAAAGGCTTGGTTCTTCTCAGTGTTTCAGGGATCCAAGGCAAACCCAATAGACTTTGGATAGAAAATGCTATGGGCATTCAGAAAAAAGAAATAAGGAGATTGAATGTAAATCTACACATGCTATGTTCACTTCTTTTTTTCTGTTAGTTTTTTCTCTCTCCCATGTCTTTTTTTTCCCTTTTATTCTGATTTTTCTCTCCCAACATGATGATTCAAAAAGAAATGTGTATTAAAAATAAAGAAAAATAGGGACATTTAGGTGGTACAATGGATAGAGCACCAACCCTGAATTCAGGAGGACCTTAGTTCAAATGTGATCTCAGACTTAACATTTCCTAGCTGTGTGACCTTAGGCAAGTCAGTTAACCTTAATTGCCTTAGCAAAACTAACAAACAAATAAAAACAATAAAAGAAACAATCAAACAAAACAAAAACAAAAACAGAAGACATGGCCAAGACTCACTAAGATTCCTGACAGTCAGTTTCTAACTTAGACCTCTTTATTAGGATTTTGTGGTAAGGCTAGTTCCTTTCTCTGAAAGCTAATTGCTCAGTAGGGTTTGTTATCTTACAGTAGCTTGAAACTTTCAATATTTTGTGGAAACCTAAATAAGTATTTCTCAGAGAAAGAGAAGTGATACAAGGAAAGAAAAAATATGCGGAAAAATTAATCCCTTCAAATTTGTGTTTCCCCCAAGACTAATATCCCTCTTCTAAATTCTATATATAAAACTCACTTTTACATAGCACTTTAAGATTTATGAAACATATTTTCTGATAAAAACCTTGTGAGATAATTGACAAAGGAAAATTCTATGTTATTCTTACCCAGGAAATTCCCAAGATTTCTTATGAGGGGAAAAATAAAACAACACAAAAAATAACTATTCTTTTGTCCATTTAAGGTCATTTCCATTATGACTTCAGTTTATCTTCTTGGAGTAGTTTTTTCTCTTTTCATGTTTAATGACTCATCCAAATTGTTTTATTTAATATTTTCTTTATACTACATTCCATCTACTGTGTACAAAACTGAACAGACTTTCCTTCATGCTTCCCCTTACCTTGATCTCCTGAAATTTCTGATTTTATTTAATTTTCATCTCAGTTACCACTCCCCACAAGAGATTTTTCTTGATTTTCCTATTTGTGCCCTGCTATCATTTACTTTGTAATTTATTTTTTTTATTGATTTGTATGTGTACATTTTGTTTTCCCCAGACTGTAGAATTTAAAATCCTCACTTATTCCTTGTACTGTGTTAATTTCTTCTCATGTCTTTTCCATCTCTTTAAAATATAACCCATTTGATTTCCAGTCTAATGCAAGAAGTCCTTTCTGATTATCCTAATCTTCATTATTTTCTTTCCTCTGTATTATTTTAGTTTGTGCCATGCAATTAATTATATTGTGTTGCTATTTTTTGGGTGTGAAACCTTCATAATAGTCTTTATACTCCTGAAAAATATGTAGTGCATATTATACATTTTGGTGCCATTTAATCTACAGTACTGAGCAAAGGACTAAACATACAACTACCAAAAAACTTGTTTGATTGCAGATTCTACAATATAGGGGAAAGAACACTTTGAAGTCAGAACTGGATTTAAACCTCGGCTGTTCTCACCACTGTCTAAATTCTCAAACCTTTAACTAATCTGTAATGTAATGGACTAGACTAGTGATCTCTAAAGTACCTTCTAACTCAATTTCCTAAAATATTCCAATGATCCATCCAAGTGAGTTATCTTACATCAAGGTTCTCCATTAATATGTAAATGGAAAACTAAGTATACTTCAATTGAGTACTATTTTCAAGAACGGAAAATGAAGAGTAAATATCCTATTAATTCTCCACACAGGCACAAAAGTTGTAAAGTCTAAACACTTTGCTCACCAAGGGACTTCCTGTGTTTTCTCATTTTTGTGAAAGCAAAGTTTCTTTTCACAAGGGACACAAACAGTTCTATAAATAGAGAGCCTTTGATTTCTTTCCCTAGGATTCTACCATCAGATATAGCCTTGGAAAGTCAAGAAACTATACAACTCAATCCTCCAAATTAAGGATATTAAAAAACATTTGTCTGGACTGAGAGCATCCATCCTGCAACTGAGTAAGTTGGTGTAGGGCAAACAGCAAAAATAAATTCAGGAATTAGAAAAATAGGGAAGAAAGTTTAAAGGTGAAATTGAGAATGTAAAGGAAGGAAAAGCAGGGACTTGTGCTGCTTTAACAGTTCTAGAAATGTCTTAAATGTAGGAAGAGGTGGAATGCTTATTAAAATTGTAGATGACACAAAATTTGAGAAGACCTAATATTTAAAATGATATAATGAGGGTATTAAAAAGTCTTAGCAGCTAATCAAGTGGGTCAAATGAAATTTTAAAAAAGAATGCATGCCATTAATTTGGATCCAAAAATTTATTGAGGACAAAATGAAGTATGAATGGACAACAGTCATCTGTTTTAGTGAACTAGCTTGTCAATATATAGCAACACTATGGTGCAGCAGTTGAAAATAACTAGTGCTATTTTATGCAACATTAAATAGAGCAATGTTGTTGATAATAAGGGAAAACAAGGTATTGGACCAGATTACATTTGAAGTCTTTTTAGCTCAAGATGTTGTTGTTTTTTTGATTTATTTGTTTATTGTGTTTTGCTTTTAATTAATACTCTTATTGTACACTGTTCTACTCAGACCATATCTGGAATAGAGGACTGTAATAAATACAATGAGGGGCCTGACAGTATTTCCAAGGAGAACAGCCTGGAGAAACTAAGCATATTTGCTCCATGGAAAAGGAAATTAAGAAGGGACTTGATAATCTTTTAATTATTTAATGGCAAAAATTTGAACTGCTTTGCTTCTTTCCAGAAGGCAAAACTAGCAGTAAGATGTAGAAATTTGAGAAAATCATATTTGAAGTGATACAAGGTAACATTTGCTAACAAAGAGAAAAATTCAAAAGTGGGTATTTCCAGAGAAAGTTGATTGCCTATCACTAGAATTTTTCAATGGAAGGAAGAAGCTACACTAGTGATTAAACTTACTTCAGAACACAAAAAGTTTGATGATTGTATGGGAATGATTCCTGCAATCCATGATCAGTACAATCATGATCTCTTGAACTCCTTTCTATTTGATAATTATTTTAAAATGGAAAGAAATACAGACAGAGAAGTAGACAAAGTACTAACTGAAAATAACAAAGGGAATAGAAGGGAATAGACTAGAGAGGTGTTGAGTCTAGGGGAAGAAATTAATTTCCCACTATGAATCAGAAAGATACACTTTTAAGCAAACCAAAATGTAAGAAAACATAACTCTACCTTGCCTCATAATCTTCTCATCTGGATCTATAGTAAAGACAATGCTATAGCTCAGTTACCTAGGACCTGAGTCCTCCACAGTACCTTTCAGGTAACTGAAAAGCCCAAGACTTTTTCTCTAGAATTCAGAATCAGGCATAAAGAGACTGGCCATAGCATCAATGATCTTGCACTACTCAAATGTGAAGGAGAAATCTCTTCACTTGTAGTTTAGTAACTCCCCCCCCTCCATTTTATCAATGAGGAAACTGAGGTCTAGAGAAGTTAAATAATTTCCCTGAGGTCACACAGGTTGTGTGTGAAAGAATTGGAATTGAAATTCAGATCTCCTAACTCCTAGTATATTAGTCATAGAATGACTATGACTTATATAGTTATAGAATAATACTATCTTTCCCAATCTCACTAAATATTGACATATTATAGATTATGGCATAGAAGGAAAATCCATTACAACAATTGAAGGTAGAAGTCAGTAAAAGGCTTTCTTTTTTCCATTGATACCATGGCTTAAAGAAACATCATAGAAAGGGAATCTGAATGGAGCCACAAGAGATCTGGATGAACCATTTTTCCTTCTTACCTATTCCCAATTTCATGATAATTATAGTACACAGAAAACATATTATCATACTGGATTCACAAAGAGACAGTCACTGCCCTTGGGAAAAGATGATTGTCTTTCAGAAGAAGGAATAGGGGTATATTGAGTAGAGTACGATAAAAGCAAAGTCGAGCAACAATAATTTTAATTGAATAAAGATAAATATGTCTTTAGAACTTATGTTATTATGGAACAGAAAGAGATATTTCTACCTGCTCAATTTGCTATTTTGAAATAGCCTTTCTTTATCAATCCCTTTTTGTTGTATTTTTCTATCTTTAAAAAAAATATATCTTCTGTGAATACATGTTGCTTCTTTCCTTTATTTTGGAAGACTAATGGCTATTGTCTTAAATATCCCCTTCAATCCTTTGTGCCTCTTTTAAATTCTGAAAAATTTGCTGTTTGAAAAGATCAACTACAAAGACAAAAATCAGATATGAATATAAAACTTAAAATTACATCAATAGAGCACAGTGACAAAATAGTCAATGAGGACAAAGACTAACTCAGAGCCTAATTCTCTAGCTGCTCAATTTGAATGGTATCAATAACAAAATAATGGATTTAAAATTAAAAGAACCTTAAATCCTTGAAGTGTTTTATAATTATTGGTCAAATGAAAGGAGAGAAAATAAGCAATAGATGCATATAATGAAAAAAATGAGAGGATGGATATAGGCAAGTTGTTATGGAGTGGAAATGTAACACAATATATTGTGTCATTCTAACATTTAATATGTCTTTCATTTTCTTTAAAGGCATGGGATTATGGCTCTGGGGCCTATTTCCAAAGCAAACTTCAATTCCAGTACTATCTATTCCTCCACATTCTATCTTACTGGAATTCCCGGTTATGAGACTATACACCACTGGATCTCCATCCCCTTCTGCATCCTCTACTTTATTGGAATAGTGGGTAACTGCACCATCCTTCATGCTATTCGGACTGACCCAAGCCTCCATGAACCCATGTACTATTTCTTGGCTATGTTGTCCTTTGCAGACATGGGCATGTCCCTCCCCACACTTATATCTGTCCTCCAAGTCTTGTGGTCCATTTCTAGGAAGATTGAATTCAACACCTGTGTAATACAGATGTTTTTCATCCATTCCTTCTCTTTTGCAGAATCAGGAGTGCTCCTTGCAATGGCCTTTGATCGCTATATAGCTATTTGTCATCCATTAAGATACGCCACTATTCTTACCCCACAACGCATTGCTAAAATTGGAATATTTGCCTTTCTTAGGAGCTCCCTCCCTGTCATTCCATTGATGATCCGGCTGACATACTTTCCATTTTGCCGATCCCATGTCCTCTCTCATTCTTACTGCCTGCATCAGGATATAATACGCCTAGTTTGTGCAGACACCAAATTCAATTTTATTTATGGGCTAGTTCTGGTTACTCTATTCTGGGGATGTGATTCACTGGGCATCTTGGTGTCTTACATCTTCATTCTTCACTCGGTATTGAACATTGCATCCTGGGAAGAGAGACTCAAAGCTCTGAACACATGTGCCTCTCACATCTGTGCTGTTCTCATCCTTTATATCCCCATGATTGGTCTTTCCATTGTTCACCGCTTTGCCAAGAATGCCTCTCCCCTTGTGCATGTTCTTATGGCTCACATCTATTTGCTAGTGCCCCCAGTTCTCAACCCTATCATCTATAGTGTGAAAAACAAGAAAATTCGTAGAGGGATCATCCGTGTGATTACCCCTAAGAGAATCAACTCCACACTGAACTAAGCAGTACTAAAAAATAATCCTATGAAGCTTGTCATTGTGATGACATGAGAAGAGAACTGAAAAATATAGGGGTTTCATGAATTCTAGTTAACTCTGTTTCTTACACATGTATTCTTATACATGTGATCACACACACACACACACATTCCAATATGGTCAGAAGGAAAGAAAATAGTATTATTAGTAAGAAGATATAGTGAATATTTTAGATATAGATAGAAGATATTAGTGGATAAAAGTGCTGTGTAGACAGATTAAAAAGACCTTGTTCCTGTTTTCAAGGAACTTTATTTTTCTGCTGGAGGAATATAATATATACATAAATGAGTGGTTCTTGTTCTTTGTTCTTGAAGAGGACTAAAATGACATCACAATGTTGGGTTCATGGTACAGTGTTACAGTGTGTCTGAGTGATCAAACCAATATGAACTTATAAGACTCTATCATAAATCAGGCACAAATAGTCTATATGAATATTTGGAGTGGAAACATCTCTCAATTTGTTCACTTCATGTTTCCTTTGAGCTACTACAACTCTACTTTACTCATAGAGCATGGTACCTTTTTCAGTCTGGGCACTCTTTGCTGACACTCCCATGTTTCAGAATAGTTCTCAAAGTTCTTCAGAGAAACCTTGAGAATGATCTTGTATCACTTCTTCTGACTACCATGTGAGTGCTTACTTTGCACAAAAACTCTATAAAATAATCTGGAAAATTTATATATTTAAATAGAAGTACATTAATAGTGGTTTGGCCAATGAGGCTTGGTTCTAAAAATATGCATTTTTGGTGAATTTGGGAATTCCTGACAATGTGGAATTGAGGAGCTCTCTGCTTCAGAGAATGTGCCTAGTATTCTTTCTCTGTTTCCTATCCTCTAATCCATTCAGTGAAAAAATGGTTTTTTTATTGGCTTCTGATACTGAATTGAGCATTCACACAAAATGCCTTGAGAGAGAGAGAGAGAGAGAGAGAGAGAGAGAGAGAGAGAGAGAGAGAGAGAGAGAGAGAGGAAGAAAGAGAGAGAGAGAAAAAGAGAGAGAGAGAGAAAGAGAGAGAAAGTGAGAGTACTCTACTTACCCCACCTGGATTAGCATGAAGCCACAAGCACTTGATAGATCTTGCTATTGCTTCTGCCCTATTGTGTCTATGCTTTCCTGCCTTGAGTAAGAAGGAGTGATGGAGACATAAAAGACTGTGACCTTACAGGCTTTGAAAGGTTGGAAGATTAAGCTATCAGAGGTCAGGTGATTACAATCCATTTTCAGGCACTGAGTTAAATAAAGATCAAAACTTCTAGTGACCTATTTAATCCAGAATACCAATACATATAATAATTAATTGGGAGATTTATACACTGAATGCCTCATTCAGAAGTCAACACTTTAAGATATCTGTTTTAAATTTGAACCTAGGCCCCTTAGTGACCAAAGTAACATAAGGGAGAATGTGTCCCCAAATCCTAGAAGGGGATGTTTATATTTATCTTTTTTCTATATTTTTGAGTAAATATACCCTTGAAAAATTGATTGGCATTAATTGGTTAATGGATACTACTGTCCTAATCACAGGCAATTAATACTGGGAAAATATATCAGAATAAAGACTCAAACTATATAACATGATAAAGTTATCCTTAACCTATCAAGGGTACTTCTGAAAACTTGAAGAGAAGATGTTACCTTGCTCTGGGAACCTAATGAGTCTTGGGATAATTATCCTTTCTCCCCAAGCTTGTAAAGTTACATAGAATTTTTTTAAGTAAATATTTTTGATGGGCTAAATTAACTGAGGAAATCTAGAAAGTATTTTTGAATAACAATTCTTTGAGTTGAGTCTTGAAAAGAGGCATGTATTTCAAGAGATGAATATGGAAAAGGGGGAATATTCGAATTCAAAGGAATAGAGATGGGAAAATACAACATTTCAAGTAATACTTATAGCAAAGAATTTAGTCATTTAAAGAGAGCCTAAGAAAACTGCCCCCATCCCCTTGTATCCAATGATCTTCACCTTTCTTCTTTTCATGTCTGCAATTCTAAATGCCTCTGATTTACAGATTGGCTTGAAATTGCAAAATAGAAGGACCCATTCCTGGCTAAATTATCTAAGATGCTTTTTACAAAAGACCATATGGGCTTTTTGGGATATGCCAAAAAGTGTTGAGTCAAACAATAAACCCACTAAGGGTGAAAACCTTGATGGAACTTGGAATATATTTAATTGTTAAAAATGCAGATTACTGTAAAAGCAATTCAATTATTTTTCAACTTTGCTTTATGTTAAATTTCTTTGTGCTTATGCACTCCATGTTTACATTACTTGATTCCCCAAGTGATTATTAATTGAACTTTAATGTTTACTTCAAATCAGTAAACATGTTAAGTTCCTACTGTGTGAAATGTCCTACAATGTGCTAATTAAGGAAATCAAGTTAGGAGAAAAAAGGGTATAGCAATCCCTGACCTTAAGTAGCTTAAATTCTAGTAGGTGATTCTCTCTATAGGTATACAAATTAAAGAAAATTTGAGGAACTAGAGAATAATAAGAATTAGAGGAATTATTTAATACTTCCAGTTGCAGCTAACACTTGTTTGAATCTTGAAGGAAGCTGGAAGAAAGCAGTCAATCAACAAGCATTTATTAGTCCTTAATATGTGCCAGTTACTGCATTCCATAGGGCAAAGAGACAGAGACAGAGACCAAGACAGAGAGACAAACAGAGAGAGACAGAGAGAGACAAAGAGAGACTGAGACAGACTCAGAGACAGAGATCTCAAGAAAAACAGAGACAAAAAGATAAAAACAGAGACAGAGACTGAAAGAGAAACAGAGACAGAAACACACAAAGATAGCAGCTGAGATAGGAAAATTAAGAGATACAGATGGAGAATGAAAGAGATAGAGACAAAGACAGAGAACAAGAGAGAAACAGACACACAGAGAGATAAATCAAGACAGAGATTGACAAGAGAACAAGAGAGAGACTGAGAAAGATATAGAAACAGACAGAAATAGAGAGAAAGAGATATGGAGAGACAGAGGAAAGACTGAGACTGATGGAAAGCACATTCAAATATTTGAGGTTGGAGGGAAACTTCTGAGAAGCTGTAAAGGCCAGAGATAGAATGCAAAATTCAGAAATTAGAAAGTAGATCAGTTTATTAACTCATTGGATTCTTTATGCTATGATTATTGTGCCACAGTTCTCTTTTATTGTCCTGTTTCCCTAAATTATTCTGCCTAAGTTTCCCTAATTGTTCTGCCTCAGTTTCCTTAATTTTTCTGCCTCAGTTTCTCTAAATTGTTCTACCTCAGTTTCCCTAATTGGTCCTGCCTCAATTTCTTTAATTGTTCTGCCTCAATCCTCTTAGTTACTACCCCCACTCTGGTTCATTAAGACTGCTATAACTCAGGGCTACTTGCTCTAAGGTTAAAAATTGTCCTTGCGTAAACTCAAAAAGGGGGAGTCCAGATTTTCTCTCTCTAGCCAGACACTTTCTTAATTCTCAGTTTGTTAGAATTTATGGTCCTTCTCCCCAACCTGTCAGAACTGAATTAATGGTTTTTGCCTAGAGATTCCCACTCACCAGAGTTTGGACACCACTCCCTACCTTTGTTTAGCTATTGTGTATAAATATATCATGGAGAACTTACATTGGCTGCTGGATGCTAGCTGGATGCTGGATTCTTGGAGACAATAGTCTCATTCAGCCCTGGGACCAAACCATGAATCCATTTTGTCCCAATAAATTTCTCTCTTTCAAATAAAATATTAAATATTCTCTAATCTCTATTTTGCCTCAGTTTCTCCAGCATTACATGAGGCCATTCCCTAAGCGCTCTTCATGCTGAATTTTGCCAGTTTACATTTGTGTAAATAGGCCAAACCTGCAATTCAATTGAATTCAACAAACTTCTATCAAGATCCTATTAAAGAGCCTGAGTTAGTTTTAGACGTTGGAGACAATAAACAAACAAACAAGAAGCTTACATTCATTATGCCATTATTTAGTATACTGTTGTTGTTGTTGTTGTTTTACATCTCTTCCTTGCCTTCAGCAAGAAAATGGTCAATAGTGTCTCACAGATATTTACGAGTTGGCTACCACTAATAAGACAGCTATAAAACAATATAAGTCAAATCCAGTGGTTGTTAAGATCCCGGGGCAATTGCATGACAAGAAGTGGTACACAGGGGCAGCTAGATGGTGAGGTAGATAAAGCACTGGGCCCGAAGTCAGGCTTGAAGTGTAGAGCTCAAAGAAAACCCCAGACAGGCAATATTTCTTAGCTGTGTGACCCTGGGAAAGTCACTAAACCCCAATTGCCTCACTCAAAAAAAAGGAGGCATATGTTCCTGTATGGTTTGCCCAATAAAATAGCCATTTGGATTATGACTTTTGTGATAGCATTCTTTACTTCTACAATACCTCCTAATAAATAGCCTGACCTACATAGTTAATCATTCAGAATGCTTTAGACTATGTATGCTGAGACAAATGTAGTTCTCAAACTTTTAGGTCCTGAAACTACTTTAAAAAACATCTTAAAAATTACAGAGGATATCCAAGAACTTTTTTAATGTGAGTTATATCTTTTGTTGTTTAATTTGCATTCACTATTAGTATTATGTTTATGTTTGTGAATATATATTTATTTACATAAATATATTTTATTGTTGCTTAGTTTTTTCATTCATGTCTGACACAGTGACCCCATTTGGAGATTTCTGAACAAAAATAAAGGAGTGTTTTGGCATTTCCTCTCCACCTCATTTTACAGATGAGGAAAATAGGATAAAATGACTTGTCCAGGGTCATAAAGTTATTAATAAGTTTCTGTGATAAGATTTGAATTCATGGAGATGACTCATGCTGACTTCAGGTAAGGAACTTTATCCTCTGTACCACCTACCTGCTCCTACAACAAGGTTAAAGTCTGAGAGCCAGATTATGAAGAACTTTATATACACCAATGGCCTTTGGGATTATCCTAGACACAATGGGGTATCAGTGAAGCTTCTTGCTCATGCAAGTGGCATGATAATACATGTATTTTAGCAACAACATTAACTTACCAACTGTATGGTAGATAAACTATAGGGGAACCTTGAAGGCAAGAAGACTAGTAATGGCTTCTTTGCAAAAGATGGTGAAAGGCTGACCTAGGGATTTTTCTTGTTCTTAATAACAAAAGCACAAGAAAAGTAGAGTGCAGATTCTAATTTTATCAAGTAATATCCATTTGATTTCAGTCAAAGCACAATCCCTCACCACAAGGGAACTCTGAGGTCCCTTAAGTGGAGAACTTCAAATCTTTGGATGAGCTAGAGCTCGGAAAGATTACCTTCTTTGGGAATTGTTGAGTTTGCTGAACAACAAGGATTGGATTTATATGAGTTGGCCTTGCAAGCTTACAACATAGCAAGGGACATGTGATTCAGCTGTAAGAAGACATCCTTCAGAATCTGAATGAATCTTTGAAAGGTAAAAGGAAGGCAAAGATGATGTAAAGATGAACTCAGGAATGGAGAAGTAAGCTTGAGATATTGAGTTGGCATTGGGGACAGAGAGAATCTAAGAGGATTTGGGCTGTTGAACATTTTTGTTATGATTTTTCACAAGGTCTCATACAAAAGCACACGTAGGATAATTATCAAGTTCAAGGGAAGCTTTACCAAAAGTATTTCCCAGTTCAGCCGGAAGATTCTCAGGCTTCATGCTATATCAAATAGAATAACTTCCCTCAATTTATTCCCATCTCCTTCCAATTCTGAACTATTATAAAGAAAAAGTTGTAATTATGTTTAGGAAAAATATTAAATTTTCCTTCAACTAGAGGTCAATCATTATCTGAGAATTTCTGTCTCCCTTAATACAGAATTCAAAAATTCCCAAACATATCAGTGTCTCACATACTTGGAGGGAAATTATAATGAATTCTTTAAAAATATCTTCAAGATAAAGCACCTCATTTTTCCCTAGAAGAAAACTAAACAAGTTGTGACTTCCCAGCATCAAAAATAGCATGTAACTCAATGCTGAAACTGAACATTTAAATGCAGATCTTATAGCAAATCCAGTATCCTTTCCATTCTAGCATCTTGTTCACTATAATTAAACACTGGAGATACTTTAGGGAAATAATAGTGAGAGAACATTACCTTAAACAAAAGGCAGATTGAAGAATAATTACATCCCCAGAACTTAAGATCCTAATAAATAAACAGAACTATTTCCATCATCATAGTCTGATCTTGAAGAAAAAAAAAAAAAAAGCTGTCTCGATGTTCAATTTTCCTCCCATCTACCATTCAAAATTCTGACCTGTCCTTCACTTACTGACTCCCTATCCCTAGAATATTGGCAGTCATTCTCTTTTCATTTTTCTTCCTTTACTATATAACATATCACCCAGTCAAAGATTTCCTTTCGCTACACTAATGATTTGCTGTTCAATCATTTAGTCATATCTGACTCTTCATGTTCCTGAAATCCATATAATATTATTCCTGAAATTTTCTCAGCAAGATATTGGGACTGATTTGCTATTTTCTTCTGTAGTGGTTCACCATTTGTCAGAAGTCTTAACTATGACTTGTCCATCTTGTAGAATCCCATATGAAATGGCTCACAGTTTCATTGAACTATGCAAGCCCTTTTATGACAATAAGGCAATAATCCAGGAGGGGATATCGATGGTTGCCTTCTTCTATGATTTACCTCCCAGCCTGATAATGGGGACAACATAAAAATATTCATCATTATTTCAGTGTCCTAAGCAAACTTTTCAAATTTATACTCTTCTCATTAATGAGAATAATTATATTGATGATGATAGTAATAATGTAATATAATAACTAGTCTCAATATGTGTTTACAAAGTGTTGTTCATAACAACTCAATCTGGTAGGTACTATTTTTTTCCTGATTTAAGAAATGAGGAAACTGAGGAAGAGTACTTAAGAGGATTATCCAGAATAACAGTTTGCAAATGTCTGAGACAGGATTCAAGTTCTGGTCTTTTTCAATTTGAGTCCTGTATTTCTTCACTTGTGCCACCTATTTGCCCTCTCCCAACCTATAGCAAGTTACAAATTCTAAAACTGAGTAATCTTTCAGTTTTATAGGTGATAATGTAGAACACTCTATTAATAGTGAGTTAATGTTCTACTACATTAATAAAGATATGGTTTCTGTAACAAGTACAGCAGTAAATTATGCTTCACACATTTTTCTTTTAGTCTTCTAATAAACCCTCCATATTATTAATAGATCATCAGATTATCTAGACTATCAAGTATTCAGAGGTAAAGGAATTAAAAAAATAGTATGGGAGTCAGAAGGCATGGGTTCAAGTATTATATCAAATACTTGATAGCTGGATCTATTATTTGGAGATGGTTGTTGCAAAGAAAGGACTTAGTAAGCTGTCAGAGCTAAATAGATGCTATTATTATTTTTGTTTTGTGTTGATTATTGTTCATCTTATCATTGTTAGATGTCATGGTATAATTGAAGATTTTGAATGATAACGGATCTTTATTATAAATTGTGTAGCTCTCCTCACTTTACACACATGCCTACAAATGTTCTTCCTGATCTCTGCCTCTCAACTTCCCAGGTTTCCTTCAAGTCTCAGCTAAGTTACCATATCTGCCAGAAATATTTCCTACTACTCCTCAGTCCCTTTCCCTTCCATCTGATGTGACCTTCAATTTATCCTCATTAGTTCAAATCCAGGTTCAGATAATTACTAGCTGTGTTACCTTGGTCAAATTATTTCACCTGTTTGCCTTAGTTTCCCTATATGTAAAATTAGCAGGAGAAGAAAATGATAAAACATTCTTGTACCTTTGCCAGGAAAGTCCCAAATTGAGTCACTAAAATTTTAAAACAAATGAATAACAACAGAAAGACCAAAAATAAACAGAATTAAAAAAAATGATGAGCTAGGTGACACAGATGGTAAAGCACTGGGCCTGGAGTTAGGTGTCAGGAAGACTTATTTTTCAATCTACCCTTAGACATTCACTAGCTGTGTGTCACCTGGCAAGTCACTTAACTTCCTGTTTGCTTAAGTTTCTTCATCTGTAAATTGAAGATAATTATAAGCATTCAGCTCTCAGGAGTGTTAGGACAAAAAAATATAATAACATATGCCTAGTTTGATGTTTGGCACAAAGTAAATATTATTACTAGCTATTATATGATATACAGATCAATTATAAACCTCAAGAGTCATCTGATACCTTTCAGATTGGCAAAGATACTTATAAAATGGGAAGTTAATTGCTAAGGTCTCTGGGAACATATAACAGCAATTTAATTTACGGATATATTTTTATAAAATGATGGTAGATGAAAAGTTGAATTTTGAATTATATAAAAAATAGATTAAACTGTTCATATTTGATGACTCTGATCCCATGACTGGGACATAGGCCCCAAGAAAGTCAAAGACAAAAGTCATGTTTAAAACAAAACATTCATAGCAATGCTCTTTGTGGTAAGAAAACTAAATCAAGTAAATATCCTTTAATTGGGGAATGCATGAAAGCATTTTGACAGGAAGAACTGAGAAACATGAAGAATTTAGAGGAATGTGGTGAGATTTGTAAGTACTAGTAGAGAACAAGAAACAGGACCTAAAAAATTAGGTACTCAGTGACCACAAAAGTAAAACTAAAAGGACCAATAAAAGGAAATTGAACTTTTATCGACTGAAAACATTAAATAATTCTGGACAATTGATATTAAAATACATTCCCCTTTGTTTTGGATGGAAAGTGGGAGATGATAGTAGCAGGAAGTTATATATTTTTAAATCAATCAGTAAGTATTAAGCACTTACTTTTTGCCAGGTATTATGCCAAGAACTAGAACACAAGGAAAAGTAAAAACAAATCCTGTCCTCAAGTAGCTCATATTTCAATGGGGGATAAATATGAATGTAACAACTACATATAAATAAATACAAACTTCATATAAATATCTAAGTACATACAAGATATATGCAGAACAAATGGAAGGAATTTGGAGTGAAAAAGGCATCTGGAAAGACCTTCAGCAGAAAGTGGTATGTGAATAAGTCTTAAAGCCAGAGAAGATGAGGGGATAAAGCATTTTATAAGAAATCTATGATAAGAGATCTGAGATACTGAATCTACATGAGGATGTGACTGACACATTCATTATAGCTATTGATTATCTTGGTGGTTAAAAAAAATGTTAATGATTCTATCCAAATGTTCCAAAAAGCCAGGGAATCTCTGAAAACTGACATGCTCTTATGACTTCATTTAACCAATTAACAAATATTATTTAGCAGCCTAGTAAATTTCTAGGTACCACTATAGGCACTGTATATAAAGATAACATGAAAAAGTCTCTGCATTCAAGTTAAGTTATATTCTCTCAGGAAAGCATAGGCAAATAATATGAAATTAAATGAAAGAAATTAGGATGGCAGCATTAGCTAGCAGTGAAACATAAAAGAATGAAAGTAGAAAGTATTAGTATGATCTGAGAGAGGAAGGAAATTGGGAACAATAAAAGTAGAGAGGAAAAAGAAGTGCATGTCACATATGGAAGTCAGTTTTTGTAAAAGCACAAAGAAAGAATGCCATATGTAAGAGACAAGAATGCCATTGTAACTAGGCTAATTAGGATGGAACAAAGAGTGCATGACTAAGAATAATGTATAATGAATGAGGACAAAAGGTGCAAAATGATTAGGAAGGACTTTAAAATCCAAAATTAAGAGTCTGTATAGAGAGAGAGAGTAGCATTTTGAGTAGTAAGGGGGAAGAGGGAAGAGACAGTATAACTAATTAAAAGGGTTTTTTCAATAATCCAAGTGAAATGAAAAAAAAGGTATGAGTATGGGAAAGAACACATAATATGAAACCAACAAGTCTTGACTATTGATCAAATATGGAAACTGAGGCAGAATGAATATATGAGAATATCTGCAAGCTTCACAGACTGGGAGGCTAAAAGAATATTATCCTAGACATAAGTTAGAAAAACTGCTTTTATTATATATAGAAGACACTGAGAATTTAAGGCAATAAATGAAAAACCCAAATTTACAAAAATTTCCAATGAGGGCTTAAATAATTTCCTGGGTCAAAGTGTCACTTATCCACATTATAGAGTTCTAATAAAGGAACAAAGATATTCTATTCAAACTGCAAGATTACTCATCTGGTTCTAATTTAGATTATTCCCATCTAGGTCCATCCTGATCTTTGGGTTGACCACCAGAGACTCTGATTTTAATACTACTGTGGCAGAGAATAAAATAAAATCGAAAAAAAATTTAGAAAGAAACTGATTAAATTGTGAGGTAGAGAGGTGACCCACAGAGCCAAAAAAGGTGTGTCCCACTGTATAGGATATTAAACTAATTTAGCCTTTAAATAGTAGATCTTGTTTCTCAGTTATACAAAACTACATGTTTTCAAACAGTTTTCTGTATTAAAGGTATTTTTAAATAAGAATGGGAAGCTTATTGTTGCTCTAACCAGCTGTTTATGGAGAAAATGGATCACTTAGCAAACTCCATAACTAAAAAAAATCAGTAAAAAAGGAGGGAGTATTTATAAACAAAGAGAAAAAAGAGTGGCGAATGTAGCAATGATTAAGAAGAAAACAGCAAATTATAGCAACAAAATACATTGTAAAGCATATTTTTACAACCATTTCATGTCTTTCATTTCTTTTTAGGAGTAATTGCATGTGTAACATGGGATTGAAGCTCTTTCCAGAGCTCCATGGCAGACTTCAATATCAGTAGTGATCTTTCTACCACATTCTACTTCATTGGAATTCCTGGTTATGAGTCACTTCACCACTGGATCTCCATCCCTTTCTGCATCTTCTACCTGGTTGGGATAGTGGGCAACTGTACCATCCTTCATATAGTCAGAACAGACCCAAGTCTTCATGAACCCATGTACTATTTCTTGGCCATGTTGTCTCTCACTGACATGGGCATGTCCCTTCCCACTCTTGTATCACTCTTGAGAGTGCTGTGGTCCATCTCCAGAGAGATTGAATTCAACACTTGTGTGATACAGATGTTCTTCATCCATACTTTCTCCTCCACAGAATCAGCAGTGCTCCTGGCAATGGCCTTTGACCGCTATGTAGCCATCTGTCATCCTCTGAGGTATTTCACCATCCTTACCCCACAACGCATTGCCAAGATTGGAATGGCAGCTTTTCTCAGGAGTTCCCTAACCATGATTCCACTAATGATTCGTCTTGCTTACTTCCCTTTTTGCCGCTCCCATGTCCTTTCTCATTCCTACTGCCTACATCAGGACATGATTCGCTTGGCTTGTGCTGATATTAAATTTAATGTCATCTATGGATTGGTTTTTATCATCATTCTATGGGGATTTGATTCTCTGGGCATTCTGGTTTCTTATATCTTCATTCTCCGTTCTGTGCTAAGCATAGCATCACGGAAGGAAAGGCTCAAAGCTCTCAACACGTGTGCCTCCCACATCTCTGCTGTCCTCATCCTCTATGTGCCCATGATTGGCCTTTCTCTTGTCCACCGTTTTGCGAAGCATGCCTCTCCCCTTGTCCACATTTTCATGGCTCACATTTACTTGTTGGTACCTCCTGTGCTCAACCCCATAATCTACAGTGTGAAGACCAAGCAGATTCGCACAGGGATCATCCGCCTATTTTTCCCATGAGGATTCACTCCATCTCAGGGTAGGTCATGTTAAGATATAATTCCCATCACATAAGACTAATTATGATACTGGGAAATCACATTTAAATTATATTGGGTCTTTACCACTCTATTCAGTAAAATATATATCTCATCTAGGGAAGAGAAAAAAATGAGGAAAAAACTGGTAGAAAATTGTAGACTAGGCTACTCAATTATGCTATTGTATCTAGTTGTGACATGGGTATTCTGACAAAAAAGGTATACAAAGCCAGGGTGATCAGTCTAATCTTTCTTTAAGGAACTATATTCTCCACAGAACCATGTAGGTATACCTTTCATTAGAGAGCAAGAAAGTCACACTACAGCATGTCTACAAAGGGGCTTTGTTATCAAACTATCTGTGTATTTTATTGAAATTGCTTAAGGAGGAAATGGATTAAAGCATGCTGGAAATACACATGACTGTAACTTCCATATACTGGATATGTAAATAATTAGCCAAAATGGAGTTGACTGATAGGTTTCTTGATCCTGTGAAAATATTTATATTTATATGATCCATTTATATTTAATATATTTATATATGATCCATTTAACTCACAATGCTTCTTACCATGATCTATTTAATCCACAGAGAACAATTTAGGTTTTACAAATTGAAACACTTCATAGTTCTGGTCAAGATTGTTTCCTTATAGTTTTCTTCACATTTCTTAATTGATCTTTACTTTCATTCCTACCACCATGACTTTTGGAAATCTCCACATAGATTTCTCAAAATTAATATGTCCAAGTCAGATATGATTATCATCCCAACCCAAAACCCAGTCCTCTTGTCACTTCTATATTTCTGTCCACAGTACCACTATCATTGTAGTAACAGCAGTGCTTGACTTTCTGTAATGTGCTTTCTAGAGCCCCCAAGTTGTGGGTGCCAAAATGTACTATGCTTTCTAGAGCCCCCACACTGGGGCATCAAAATATACCATCTGGACTAGCTCTCTGGAGGATCTTAGGACCAGCCAGAGTCCTTGGTCTTAGTGGAAGAGTTAAGGAAGCAGGAGACTCATGGGGATGGTCAAAGATGGAGCCCATGTATTTCAAGTCCTCTCAGCCCTTAAATACCTTAGTAGGATTACGTTACTACAGCACACTGAGCATGTGCCAGCTGTAGAACCATTACATCACCACATCACCGCAACACACTGAGTAAGTGCTAAGTATAGTAGCATTACATTACCACAGCACATTGAGCATGTGTTAACTATAAGCACCCTGATATAGATATGTAAATGTCTCTCATGTAAGTATCCCTTGCTTCAAGTAGAACACAGGTGATCATGCCCTCTATGACTTCTCAGGAAGGGTGAGAACACCAAAGGGAGACGGGGAGCCAAATCAGACCTTGTCAGCAGGGTCCCTCTGGGCTGAAAGATCTTATACATTACCTAGCATTCTCCCACTATCTGCAGCCCTCTACAACCTTCCTCAGAATCCTCCTCAGTTTCCAATCTCCCACAAGTTCCTATCTAATCTCATAGCATATAATGCCTACCTCCACATTTCAATATCCATCTATTCCTTTCCAGTCATACAATCATCTCTTTGGTTCAGGACACTTTGACTTCTTACTTGATATTGTAGAGTAGCTTTCTTACTAAGTTTCCTAATCCTAATCCCTTTCTCTAAACAATCTTTTCTTCAGCATCTAAATAAACAATCCTGAAGCACACATTTGATCTTGACAATTACCTGCTTAAGAAGCATCACAGCCATCTTATTAATTTTGGGATAATATCTCAACACATCTGATTAATATTTAAAGTACTTTGCAATATGATTTTAACCTATCTCTAAGCTCATTCCAAATTGCTTTACTTCAGATTCATGTTCCCACTACTTGCTGTTTTAGGATTATTCCTAGTGTCTTCTTCTATTACGTACTTATCTCCAATTTATCCCAGGTTAGCTTGATTGCACATACATTTTTGTTTTTGTTTTTTCTTTGCTTTGGGGGGGGGGTTAACATATAGTTTCACCCATTAGACATCAGTGTTTATCATTTTCCTTTCATTTGGGCACATCCCTTATTATGGGCACATAATTGACAAAATAAATGAATACTGATTAATTGACTAACTCTGTTCCATGAATTCCATTTCCGGCTACCAAGACTTTGGAAAAATTATTTTCCCCTTCTAGAAATAAATTTCCCTTCTACTTTTCCTCATAACTCCATTAAACTGTTATCTTCTACACATAACTTTTCCTAACTACCTCAGTTTTGGTCCATTTCCCAACTTGATATTACCCTGCACTTAGTTTTTAAATATTTGTTTTTACTTTTTTGTGATCATGTTGCTTCTCATGGAATACAATGTAAGCTCTTTGAGAGCAAGAACTGCTTTATTTTGGTCTTTGTTTAACCAGCACTGAGAATAATGCATAACACATAGAAGATGCTTAATTGAATAGGATTTACTCTACATTTTGACTGTTAATTCTTTGAATAGCTGGATAATATATTGCAAAATGAAGAAATATATAAAGATAAAAATACTATACCATTCCTATTACCTACAAGATCATGTTTCATGTGGAAAAGGGAAGATGATATTTTCATACTTAAGTATAATATTAGGTAAAAAGCAAAGAAGAGATTTTTTAAAAGGCTCTAAGAATTGTATAGGTATTTTTGTGAAAGAATATTTGTGGCAGCCCTCTTTGTAGTGGCCAGAAACTGGAAACTGAGTGGATGCCCATCAATTGGAGAATAGCTGAATAAATTGTGGTATATGAATATTATGGAATATTATTGTTCTATAAGAAATGACCAGTAGGGTGATTTCAGAAAGGCCTGGAGAGACTTACATGAACTGATACTGAGTGAAATGAGCGGGACCAGAAGATCATTATATACTTCAACAACAATACTATATGATGATCAATTCTGATGGACATGGTCCTCTTCAACAATGAGATGAACCAAATCAGTTCCAATAGAGCAGTAATGAACTGAACCAGCTACATCCAGGGAAAGAACTCTGGGAGATGACTATGAACCACTACATAAAATTCTCAATCCCTCTATTTTTGTCTGCCTCCATTTTTTATTTTCTTCACAGGCTAACTGTACACTATTTCAAAGTCCGACTCTTTTTGTACAGAAAAATAACTGTTTGGACATGTATACATATATTGTATTTAACTTACACTTTAACATATTTAACATATATTGGTCAACCTGCCAACTGAGAGAATAGGTGGGGGGAAAGAGGAAAAAAGTTGGAACAAAAGGATTTGCAACTGTCAATGCTGAAAAATTATCTATGCATATGTCTTGTAAATAAAAAACTATAATAAAAATGTTCTAGATATAAATGAGAATAAAATATGTACATATATGGGTAGATTCAGCTGAGGAAATCAGGAAAGACTCTTAGATTGAGCTGTCTTCTGATTGAGTCATAGAATAAGAATATTGAAGATGTAAGCAAAAAGAGAATGCATTCCATATCAGAATAAATGATGTCTTACAAAGAGCAGAGTTTGTTTTACTACTCCTATTTGCTGCTCTCATTGACAATTATTTTCTCATCTCTTGAAAATTGTAACAAAATAGTATATTATTCTCTCTATTTTTGTAAGCTTTAATCCTTTAGTTAAAATATTTTCATTGTGACAGAATATGACATGCTAATATGTCTTAAAATCTTAGTTATCTGTCCCTATCTCTTTCTTCCTCCTCTTCATACATCTTTCTCTCTTCCAATTGCTTTTTATCAACTCCATATAGGAAAAAAAATACAATCACACTAGAAAAGACCAGTGATTTGGGTTTAGTTGTATTTTTCACAAAAACAAAAAAAAAACTGTTTAAATGACTCAGACTTTAGAAAACAGACTTTCAGATTTTCTTCAAGGAACCCAAGGTGACAAAGGCGATACAGAATTTGTTTCTTGGGCGCTGTGGTCTGACAAGTTTAACTTTAGGCTTGACATTCCTACTAGTTGTTTGACCCAGACAATCTTGATCCCAGTGATCTGCCCTCTGTTCCTTGTGACATGTCCTTCTCTCTCTTTTTCTTTTCCAACTCTATGAAGCTTCTTACAATTTTTCCTTTTCTAGTTCCATGTGTCTTTAATGATGATCTTGGGTTCTTTAAATATGTCTGTTTCATGCTTGGATATGTATATGTCCAGTATAAATGATTATACTGTACTCATTGAGTAGTGACTGTATGACTCAATTAATCAATTTTAACTAGGTTTACATAATTCCCTTTCAGAAAGAACAAAGACTTTCCCCATAGGATTTGCAGAAGCCTCCCCAGTTCTACTTCCTTGGGGCCTCCACTTGGAAGATTGTCATTTCCCTGTCAGAAGGCAGGAAAGCAATGAAACCATGATAAGTAATTACTTTTCTTCCTGGTATAATACTGGATGGCCTGGGCAAGAGATCTTATCCAAATTTAAGACAGCTTTCTAGAATATTTCAAAACTCTTCATCTCTTACATCATAACCAGGCAGTAGCCATTTGCCCAATAATCACTCTGTGTTCTTCCAAAAGTTATTCGGTTGCTATTTGCTTATTTGTTTTTCATTTTTAATTCTTTCCTGTGGGTGCATAAAATGATGGGTGTAGAACTTCTATAGAAATTATTCTCACTTTGGGACAAGTCAATTTGTCAAAGAGCATTCAACAAACCTGCATGATGTTACAGTAACCATGTCCATAGTTTCAAATAATTTCCAATCCTCTCTGGATGCCTATGAAATACTCCTTTACTCACACTTTTTAATAAAGGACAAATAACTTAGAAATGTAGGACTAGATTAATATTATGAAAACTATCAGCATACTTGACTGTACCAATACATATCATAAAATAGTATATAATAATATCAATTGGAGAAAAAACTGAGAAAAAAAATGAGTTTGAGAAAATAAAACTCATTACTATTAAAAACATGAGAAGATATATTAACAAATGTAGCTTTCCTTAAAATTATAAATGGGATCTAACTAAAACCTTCAGTAAGCATTGTCTATAATGGGAATAACTGATAAGCTGTCCATTAAGATAAAGGACGAAGCAGGATGCTCATTATCATAATTGTTATTCAATACTGTACTAAAAATGCTAGTGATATTAACTAAAGAAGAAAAATAATTAGACTAGGCAAGGAGAAAACAAAACTATCACTTTTTCCATATGAGATGATATTATATTTTGAGAATCCTAGAAAATCCACTTTAGAAAATCCTAACCTACATAATTAACAAATTTAGCAAAGTTGCAAGATATAAAATAAACCCAAATAAAGCTCCAGCATTTTTTTGTTTCCAAAAAAGTTCCACATTGAGAAATGGAAAGACAATTCCATTAAAATAATTATAGATGGGGGAGAAGCCAAGATGGTGGAGAAGGCACACATGACTTTCTAAGCTCCTCTCATACCCTCACAACCAATTATTAAATTCAGCCTCAAAAATAGTGCTTTACTGGTAAAATTCATGAAGATTAGAAGTACACAACTTACCAGCTGAAGATAATCTGGAAGTTCATCAGAAAAGGTTTGTCCTGAGGAGCAGGAAAAGACCAGCATAGGCAGGAATAGAACTAGAGGCTAGCATATTGAGCAGATCTGGCAGGGGGAAGGGGTGGCCTCTGTGGTTAGAAAATTACAGAGGCAACTCTGGCATAGGCTGATTGCTCTGCTCTGGTTGCAAAACAGCAGATCAGCAGAGAAAATAAAGCTAAAGGTGGAGGGTACCCTAAAAAACACCAAAACCTAACAGGATCTGGCTATACCCACCCAAAACAGGAAGTGACTCAGCACAGACCACATTACAGTTGTACAGCTGCAATCTGCAATATGGGGCTTTTGCTCGGAGCAGCCACAAATCTGCACGGCAGGGGGGCACAGTCCAGGGCAGCCTCTAATCTGCACAGTGCAAGGCTCAGCCTGGGGCAATAGAACTCCCACAATGCAACTGTGCTTCCCCAGGCAGAGATACTTCCAGTCCGTGCAGGGCTATTCTCTGGTCAGTTTCTAATACCCACAGCCCCTTCTCCCCCACCCAAGTGGGCTTTGGCTTGGGATAGTGATGCTTTCACTGCTCATTCCCTAACTCCAAGGCAGTTGCTAATCCGCACAGTGGAGGTTCTTCACTGGACACTTCCGCAGCTTGATCCCGTGCTACCTAGATCTGAGTCACTTCTAATGGGAAACATTTTCCCAGAGCACTCCCATACCTCATCACTCTTTGCAGCCTGTTTGCAGGACAGTTACTGTCCATATATCTATCCTTGCTCTGCAGAGGAAGATGGTAAACTCCTTGCCCTGAAGGCAGACCCTACAGGCTTTAAAAATGAGTAAAAAAAAATCAAAAGGATGATTGATAGCATCTATACAGAAAGAGAGCACATATTCAACCTTGAGGAGACTAATAGCAAACAGTCTCCAGACAATACCCCAAAGGGGAATGTTACCTGGCCCCCATCACACAAATCTCTCCTAGAAGAGTATATTAACAATCTTAAAAGAGAGCTAGAAGAAAAATGTGAAAGGAAAGAAAAGCTATGCAAGAGAGTAACAACTTCCTGAAATGTGAATTGGAAAAAGGTAAAGAAATCCCAGGAAAGTAGCATTTGTAAGGTGGAAAAAGAAAATAAGTCATTTAAAAAAAATTGTGAAATGGAAAAAAATTCCATAGAGCAAAACAACTCATTTAAAAACTCAATTGGGCATATACAAAAAGAAGTATAAAAAAAGCTAATGAAGAAAATAACTCATTAAAAATCAAAACTGAACAAAAGAAATGAATGATTCATTGAGACATCATCAGTCAAGCAAAACAAAAAAAAAAAAAAAAAGAAAAATTAGAAAAAAAAAAACTGTTAAATATATACTTGGAAAAACAACAAACCTGGAAAATAGATCTAGGAGAAATGATCTGAGGATTATTGTACTTCCCAAAAATTATGATGAAAAAAAGAGCCTAGATACTATTATACAGGAAATCATCAGAGAGAACTGCCCAGAAGTAATAGAATCAAAAGGCAAAATAGGCATTAAAAGAATTCATCAAACACCTTCTGAAACAGACCCTAAAATAAAAACTCCAAGGAATATTGTGGCCAAATTTCAGAACTATCACACTAAGAAAAAAATATTACAAGTAGCCAGGAAAAAACAATTCAAATACTGAGCTGCCACAATAAGGATCACTCAAGATCTGGCTACCTCCATATTAAACGATTGAAGGACCTGGAATATGATATTCTGAAAAGCTAAAAGAACTTGGAATGCAGCCAACAATAAACTACCCAGCTAAGCTGAGCATTTCTTCCAGGGAAGAAGATGGACATTCAGCAAAACAGATGAATTCCATTTGTTTCTATGAAAAAAAAACAAATCTAAACAAAAAATTTGATCTCCAACCATAGGACTCAAGAGAAGCAGAAAAAAAGTAAAAGTAACTCTTGAGAACTGTATGTCTGTTGTGGATATATATAAAGACCACATGTACAATCTGATTTTATTGATGTAACATAAAAAGGGAAGTTGAAATGGAAAGGGGAAATTATGTCAGGAAAAGGGAAAAGGTGAGACAAAAAGAGGGAAACTACATCCCATGAAGAGGCAAAGGAAACCTATCATATCTGAGGGAACTTAGAGAGGGAGAGGAACATTGTGTGAATCTTACTCTCATCAGAGGTGGCTCAAAGAGAAAATAATTGACATATTTGTTTTACAGAGAATCTTCTCTCACCTCATTAAAAAGTGGGAGAGGAAAAGGGAAAAGGAACAGAGTAATAAGGGAAGGGTACAAGAAAGGGGAAGGGATTCAAAGGGAGGGAAAGATCCTAAAGAGGGAGACCTGTGTGACATGGGTGGGGCCCATAAGTTTAATACTGCCCGTTAATAAGGGCAAGAAAAAGAAAAGTATAATCTGGGGATAATAAAATGGCAATGAATAAAGAATTAGTCATTTTAACTGTAAACGTGAATGGGATGAATTCTCCCCCAAAGCGAGGTGGATAGCAGACTGGATCAAAAGTCAGAACGCTACAATATGTTGTTTACAGGAAACACATTTAAAGCAGGGAGATACATACAGAGTAAAACTAAAAGGCTGGAGCAGAATCTATTATATTTCAGGTGAAGTCAAGGAGGGGAAAAGTTGGAACAAAAGGTTTTACAATTGTCAATGCTGAAAAATTATCCATGCATATATCTTGTAAATAAAAAGCTATAAAAAATAATTATAGATACTATAAGATATCTGTGATTCTATCTGTAAATACAGATCCAGGAACAATTTGTACAAAACTACAAAATGCTTTTCTCTCTAATAAATTCAGATCTCAATAACTGGAAAAATGTCAATTGATCATGGAAAATCTGAGCCAATATAATAAAACTGACAATTCTAACTAATTTGATTTTTTATTTAATGGCTTAGTAATCAAACTAATATGCCTATGTGTGTACCCATCTATCTAACTGTGTGTGTGTATGTCTGTATGTATGTTTATCTTATACAGCTAAACAAAAGTTCAAGAATATCTAGAGAAATAATAAAGTGCTGCTGATTCACTGGTTCCAAATACCTATTCCTGGTTTGTTGGGGCTGGGGATGTGCTAGCATAACCTTCACTTCATTAGGCTCCACTTTCACCCAGATACCACAAATCTTGCTTTCCAACCTTTATGTCTTTCATGTCTGTGGACTGATACATCTAGAAAATGCCACTTCTGCCACTGATTTAGTCTCCAAGTCCTGTTCTTGGTTTGCAGAGACCAGGTCTGTTTTGACAAAGCCTGCAGTGGATTGCACTCCACTGTCACTCTAGTGCAACAGACCTTGCACTAGAAACTGCAGATCTTCCAAATTTTCCTTAGGATGGAAAATTGTTTCACTCCATTTTTTTTGTGGGTTTTGCTGCTCTAGAATTTGTTTAGAGTCATAAATTAAAAGTATTTGCATAAGTCTGGGGGAGAGGTCAGGTGAATCCTTGCTTTTACTCTGCCATCTTGGTTCTATCTCCAAAATTTTCTTCCTTCCTTCCTTCTTTTCTTCTTTCCTCTCTCCCTTCCTTTCTCTCTCCCTTCCTCCCTCTTTCCCTCCCTCCCTCTTTGCTTTCCTCTCTCCTTCCCTTTCTCCCTCTCTTTCTTTCTTTCTTTCTTTCTTTCTTTCTTTTTTCTTTCTTTCTTTCTTTCTTTCTTTCTTTCTTTTTTCTTTCTTTCTTTCTTCTTTCTTTCTTTCCTTCGTTCCTTGCTTTCTTCCTTCCTTCCTTCTTTCTGGAGTTCATTATTGAATACAAAATAGGTAATTTTGAGTATATTGAATTAAAAAGGTATTTTACAAACAAAACTAATGCAGAGAAGATTAGAAGGGAAGCAATAATCGGGGAAATTTACATTCAAAGGTTCTGATAAAGGCCTCCTTTCTAAAATATAGAGAGAATTGACTCAAATTTATAACAATTCAAACCATTCTCCAATTGATAAAGGGTCAAAGGATATGAATAGACCATTTTTAAAGGAAGAAAGTCATTTGAAAAGATGTTCTAAATCACTACTGATTAGAGAAATGAAAATTAAGACAACTCTGAAGTACCACTACACACCGCTCAGATTGGCTAATATGACTAGGAAAAGAAAATGATGAATTTTGGTGGGGATATGAAAAAAAATGGGGACACTAATACATTGTTGGTAGAGTTGGAGGTGTGAATGGTTCCAATCATTCTGGAGAGCAATTTGGAGCTAGACCCAAAGGTCTATCAAAATGTGCATACCTTTGGTCTAACAGTGTTTCTACTGGGTTTATATCCCAAAGAGGTAATAAAGAAGGGAAAGGGACCCACAAGTGCAAAAATGTTTGTGGAAGTCCTTTTTTGTAGCTGCAAGAAACTGGAAACTGAGTGGATATCCATTAATTGGGAAATGTCTGGCTAAGTTACGGTATATGAATGCTATAGAATGTTATTGCTCTATAAGAAATGACCAGAGGATCATTTCATAGAGGTGTGGAGAGGCTTACATGAAGTGATGTTAAGTGATGTGAACAGATGCAGGAAATCATTGTATACAACAACAAGAAGATATATGAAGATCAATTCTAATGGATGTGGCTCTTTTTAACAATGAGATGATTCAGGCCAGTTCCAATGATTTTGTGATGAAGAAAGCTATATACACACAGAAAGAGGATGGTAGGAACTGAGTGTGCATCACAACATAGCATTTTCACTGTTTTTGTTATTGTTTGTTTGCATTTTGTTTCTTTCACATATTTTTTTTCCTTTTTGATCTGATTTTTCTTGTGCAACAAAATAATTGTACAAATATGTGTGTGTGTGTATATATATATATTATATATATATATATATAGGATTTAATATATATTTTAACATTTCTAATATATATTGGATTACTTGCTATTTGGGAAGGCAATAGTGGGAAAAGGAGGGAAATTCGAAACACAAGGTTTTGCAAGGGACAATGTTGAAAAATTATCCATGCATATGCTTTGAAAATGAAAGCTTTAATAAAAAAAATCTTTAAAATGACAAAAGACAACAAAGAACTTTTAAAATATGTTACATCTTTTGATGTTTAATTTGCATTAACTATAAGTATTATATTTATATTGTGGATGTATATTTATTTATATAAACATATTTTTGTCCTTGCTTACTTGTTTCATTCATGTCTAACTCTTTGGGGTTTTCTTGGCAAAAACATTGGAATGTTTTGTTATTTACTCTCCAGCTTTTTTTACAGATGAGGAAACGAAGGTAAATAGGGTTAAATGCCTTGTCCAGAGTCACAATGTAATTAATAAGTGTCTGAGGTGAAATTTGGACTCAAGGAGATGACTCTTTTTGACTCCACACTTGGCACTTTATCCACTGTGCCACCTGGTTTCCTCTACAATAAGGCTGGAGTCTGAGAGCTAGAATATTATGGACTTTATATATACCTATGGCATTTGAGATTATCCTAGACACAATAAGGAATCAGTGAAGCTTCCTGCTTATGCAAGTGACATGATGATACATGTGCTTTAGCTAAAACATCAGCTTACCATCTGTGTGCTAGATGAAGTGTAGGGGGGGGCCTTCAACACAAGAAGACTGATCATGTATTCTTTGTAAAGCTGTAAGTGAAAGATGGTAAAAGACAGACCTAAGGATTTTTCTTGTTCTTAATAACAAAAGCTCAGAAAGGTAGAGTACAGATTTTAACTTCATCAAAGTTTTCTAGTTATATCAGTCAAAGCACAAGAGACCTCTGAGGTCCCTTAAGCGAAGAATTTCAATTCTTTGCATAAGCCAGAGCACTGGCAGCTTACCTCCCTTGGGAATTGTCTAGTTTTTTGTACAACAAGGAATAGATTTATATGAGCTGGCCTTTCAAACTTACAACATAGGAAAGAACGTGTGACTTGGCTGTGAGAAGACATCCTTCAGAATCTGAGTGAGTCTTTGAAAAGTAAAAAGCAGGCAAAAGTAAAAAGATGTAAAGATGAGTTCAGAAATGGAGAAGTAAGCTTGTGATCTTAAATTTTCATTGGGCACAGAGAGAATCTAAGAAACAGATAAGGACTTGGGCTGTTGAACATTTTTCTCATAATTTTTCACAAAGTCTCATACAAAGGCACACTTAAGATTTTTATGAAATTTAAGGAAAGCTTGACCAAAGGTCATTCCCAGTTCAAACTAAAGTACCTGATTCATGCAATATCAAACTCAGTAACCTCCCTCAATTTATCCCCACCTCTTTCCAATTCTTATCTTTTATAAAAGAAAAGTTATAGTTGTATTCAGGGGAAATACTAGATTTGCCTCAAATCAGAAGCCATTTATTATCTGAGAATTTCTGTCTTCCTTAAGCCAGGGTTCAAAAACTCCCAAACATATTCTGCTATGGGTCTTTCACATATTTTCAGGAAAATTATAATGATTTTTAAAAGATATATTCAAGATAAAGCATCTCATTTTTACCCCAGGAGAAAACTGAAAATTAGATTGATTGTGACTTGTCCAGAATCAAAAAATAGCATGTAACAAATTCAGCATTCAAACTCAGATTTTATAGCAAATCCAGTACTCTTGCCACTCTGTCATCTTGGCCACTACAATTAAACACTGGAGATACTTTAGGGAAAAAAAATTAATGAGAAAACATTACATTAAACATAAGGCAGAATGATGAGTAATTACATCCTCAGAACTTAGGGTCCTAATGAATAAACAGAATTATTTTCATCATCATAGTCTAATTTTAAGGAACAAAAACTATCTCTTGATGTTCAATTTTCCTCCCATCTATTATTTAAAGTGCTGATTGGTGCTGCCCCCACTGATTCCCTATTCCTGAGATACTGGTTGTCATTTTCCTTTCATTTTTCTTCTTTTCCTATACAACATATTACTCAGCCAAAAATTTCCCTTCTTGATAGTAATGGTTTGTAGTTCAGTCATTCAGTCATATCTGATTCTTCATGCCCCTGTGAGCCATTGAGTAGTGTCCTGAAATTTTCTCAGCAAAGATACTGGACAGATTTGCTATTTCCTTCTCTAGTGGATCACCATTTGTCAGAACTCTTCACTATGTCCTGTCCATTTTGGCTAACCCTGCTTGGAATGGCTCACACTTTTATTGAGCTTCACAGTTGCTTCTGTTACAATAAGGCACTGATCCAGGAAAGGATATCACTGTTTGCCTTCTTCTATGATTTACCTCCTATCCTGATAAGAGGGATAATATAAAATATTTATCATTACTCTAGTGTCCAAGGCAAACTGTTCAAATTTCTACTTCTTCCCTTCATAATTATAATCATGGTGATGATGATAATAATGCAACACAACTAGCATTAATATATATTTACAAAGTATTTTATATATGTTATCTCATTTGCCCTTCATAGTGACTCTATGTTGTAGGTATTATTATTTTCCTGATTTAAAAAATGAGGAAACTGAGTCAGAGTACTTAAATGGATTATCCACAGTCATTTAACTTGTAAATGTCTGAGGCAGGATTCAAGTTCTGAACTGTTGAAAGCTGTAATCTCTAAGCTGATTTGGCAAAGCCCAACACTCAGATCAAATGTGCACAGCACTCATGCAGGAACAACATTTCCTTCTATGATTCTCATTAGTGGACTACTATTTTCTATATTATTTATAATTGCCTTGATTACAGCACTAAAACATTATCTAAAAAATCTTGTGACAAGGGGAATTCGGGCAAGCTAACAAGAAATGTTCCACATGCATATTCTGTCCTAATCAAACTAATCTCTCACTGAGACAAAGGATAAAGGAGAGAACACTATGGAAAGCATTGTCACTATGGGAAAGAATCTAAAGGTCCAAGAAATAATGGTGTTTACCAACTAAGACTCAGAAAAGATCAGTATATCTAGGAACCAAAAGATGGTTAAAGTATAACTAGGAATTGCTCTAAACTCTTATGTATATGTTTTCAAGTCAGGGAAGTAGAGGAATCAAACAATCCATAGAATTGACAAAGAAGACATAAGTAAACTAACAAATTTCACTGACATTTAACCTTGTATAACATTTACCTTTCATTATTGGCTTTACATAATGTAATCAATAATTAACACTTAACCATAAAAAACTTACTCAAATATTAAATTTCAAATGTAGTAACATATAAAGGTTAATAAGTCAGACACATATCTGAACACTATGTTCACATAAAGAAAAGTATATGATCGTGATATAGTATAAAAATAAAGCATGAAGGAACCTGAGAGAAGTGGGAGCATCACTTCCATCAGTTCCTCACTCAAACTACCCCATGATTCCTGTCTTCCTTTGACACTGATCCTATTTCTCCTGCTCAGCCCCCTAGACCCCCTGCAGAGGCTGGACCCCCCCCCCCAACTAAACTTATACAATTAAAGTTCTACATTTCTTCTGTTATGCCACTGTTTGCCCTCTTTCAATCTATAATAAGTTACAGGTTCTAAAACTGAGTAATCTCTTTATTTATAGGTGATAATGTAGGTCCATTAATAGTGAATTAATATTCTATAACATGATCTCAATAATAAATATAGTAGTAAATTTTCTTTTTTCATCCAGATTTTTTTTCTTTTAGGCTTCTAATAAACTTTCCATATTATTAATAGATCACCAGATTATCTAGATTGTTTAGTCTTCAGAGGCAAAGGAACTAAAAAAAGTCACGTGGGAGTCAGAAGACTTGGGTTCAAATACTATATCAAATGCTTGATAGTTGGATCTATTATTAGAGATTATTGTTGCATAAAAATAATTTGTTGAGCTTCCAGTGCTAAATTGATGTGGTATTATTATTTTTGTTTTATGTTTATTGTTCTTCTTCATTGTCATTGTTAGAAGTCATGAAAATATTGCAGATTTTAAATGATAAGGGTCCTTAGGCAGAATTATGCACTAATTCTCACTTTATATATGCATATAAATGTTTTCTCTTCTCATGTCTGCCTCTCAACTTTCCAGGTTTCTTTCAAGTCTCAGCTAAAGTTCCATATCTACAAGAAATGCTTTCTACTCTTCCTCAATCTTTTTCTCTTCCATCTGATATGATCCCCAACTTCTCCTCATTAGTTCAAACCCAGACTCACATAAATACTGGCGATGTGACCCTGATAAAATTATTTGGCTCTATTTGCCTCACTTTTCCTATCTGTAAAATGAGCTAGGGAAGGGAATGGCAAAGCATTTTTTCTTTGCCAAGAAAACCCCAAAATGGATCATTAAGAATTTGTAACAATTAAATTACAGCAACAAGATACCAGGAGTAAACATACAGTTTTTAAAAATAAGTGATGAGCTGGGTGACAGATGATAAAGCACTGGGCCTGGAGTCAAGAGTCAGGAAGACTTGATTTGGAATCCAGCCTTACATACTTACTAGGCTGTGTGACATTGGGCAAGTCACTTAGCTTCCTTTTTGCTTGAGTTTCTTTTTATATGTATCAAAGACAATAATAGCACTTAGCTCTCAGGGTGTTATGACATAAAAAGATAAAAATAACAGAGTACTTAGCTTAATGCCTAGCACAGAGTAAATGTTATTGTTTGCAATTATATGTAAGTGTGCTCCAAATTACTACTTGTAATATAAATTCAGATCAATTACAAACCTTAAGTTTTATATGATACCTATCAAATTGGAAAAATTGACAATAAACTATGAAGTTAATTTGCTAAGACCTGTCAGAACATAGGAACAGTAATTTAGTCTATGGAGTTATATTTTTATAGAATGATGGTAGGTGAAAAGTTGAACTTTGAATTATGTAAGAAAAGGATTAAACTATTCATATCTGATGACTCAGTAATCCCATGAATGTATATATGCCCCAAGAAAGTAAAAGACAAAAGTCAAATTAATAATATAACATTCACAGCATAGTCCTTCAATTGGGAAATGAATGAAAACATTGTGACATAAAGAATTAAAAACATGGAGAATTTAGAGGAACCTGGTGAGATTTGCATGAAATGATGTGGAACACAATAAAAAGAACTAAAAAATAATGCACCCATTGACAACAAGAGTAAAACTAAAAGGACCAATAAATAAAAAGAAATTGAAATTTTATCAATTGAAAATGTTGTAAAAAATCCAGAAAATGGATAATTCAATAACTTGAATAGAAAGTGGAAGGTGACAATAGCAAAAAGTTATATATTTTTAAATGCCAACAAGTAGTTATTAAATTCTTACTTTTTGCTAGACATTATGCCAAAAATTGGGGACACAAGGAAAGATAAAAACAAATTCTATCTTCAAGTGGCCCACATTCTGATGGGGGATAAATATAAATATAATAACTACAAATAAATACATAATTGCAAATAATTCACTAGGTATATCCAAGAAATATGCAGAGTAAATGGAAATTGCAGTGAGGAACACATATGAAAAGTACTAGGAAAGTACTTCAACAGAAAGTGGGACATTAGTGAGTCTTAAAGCCAAGCAAGATGAAGATATTGAGCATTTTACAAGAATGGTCTATTCTTGTAGTATTTTAGCTCAGGTGTTATTCTGTGGTTCAAGCAATTGTTCTTTTTGAAAAGGAAGGTGGTTGGGATTTCTTGAAATGTTGATTTAATAATAAGAAAATTTCAAAATCTAAAACTTATTTTTAAAATACAAGATTTAAAAGATTACAACATTGTAATAGCAATATCCTTGTGATTAAATTTGGGTGTTACTGTTTTTTCTTTAAATTTTATAGTTGATGTCATTTTGTGCAATGTAGAGGGTATCATCTCAACTAAGAATGAAAGGGACAAAGGAAAGATTCTGTAAGATGAAAGATTTTGCATAGAAAAAATAGTTATATCAGAAAATATAAATCAAGGTCAAATACTTTTAGTAGGAGGCTGAGATTTGCTTTTGCAAGCTCAATAATGTCAATGATGAGGGGGTCTGAGGTCCTGAGTCCATATGGAGATGTGATCATGACTACTGATTCCCTTACTGGTAGAAAGCTGTCAGTGATTTATCTAAATATATCAAAGAGCTGGGAAGTCTCTGAAAAACTGATATGCTCTCAGAAATTCATTTAACCAACTAGCAAATTTTAATATTATAGACACTAGGATAAAATGAAATAAACTCTGCCTTAAAGTAAGTTACATTTTCTCAAGGAAGTACATACATATGCATATGCAATTAAACAAAGTAAATAAACAAAAAATTGAAAGAATTGAGAAGGTAGCACTAACTAGCAAGGAAACAAGAAAGGACCAAAATAAAAAGTTGTGTTATGATCTGAGATTGGAAGGAAATTAGGAAATAAAAATAAAGAGGAAAGAGAAGTTCATTTCACACATAGAGATCAATTTATATAAAAGCACAAAGAAAGAATGCCATGAGTAAGAGATAACCATGTCGTGTATAACAAGGTCAGTCAGGATGAATCAAATAAATGCGTGACTAGGAGAAATGTATAGTAAGTCAGGAAAAATAGTCAGGAAAGACAAAACCCTTGTAAAGGGTTTTAAAAGCCAAAATTAAGAGTCTGTGTTTGATTCTAGAAGGAATAGCATCTTGAGTAGTTGCAGAGATAAACAGATTTTTATTTTAGGAATATTGGCCAGAAAATTATGGGTAGAAGAGGAAAGAGAAAATAGGCAGCATGACTAATCAAATGTTTTTTTTTTTTTTTAACCTTGAGTAAAGCTTTAAACTAATTTATTTTTTAAATAAGTCATTTCTCAATCATGCAGAAGGATAAATAAGGCAAAACATGTATTCAAATAGAAGTCTGTTTGAATAAATGATTTCTTAAAATTTTCATTTATTTATTTGTATATTTAGTTTATTTTTAATTATGTAATTAAATATTTGTTATTGAATATTAAATATTTAAATAAATATTTATTTTAAATAAAGTTTGAAAAATAAATAAAGGTATTTATAAAAAGACCTAAAAGGTTATTATTGTTCTTTCCAGCTGTTTAGGAATAAAATGGATCATTTAGCAAATTCTTTATCTCCAAAATATGAGTAGAAAAGTAGACTGTAAATATGCACAAAGAGAAAATGGAAGGGTGCAATAGTTAAGAAGTCATTTTGTGTCTTTCATTTCCTTGTAGAAGTAATTGTGTGACCATCAGTAAGCATCATACGTAATGGGGATAAACTGCAACCATTCCCAGTAAGATCAGGAGTAAAACAAGGTTGCCCACTATCACCATTACTATTCAATATTGTATTAGAAATACTAGCTTTGGGAATGAGTTGAGAAAGAGATTAAAGGAATTAGAATAAGTAATGAGGAAACCAAATTATCACTCTTTGCTGATGATATGATGGTATACTTAAAGAACTCCAGAGATTCTACTAAAAAGCTATTAGAAAAATCCACACCTTTAGCAAAGTTGCAGGATACAAAATAAACCCACATGAGTCCTCAGCATTCTTATATATCACTAACAAAATCCAACAGTTAGAGTTACAAAAAGAAATTCCATTTAAAGTAACTACTGATTGTATAAAATATTTAGGAATCTATCTGCCAAGGGAAAATCAGAAACTTAGGAAAGAGATTTTAAAGAAGGGAAAGGGACTTGTTTGTATAAGAATTGTGGCAGCCCTCTTTATAGTGGCCAGAAACTGGAAACTGAGTGGATGCCCATTATTGGAGAATGGCTGAATAAATTGTGGTATATGAATATTATGGAATATTATTATTCTGTAAGAAATGACCAGCAGGATGATTTCAGAAAGGCCTGGAGAGACTTATATGAACTGATGCTGTGAAATGAGCAGGACCAGGAGATCATTATATACTTCAACAACAATACTATATGATGATTAATTCTGATGGACGTGGCCATCTTCAACAATGAGATGAACCAAATTAGTTCCAATAGAGCAGTAATGAATTGAACCAACTACACCCAGCGAAAGAACTCTGGGAGATGACTATGAACCACTACATAGGATTCCCAATCCCTCTATTTTTGTCTGCCTGCATTTTTGATTAAATTCACAGGCTAATTGTACACTATTTCAAATTCTGATTCTTTTTGTACATCAAAATAACTGTTTGGACATGTATACATATATTGTATTTGATTTATACTTTAACATATTTAACATGCATTGGTCAACCTGCCATCTGGGGGAGGGGATGGGGAGAAGGAGGGGAAAAGTTGGAACAAAAGGTTTTGCAACTGTCAATGTTGAAAAATTACCCATGAATATATTTTGTAAATACAAAGCTACAATAATAATAAAAAAAGAAGTAATTGTGTGTGTAACATGGGATTGCAGCTCTTTCCAGAAGCTCCATGGCAGACTTCAATACCAGTAGTGACCTATCTACCACATTCTACTTCATTGGAGTTCCTGGTTATGAGTCACTACACCACTGGATCTCCATCCCTTTCTGCATCTTCTATCTGATTGGAATAGTGGGCAACTGTACCATCCTTCATATAGTTAGAACTGACCCAAGTCTCCATGAACCCATGTACTATTTCTTGGCCATGTTGTCTCTCACTGACATGGGCATGTCCCTTCCCACTCTTGTATCAGTCTTCAGTGTGCTGTGGTCCATCTCCAGGGAGATTGAATTCAACACTTGTGTGATACAGATGTTCTTCATCCATGCTTTCTCCAACACAGAATCAGCAGTGCTCCTGGCAATGGCCTTTGACCGCTATGTAGCAATCTGTCATCCTCTGAGATATTCCACCATCCTCACTCCACAGCGCATTGCCAAGATTGGAATTGCAGCTTTTCTCAGGAGTGCACTACCCATTATTCCACTGATGATCAGTCTTGGATACTTCCCCTTTTGTCGCTCCCATGTCCTTTCTCATTCCTACTGCCTACATCAGGACATGATCCGCTTGGCTTGTGCTGATATTAAGTTTAATGTCATCTATGGATTAATTTTAGTCATCATTCTATGGGGATTTGATTCTCTGGGCATTCTGGTTTCTTATATCTTCATTCTCCGTTCTGTGCTAAGCATAGCATCACGGAAGGAAAGGCTCAAAGCTCTCAACACATGTGCCTCCCACATCTCTGCTGTCCTCATCCTCTATGTGCCCATGATTGGTCTGTCTCTTGTCCACCGTTTTGCGAAGCATGCTTCTCCTCTTGTCCACATTTTCATAGCTCACATCTACTTGCTGGTGCCTCCTGTGCTCAACCCTCTAATCTATAGTGTGAAGACTAAGCAGATTCGCACAGGGATGATCCGTCTATTTGTCCCCACAAGAATTCGTTCCACCTAGGGGTAGGTCATGCTAACAACTTATTCCTATCACATATAACAATTATGATACTGAGAAATAACATCTTAAATTATGTGAGGTCATTACCACTCTACTCAGGAGAAAAAAAATCTCACCTAGATGAGATAAAAATGGAGGGGGAGAACTGGTGTAAATCTATAGCCTGGAATTACTGAAACACTACATAGTATCTACTTGTGACTTAGGTATTGTGAGAGAAAAGACACACAAAGCCCAAATGATCTATTCAAATTTTATTAGGGGACTCTTCTCCCTACAGAACTCTGCACTTATACTTTGTATTAGATAGCAAGAAAGGTATATCACAGAAAGTCTCTAAAGGGGATTTGTTCTCAAAGTACTTCTGCGTTTTATTGAAACTTCTTAAGGAGGAAATGTTAAGCATTCAGGATATACAGGGGAATGTAACTTCTGTACACAGGATATATAAATAATTAGCCAAAATGGAATTGGCTGCTAACCTTCTTGATCTGGTGAGAATATTTATATTTACATATGACCTCTTTATATTTAATGTATTTCTATATGATCCATTTAACTCACAATGCTTTTAACCATGATCTATTTAATCCACAGAGAACAATTTAGATTTTACAAATTGATATTAATCTTAGGTCTTCTTCACATTTTTTGCTCTATCTTCTTCAGGATCATCCCTACTTCATTACTACTAGAAATCTCTCCATTTATGATTCATATATATATATATATATATATATATATATATATCAAAATTAATATGTTCAAATCAGAGATGATTATCCTCCCAGCCACAAACCCATTTTTGGCTTTTCTCTATTTCTGTCTAGAGTGCCACCATCATTGCCATCATAGCAGTTCATGACTTTCCTTAGAATCGTCTCAGTTTCCTCTGCTTCAAGCCCCTAGCTAATCTCTTAACATATTATGTCTACCTCAGCATTTCCACATTCCCTCCTTTCTACTCACATGATTATCACTTTGGCTTGGGACACCATGACCTCTTACCTGGACTTATAATGTAGCTTTCTTATTAATTTTCCTACCTATGCTCTCTCCTATTGCTACATAATCTCCTCCTCAGTATCCAGATAAATAATCTAGAAGCACACATCTGATTTTGACACTTACTTGCTCAAGAAACTTCATTGAGGCCTTATTAATTTTGGGATAATATATCAACTCTTCTGATTGATATTTAAAATACTTCACAATATGATTTCAACTTATTTTTCTAAATTCATTCCAAATTGCTTTGCTTCAAATTCTTTACTTCTTCCTATTTGCTGCTTCTAGGGTTATTCTTGGTGCCTTCCCTCCATTATCTGTAATTTATACTAGGATAGCTTGATTGCACATATGTTTTTTTTTTATTTTTTTTGTTTGCTTGTTTGAAATGGGTATAAATAATAATATCATACATTCAACAGCAGTGTTTATCATTTCCTTTCCTTTGGGTCCATCCCTTAGCTTGGGCACATAATTGCTATTTTTTAATTAATACTGACTGATTTACTAACTTTGCTCCATGACATTCCATTTCATGCTATCAAACCTTTGGAAAGGTGATTTCCTCCTTCTTGAAATGAATTTCTTTGCAACTTTTAGAATCTCTTTCCTCGGGATTCCATTAAATTGTCATCTCCTTCACATAGCCTTTCCTAGCTACCCTAGTTTTGGTGCATTTCTCACCTTGACATTACCCTGTACTTAGTTTTTAAATATTTGTTTTTACTTATTTATGATCATGTTGCTTCACTTGTAATAGAATGTAAATTCTTTGAAAACAAGAACTGCTTTATTTTGGCCTTTGTTTAACCAGCATTGAGCATAATGTACAACACATAGAAGATGATTAATAAAGACATATTGAATAGATTTTATCCCACTTTGACTGTTAATTTTTTGAGTAGCTGGATAATGTATTTCAAAATAAATACATACATACATACATATATATGTATATATATATACACATACATATATATATATATATATATATATATATATAAACACATGACTCCATTCCTATTTTCTACAAGCTCATGTTTCAAGGCGGGAAATGAAAGATGATTTTTCCATACTTAAGCATAACATAAAGTAAAGAGCAAAGAAGAGATTTAAAAATATTCTAGGCATAAGTGAGGGGAATTAAATATACACATATACAGATAGACAGATTCAGCTGAGTACATCAGGAAAGATTACTAGGTAGAGTTACCTTCTGATTAAGTCATTGAATTAAAGAGACTGACAACTTAAGCAAAAAAGAGAATGTGTTCCATTGTAGAATAAATGATGCCTTACAATGAGTGGAGTTTGTTTTACTACTCCTATTTTCCACTATCAATGAATGATTATTGTGTCATTTCTTTTGGAGATTGTAACAAAAATGTCAATGATTCTCTCCATTTTTTAAGTTTTTAACCATTTACTGAAAATATTTTTATTCTGGAGGGAGGAATTTGGAGAGATGGCAGAATAGGTTGGCAAATTTCAAGCACTCCCGATTTCTCCTCATAAATAGAACAAATTGCCCTGAAGGGCAAACATAGGCTAGTGAAAAATCAACAAGACTTGGGGCAGAAAAGAAGTTTTCCTGATACAATCCAAGAAGATGTAAAGAAAGACCCCGGGCTGAGGGTTAATTTTTGTTTGAAATGTCTGTCTGAAATGCAGATGGACTAACTATGCAGAAACATCAAGTGGGGAGTCCTGGCGAGAGGTTGATGTAACTGGAGCCTTATCAGGAATCATAGAGACCTTCACTTCCTATACTGTTTGTGGAGTCAGTGTTTCAGTCCAGGAAGACAGAGTGAATCTTGGTTGATTGGGAATGCCAATCCCAGCTGAGCTGCTGAGAGGCAGTGGACAAGGAGAAACCAGCATCTGATGAGTGGAAGGGACACTGTTGGCTGCAGGCATTTGGAGGAATTGGGAATTCTTGGTTTTGAGTTCCCGATCAGATTCGAGAGCTGAAGGGAATCTTGGGGCACCATCCTCCCATCTCATGTTTGAGGTGCTCACACTAATACCTCACATTTAAAAAAAGTGAATCAACAAAGAAGAAAGAACCCCACCATTGCAATGTATTATGGGAACAGGGATGAACTGGGGTTCAGAGAAGGACACTTTAGGAAAAAAACAAAAATAAAAACAAAAACACTTCTATTCCAAAGAGTAATGTGGAATATCTCCCTGCCCATGGAGAATTTATAAAAAGAATTTTAAAAAAGTATTAAAAAATAAAATCAGAGACATTGAGGAAAAGCTAAAAACTAAAAATACAAATCTTCCAAGAAAAACAAGAAGATTATGAAAAAAAAAAGTTAACCAATTAGAAAAAACGGTCTTAAAGATGAAAATTATAAGACTAATTGGACTGCCAGAAAGTTATGACCAAAAAAAGAGAACCTTGACACAATAATACAGGAAATAATCCAAGAAAATTGTCCTGGAGTAAGAGAATATGAAGGGAAAATAGAAATAGAAAAAAATCCACTGATTTCCAATTCAAAAAAGTCCTTTGTGAAAAACACTCAGGAATATAATTGCCAAATTTGGAAACCTTCAGAACAAAGAAAAAATTTTGCAAGAAACAAGAAAAAAAAAGAATTCAAATATGCCAGAGCTACAATTAGAATTGTACAAGACTTAACTGCAGCTACAAAAGACCAGAGATCTTGGAATCATATCTACCAACAATTAAAAGTCCTAGGCTTGTGGTGAAAAATATCACATCCAGCAAAATCATCTATAATTTGAATGAGAAAAAAGAATTGATTTTCAACAAACTTGCAGATTTTTAAGACTTTCTATCAACCAAATCTGAACTTAATTGAAAAGTTAACATATAAAAGCCAATATCAACTCAACATGAACAAACTGTTTAAATATGGAAAAAATTTTTTTTTACGTGGGAAATGTATACTCTGTGTTTAAGAGGAGCTCAAAAGAAAGACTGGCAGATCAGAGGGAGGGGATGGGGGGAAGGAGGGGAAAAATTGGAACAAAGGATTTAGCAATTGTCAATGCTGTAAAATTATCCATGCATATAATTTGTAAATAAAAAGCTATAATAATAATAAAAAAAGAAAGACTGGCAGACTTAAGGTAAAAATAGCAATTATGTTATATAAATGAAGTGCAAAGGAAGAATAGACAGGCATTAGAGGGTGGAGGAGGGATGGTAGTTCTGAAAACCTACTCACATTAGAAATGGGTTCAATGGACAACACTACATATATATTATAATATTCTCTTGTTCAGTTTTCTTGGGGTCTCTGTGAACAGCCTTCTTTTCAGTTCAGTAATCACCACAAGTACAGCTAGGGATTAAAGTCCAAATCCTTTACTGTCTCTTTCCAAGTCTTGTCTCCTTTCCTGGGGCCTGGTTAGCTTTCTTAGAGGATTTGCAAGAGCTTGAGCTCCTGCCGCCAGTCCTTTGCCTTCTCTGCTTCTGCCAGCTTCTTGAAATCCTCCTGAATGTGTCTTGATTTCTGTGGGAGAGGCAGGAGGACTACCACCAATGGTCTCTGTCTTCACTTCTGCTGATTGTGGCTGTTTGTAGGAGCTTATATGCTCTTTTATCAAAGGTGTGAATCTTGTGGAACTATAGTAAGTACTAAGTACATGTATTGAGAACTATTAAGCACCATGCTAAACAACTATTGTCTTTATCAATTCTACTGATTTAGCACCTTGTAAGAGTCTTTGTTTCAGAGTTCTGGCCCATAGCAATATACCCTGAAAATTATACATATTTATAAAGAAAACAGGAGGGTAGGTAGATAGGAAAGTAAAGAATAAAGGAAGAAGACAAAAGAGGGATTCTTGGGTGGGGGGAAGTTAAGTAATAGCAAGATCAGTTATGTAACAGAATGAAAGCAAAGCATCAGTAGGGATAAGTAAGATATGGGGGTAAGTGGGGTATGTGTGACTGTGTGAGTGTGTGTATGTATGTATATATCTACATGTGTATACATAAACATACCTTTTCTTAACTGTAGTTTGAATAGGTGGAAGGATTAATGGGGAAAAATAAAATAAATAAGATGCATAGCAGAAAATCAAAGAACAAATACAGGGGAGAAAATAATAAGTGGATATTCATGAATATAATTTCTTCTACACACACACATACACACACACACATACTTTCTTGATCTCGTAATTTGTTTTTATTTTGAATCTTCCCTGAAAGTACATGACACTATTCTCTTTTGCTTTGTTTTATTATGTTTTGTATTCATTTACTGTTTTTCTTTTTTTCTTACTGTTTCTTTTAAATAAAATAAATTTTGAAAATTAAATAAAAAAATTAAAGAGACAAAGAAATAAAATATTTTCATTCTGACAGAACATGGCAATGTTAATGTCTTAAACTCTTAATCTCTACCTGCGGCTCTCTTTCTCTCTCCTTCCTTCCAATACATCTTCCTTTTTTCCAGTTTTTTTTTTTTTTACTCCACTTAACAAAAAAAAAAAAAGTATATTCAAAGTAGCAAAGATTTGGGTTTAATTTTATTTTTCATAATAAGGAAGAAAAATGCTTAAATGACTCAGGCTTTAGAAAACATACTTTCAGACTTTCCTCAAGGAGACCAAATAGGCAAGAGGGATACAGAATTTCTTTCTTGGGCTCTGTGGTCTGACAAGTATTAGCAATACAGCTTCAGGCTTGACTCTCCTTCCAATTGATTGATTCAGACATCCATGATCCTAGTGACCTGCCCTTTGCTCCTTATGGCATGTTCTTGTTTCTCCTTCTCTCTTCCAACTCTTCTAGGCTTCTTGCAATCTTTCCTTCTCCAGTTCCATGTGTCTTAAATGAAGATCTTGGGTTCTTTGAATCTATCTGTCTCATATCTGTACTCATTTATACTGGACTCATTGAGTAATTATTTTATGACACCTATAATCAATTCCAATTAGGCATACACAAAATTATTTTAGAAAGAACAAAGACTCTTTTGGTAGAATTTGTAGAAATCTCTCCAGTTCTGCTCCCTTGAGGTCTCCACTTAGAAGTCTGTCATTTTCAAGCCATTCTTCAATTGATAAATGATCAAAGGATATGAACAGACAATTTTCAGATGAAGAAATTGAAACTATTTCTAGTCATATGAAAAGGTGCTCCAAATCACTATTGATCAAAAAACTGAAAATTAAAACTACTCTTAGATACCATGTCACACCTCCCAGATTGGCTAAGATGACAGAGAAAGATAATGATGAATGTTGGAGGGGATGTGAGAAAACTGGAACACTGATACATTGTTGATAGAACTATGAACAGATCCAACCATTCTGGAGAGCAATTTGGAACTATGCTCAAAAAGTTATCAAATTGTGAATACCCTTTGACCCAGCAGTGTTTCTGCTATGCTTATATGCCAGGGAGATTTTAGAATTTCAAGTTTAGTGTTTGACTGGGGGTTTTTAATTTGTTCCTTTTCTAGCATTATTAGTTGCAAGCCCAATTCATTGACTTTCTCTTTCTCTATTTTATGCAAGTAGGCCTCTAGAGATATGAAATTTCTCCTTATTACTGCTTTGGCTGCATCCCATACATTTTGGTATGACATCTCATTATTGTCATTTTCTTGGGTGAAGTTATTAATTATGTCTATGATTTGCTGTTTCACCCAATCATTCTTTAGTATGAGATTATTTAGTTTCCAATTATTTTTTGGTCTATTTTCCCCTGGCTTTTTGTTGAATGTAATTTTCATTGCATTGTGGTCTGAAAAGTATGCATTTACTATTTCTACCTTACTGAATTTGAGTTTGAGGTTTTTATGTCCTAATATATGGTCAGTTTTTGTATAGGTTCCATGAACTGCTGAAAAGAAATTGTACTCCTTTCTGTCTCCATTTAATTTT